>NC_079439.1:63551162-63896162 GCF_903798145.1 Danio aesculapii
CACACACATGCAGAAAGAGGTAATGCATGATAACTGCAGCTCTGCTTTTGTTCTTTAAGCCATCATTAGGGTGGGTTTGATGTGGGACGGGGCTCTACACACTCTACACATGAAAGCAGGGTCTGCTAATGCACTCAAAGCCCCCCCCGGTTCCCCCAGGACACGCCCAAACGTCAGACCTTCACATGAAAGGCCCGTTCCCGCTCTCTGTCCTTGATTCCTCCTCCACCCCCTCCACACATTCAGCATCTTTGTGATTCACAGACAGAAACATGGTGTTTGTGCCATGGCAGATTCTTGTCCCGTGACTTTGTGCTATGTTTGATGGAGTTCTGCATTTCACCATGGTGCACAGATTGATATATTGTAAGTATAATTATTAATTGTGTGTAGGATTTAATTTTTCTTGTATAAGGCTGTCTAGAATACTGTGGTATTCAGTATGCATTGCAGTGCCATCAAAGATACATTGTAAAAAGTGCTGGGTTCCTCACAATTTCTACATATTGTCCCAACATAAATTAATTAATTTAACTCATTTTTACAAATTTAAGTTGACTGAACATAAAACAATTAAGCTGTCCCTAAAATAACTTAAGAATTGTGTTTCAACTCATCAAGTAGTTTAAACAAGCAGCAAAATTCATATCTTGAGTGTAGTATATATGTGAATACAGAGGTGTTTCTTTATGATTGATAGCTCAAAGATCATCCAGTACACACTCATGCGCACTCACACCTCACCCCAAACCAGCCCCCTCCTATTGTACCCTCCACTTCAGCACTATTACACACATCTGTGCAGGACTGGGTGTTGTTTTCGGGTCTCTTTGTTCATCTTCTTACACCCTTAAAAATAAAGGTTCTTACTTGCCATCTGTGGTTCCATAAAGAACATTTAACATCCGTGGAATTGTTTCATCCTTTCGATGCACAAAATGTATTTATAATGAGAAAAAATATATTTAGAATATTCAAATGTTCTTTATACTTTAAACTTAACCTAATTGAAAGCTTCTTTGGAGAACTATAATGGTTCTTCTATGGCATCATTGAAAATTTCGATTTGGAACCTTTATTTTTAAGAGTGGGTGGCACTCGAAATCTGCAATATTCATATCGTCCTACATAAATCATGACAAATTCGTTCATTCATTTTCTTTTCAGTTTATTCCTTTTATTAATCATTGGTCGCCACTGTAGAATGAACCGCCAACTTATCCAGCATATGTTTACGCAGCGGATGCCCTTCCAGCCACAACCCAGTACGAGGAAACACCCATACGCTCTCACATTCACACACATACACTACAGCCAATTTAGCTTATTCAATTCACCTATAGTGCATGTCATTCGACTGTGAGGGAAACCGGAGCACCTGGAGGAAACCCACGACAACATGTGCAGTACATGCAAACTCCACACAGAAATGCCAACTGACCCAGCTGGGGCTCGAATCAGCGACCTTCTTGCTGTGAGGCAGTTGTGCCACCCACTGCACCACCGTGACACCATCATAACAAATAAAACTTTAATAAAACCTTTTTTTTAATGAAGCTTGGACATAAGAAATGGTTGAAGGCCTATATTTTCAGTTTAAAGTAGTTAATGGACTAATAATAAGTGTAGTTAAACAAGGAAAGACTTAACAAAGTAAAATGTTGTTGACTTCCCGTTAGTGTCACGATCACCAGTGATCCAGGCTTGCAGATCGCTGGTATACATTAACTTTAACCCGAACTACTATCCTGTCACCATACGCACTACATATCCCATCATGCATTTCAAACACACCTGTTCCGGTTCTCCTTTGATTACACACCCACAGCTGGGAGCTGCTCAAAGACTGATTACATGGACTGTAAATACAGCACACTCTTTGCTGAGTCTTGTTTGGTTTACACCCTGTAACATTACGAAGCGTTTCCTTGTTTAGGCTCTCCATGTTTGACCCTTGCATTGGTTTATTGTTTATCCTGCCTGCCGCCTGTATCGACCATCTGCCTTTTACCTGAAAATGCTTTTGGATTTCCCTTCATGTTCCCATTTGCGCCTGTCTTTGACTATTGCCTGTCTGACTACCCTAGATAAAGCTGCATGTGGATCCTTTCTCTGTTGTCATCCAACTCCATTGTGGTTGCAGATACACATTCTCCTACTCTCTATACTTTTACAAAACAGTTGTATGGAATGTACTGTTTTTATTTTATTTTATTTTATTTTATTTTTTAATTTAATTTAATTTATTTTTTAATTTTTTATTTTATTTTATTTATTATTTTATTTTATTTTTTTTATTTTATTTTATTTTATTTATTTTTTTATTTTATACTGTCAGTAATATTGTACCTGAAAGAAATTAATAGTTTTATTCAGCAAGGATGCAATCAATTGATCCAAAAAAAAAAACCATCAACCCGCGTGTAGTTGCTACTGAATGTCTGGAGTTTTCACATTGAATTGCGACACAGTGTCTGTAATGTGTTTGGTTAAACCCAGACATACTCTCTAATGTGTAATGGCCATCGGACATTTTAAAACGAGTCTAGATGATGTCATCACACGGCTCATATACTGGACCGTCCTCCTCCCTCTAACACTGACTAAAATTTCCGCTCTTTTTGGATCCACGGAAAGCACCACTGTAAACAGACATTATGACCTCATAAAGTTGACTTCTGTGATTATGAAGTCTGTGTAAGCAGTACGTTTGGGATCACTGTGAAGCGGCATCTGAAAATGCATGAATGTGGTTTAGACATGAGCCTATGGGTACCGGACCGCCCCTCAGGTCTGTTTATATGTGTGACTGTGGTTAAAAATAAATAAAAGTCATGCAGATGTAGTTATTAAATCCATGAATAACTAGTGAGACAAGATTGTGTTTCAGTGTACTCACTATTTACTCACCCTCAAGTGGTTATAAACCTTTATGAGTTTCTTTCTTCTGTTGAACACAAAATTCGACTATATATGTGTGTGTGTGTGTGTGTGTGTGTGTGTGTGTATCTGTCATTTATTCTTTAGTTTATCTCATTTTTATAAGATAAATAATATATTTATTTTCTTATTTTATTTTCATGATTATTGCTGGCATTATTATTATTAATATTATTATTATATAACCTCCTGTATTCCTGTATTTTATTTATTACATGTATTTTTTTATGCTCACTGTTATATTCTGATCATCTACGTCATATTTTTGTGTTCACATAATTTCAAAGGAAAAGAATAAAAATTTGATTAAAAAAAACTATAAATTAAAATAAAACAGTAATAAAAATAACAATTACAAGTAAATAAATAAATAAATAAATGCATTTTCATATACAGTTGAAGTCAGAATTATAATTTTTTTTTTCTTTTTTAAATATTTCCCAAATTATGTTTAACAGAGCAAGGAAATTTTCACAGTATGTCTGATAATATTTTTTCTTCTGGAGAAAGTCTTATTTGTTTCATTTCGGCTAGAATAAAAGCAGTTTTACATTTTTTAAAAACCATTCTAAGGTCAAAATTATTAGCCCCTTTAGGCTATATATTTTTTCGATAGTCTTCTGTGAAAATTTCCTTGCTCTGTTAAACATAATTTGGGAAATGTTTGAAAACGAAAAAAAATATTCAAAGGGGGGCTAATAATTCTGACTTCAACTGTATATAATTAGAGTTTGCTTATTTTTACACATTATTTAAAATATGTGTTTGCTTAATGGAGCAAGTAAAAATATTTTCCCCAGACCATTAGAAAACAACTTTAGCGTTTTGCCCTAAAAGTCTGAAATTTCATTCATAATGGTCTTACAAAGGTCTTTAAAAGTCTTAAATTTGACATGGTGATACCTACAGAAACCCTGATACTGTTAAGATGTCAATATTATTGCCTCATATAGTGCTGAACTTCATCTGTGGTTTTTTTCAAAGCCAAAAAAAACATTCATCTATTATCCAAGCCACTTTATCTAGGTAGGACCCCTAACTAGTGTGAAACAAAACCACATAGAGATGAACTTCAACTCAAACATCAGAAGCAAAGAAAAGAGAACGTCAGGGAGATGAAAACCATTCTCCTCCCTCACGCATTGTTGTCGTAAGGCGGCAGTTTCTGACGAAGTAGAAAGAGAAAAGCAAGAGAAAGCTAGTGTCTGGCCACATCTAAACTCCCTCGTTCAGCCTTTAGCTTCAGCTGTTTAATGAGCATCACTGTCACTCCTTTCTGGAGAGATGAAAGAGAGAAGCACTTACCATCCCCTTTATATGCTAAAGTCGACTCCATTGATTTTATTATTTATTTATTTTTTGCTACTTTCCGAGAGAAGAACAAGGATGTCATGTGGCTTTTTTGTTGTTGTTTTGTTTTTGGAGGATGCACCAGCGGCTGTCTTGACTTGACTCTCTGGATGCCTAGACAAGATGATGCGAAAAAAAATTGTGATATGAATATTGAGGTGTAGTATTTATGCCTCGTTTTTACTGAGTGGTATGGTTCACTACAGTACATTACGGGTCATCCTGCTTCTTTCTACTGCCCAAAACTACCCATAATAGTTTTCAGTCATGTGACCTGTTCAGAACCTAAAAAACAATGGCTCGTAATGGCAGCTACACTGGGATCTATAGAAACAGCACCATGTGGTCAATTTTACATCTGTTTCAAGTTATGAATATTTTGATGACATATCGACAAATAGAGATATGATCAACTGTAACTTAAGTTGTTGGCACTTGCGATCCATACACTGCGTCCACAGCCAAAACCCATTATATCCCTGTCAGAGCTTCAATTCTGCGACATTTACATTTATCTTGAGGATATTCCTCTTCCATTTAGTTATTGGTGTCGTTTTTTTTTTTTGCTTGGATTAATGTCGACTGGTAGTCAATTATTAATCATTCTCGCTAGAAGAAGAAACCGTACTCGCCATTCACATATCTTTTGCACACTCAAGTTCATTATTTTAATAGTTGACAAGCTGCAAACAGATGTAAATAGAGTAAGAAATTTTTTAGACACGGCGTGTGAACGGCCTGTAAACAACAATGGAGGACATACAGTGAAATCTTAACGGAACTTTTTGTTGCAAGTAGACAACAAGGCTTCATTGAGCTCAGGTCGATCATAGTTCACTGCTCTGCGCAATTTGATGTTGTGTCTCGGCTGTGTATTTAAAAATGTCACTTCCTGTGTTGTCGTTTCCTTGGCTTGTTAAATACCCAATTGACAATTCACCATAAACTAATCATTGTTCATAAGTGAGTCTAGATCATCCCTTTTGAAACCGTAGTGTCATCCTGCGCTGTAAAAATGCGGGTTCCACACAATCAATTTGTGTTGGACAACATGAAGAAATTAATTTAACTTATAGTTTTGCAAATGTAAGTGATCCCAAAAAACTCAAGATTGGGTTGTTTCAGCTTATTTAGCAGAAGTAGTTTGAACAAACAGGAAATGGGTTTTTTTTTAGTGTTAGGTACCCTGCTAAAGCATCCAACAAGATGGTATGGTATTATTTTTTAATAATAGTTTTTTTAGGGGTATCTTTAACCTTGAATGGATAGAATAGTGCAGAGAATTGACAGGAAATAGTTGAGAGCAGAGAGAGGGGAAGGGTCGACAAAGGACCTCGAGTCTGGAATCAAACTCGGGTCACCGTGAACACTATGGTGCTATATGTCAGGCCACTTAACCACTATGCTATTGGCATCGACGTTATGGTATTATTTTATTGATAAGTATATGGTACTAGAGGTCTGTCATTGGACCTGACCACATTTCTTGCGGCGTGGGAATAAATATCCAAATAAAACGTGGTATCGGTCAGTAATTTGGTGTAATTTGAATGGGAGTGAGTGGGCTAACAATATAGCGTTCGCGAGTCCTGACATTATTTCGTAACAGCGTAAAGGTGGTTTTCTCATTCTTATTAAGCACCGGTACAGCCAGTGCTCACAACTGTTACACATGCTGAAGGCATAACCAGTGCTTTCTGTACATGCTTTTTTTTTCGCATTGTCTGTGCATGCATCATCAGCATAACAGTCCTCAGAGTGGGCTTTACCAACATGGGAGAGCAAAGTGAAGATATGCTGTCCTTCAGCTTGCATTAGAAAACAGTCTGTTTACTGTTAGGAAACTCACATCAGATTTGCCTGATCTTTTTTTGCATCATAGATGCAAATGGAAAAAAATTACCCTTTGCGCGATGTGATAATCCCACAAAGTTTTACCCTTTTGCAGTCACAAGACTGGAATCTCAGGTTTAAGGCGGCACTCATGTCTCATCACAAGGGGGCAAACAAAACTGAAATTAGCCAACAATCCTTGCACAATCTACACTTTTATCTGTTATCTCCCTCTTTTGGTAGTACCCAATTTAAACATGAGATTTTGGAAACCAAATCTAAATTTAGCAGGTATGGTCGGGTCGGGTAGAAAATTATTCTAAGCAAGAAGCACGTGATAAAAGGCTGACTTTACAGTGGGAGCGGTCGAGTGCGGAATAAAACCTCACGGGAGCGGGCAGGAGCAGACCTCTATATGGTACTTTTGACAGTGGAAGCAGAAATAATTGTGTAACACACTGTAGTGTAACAAACGGCACTGCGTATATGTTCAAAAGATGTTTGAGCATTAGAGTATAAATCGAGATGACCTTTAGTTTTAGTTTTCACATCATATCAAATTTTACAAAGCATAAATGCAAATAATGTGTCTTTTTTATGTTTCAAGTAACGTTTGGGTCGGGGAAATGTCAAATAATGTGTGTAAAATATGTCTCATGGTCATTCAGTATTACAGATATTAACATGTCCTGTGCTTATTAAAATATGTGAAAAAAAAAATAATTATCAGCAAGTCATGGCGACATACGTTTCTAATTAATTGTAACTTATTTGTCATGATCACCAGTGATCACTTGTTGGCAGGTCGCTGGTGAACTACAAACTCATCCATGAACTACAAATCCCTGCATGCCGTTGCACACACCGGTCACCATTCTCCAGTGATCACACATGCACAGCTGACTCTCGTTATTATTGATTATCCAGACTATATACACACTCTACACACATCAGTCTGCAGTGAGTCCTTGTTGTTTCCCGTCACGTATTTTTCCTGTCACTGTGTTTTTGCCGTAGTCTGAGTTTGTTGTTTGTTTTGTTTGTACTTTCGGATCGATGCATTGTTTATGACTGTTTTGACTGATTTTGGATTGCCCTGTTTGATTCTTGATTTTTCCTATTTTTGTCCACAATTACCTGCACAAATACTTTCTTTAATGAATTATTATAGGCTGCACATGGATGCTACCTCTCTTGTCTTCACCATGCCGAGACCCAAACATGACATTATTACAGTTAATCATGTTCCAACTTTCCAACTTAATTTCATGAGTTACGCAAGTCAGTATGGAATAATATAAGTTCAAATGACTTATAAGATATTATAAAATTTATTTGATTCAGCTTAAAAATTTAAGGCAACCAGTGTTTTTTTACAGTGCGCTCATACTAAAATTGGATTACGTATTATTAATGTAAGTTTACTATATTTGGGGCTGCACTGTCATCCTTTAATAGTCTTTAAATATATTATCAAATAGTTATTGTTTTAAATATGCCGACAAGTTTGTTTGCTATATAAACTGTCACATGACCATTTCTTTTACTGAATAACCAACTTTACTGTATTAAATTAAATAAAATATTGTATGGCGTGTTTGGAATCTGCGTTGAAAGCCCACTTTGTTATAAGTGAGCTTCTCTATTATAGAAACATCTCTGCAGTTTTTATTTTGTTTAAGAAATATCTCATAGCCTCATTCTAAAGCTCAGTATTTTTCCCAGACATTCTTTCCTCTGAACGATGACGCATAACCCAAATGAGTTCTCTACGTTTTATCTCCACGTTAAAAATAACCAGTCGCAGTGTTCTTACAAGCTCTCTTACCACAAAGCCTCTGGAGGGACAGAGAAAAAGAGGTAGAGCGCTGGAACTGCAGAAAACACCCAATGCATCTTAATCGGTAATTATATCGCAGCCGTTTTAATCCCTCACTCTCTCCTTTTGGGCCCATTAAATCTCTTCCAAGCAGACGAGGCCAAAGCCATGCCCTCAAATTGAGTCAGTCTATTAAGTATTCTGTGCGTTAGCCTCTATCCAAAAAAAAACAGGCATGCAAATTTAGATGATTTGTTTTAAGAGGTGCTTTGTTTTTGTCAGAGCAGTAGTCTGGCGGTTTTCAAGTCTGACATACACTGTAAAAAAAAAAAGAAAAGGAAAAGTAAAATCTGTCAAACAAACAAATAATGGCCTGGCAGAAAATTAACAGCATGATTTAAAAAAAATTAAAGGCAATTTAAAAATAGATAAATAATAAAACTGCAAAACGGTTTAAAAATGAGTCACCCAAATTTACATGTTAGGGGAACATATTTAATATTTTTTTTAAAAAGAAAACAAAAAATATATAAAAATTTAGTAGGTGCAATATTCGCTTGAATTTAAGTGTGTTATCTTTCTATTTCTAAATATGTTCTGTGGCTAAAATTATTTTAATAAATATTAATAAATCTGTTTTGTTCAAATGCACCAAAATATATTGTATGTCCTGTACTCACAGAGAAATTGATAAAAAAATTCATTTTTTAAATTCCGTGTATTCATTTGTGCTGAGACTATATATTCAATTCAATTCAATTCGCCTTTATTTGTATAGCGCTTATACAATGTAGATTGTGTCAAAGCAGCTTCACATAAAAGGTCACAGTAAATAGGAACAGTGTAGTTCAGTTTGTAGTGTTTAAGTTCAGTTCAGTTTAGCTCAGTTCAGTGTGGTTTAAAACCACCATTGAGAGTCCAAACACTGAAGAGCAAATCCAACGATGCGCAGCTCTACAGATCCTGAACCATGCAAGCCAGTGGCGACAGCTATTAATATACAGTAAATATGCATAAATATAAATGTGTGTGTATTTTTAATTGCATTTAATGTTAAAAACAACACGCAATGGTAAATTTCTGCCAGCACATTATCTCTTTTATGATGGACTTTTGTGTGTATGTGTGCAGTGCAGTGCATTTTAAACATGTATTATTGTACTGGTAATTTTCTGCAGCACATTATACTTTGTTCTTATGCCCCATGAAGCTTTGCGTGAATTATGGGATAACTTATGCTGTGTTCACTCCAGATCCGGCACATGGGAATAAATAGCGCATAAATAGATGCGTGAACATTTGAGTTTACTCGCTTCATTCGCGCATCAAATTCACTTAGATGCGTATTTGCATCATTGGCAGGGCTTCTATCTGCCCGGTGACTCTAGCTTCGTCGCTAAATGGCCAACATGGATTTTATTGTGATAGTAGCTGTGCTTTCTGTGCTTTAGGAAGGCTGAAAAACAGCGCAGATTCGTTCGGCGCTGTGTTTGAGTCGACTAGATCCTTTTAGAGGTGCACCCAGCTCTGTGAGTACATCAACTCCTCCAGAATCTGGATGACGGAAACTTTCAGTGGTGCTTCAGACAGAGCTGAGCCCAGTTTAATGAGCTGTTGTCCATTGTCTGCAAGAGGATTTCCCCTCGGAACACCAACAACAGGAGCTACATCATAATCACGCCCCTACAAGAGAAGGCTCCTGATTGGTTACCACAGCACGAATGTCAGCTGAAGTTCAGATTTTCCAACTCGAGCAATTCACGTGATTCGGGATGTCTATTCACATCTTTGCATTGACTTAACATGTCAATCACTCGCGCTACACCCTTTATCCGCATCTGGTGTAAACGCAGCATTAGAATTAGAATTATTTTAGTTAACAAATTACTTAAAACAAGTCTTGTCAACATATGTTAAATATTATATAATATGAGGAACAAAACACAGTGATCTCTGAAGAACTTTGACAACAGAAATAGTTGTGATACTAATGTCACATTGAATACTGAGCATAACAATGTTTAATGATGATGAATTCAAAATAACATGACATAATGAAGTGATTTGTTTTAGTTGTTTGAATAGAAGTTTCCCAAACTAGAAGTGCATTCTGTAATGTAAAATCCAGTTGTCACATTCAGCAAAGGTGGATAGAAAATGCTCTTACTGTCCTTCTGTTTCTAATAAAGTGTCATAATGCCAAAGCTGAAAATATGAGTTAAGATCTCCGGTATCCAAGGACACACAGCTGTGTCAGACATTTATCACTGTCTGCCTTTAATTCACTCTTTATCAGTCTTGTGTCTGGCTGAGATATATATAATCCAAAGCTGTTAGCTGTTAACACATTTCTGTATGTACAGGTCTGTAAGTTTATCATATATTCAGGTCAAAGTTCATCATCATTGCTCCATATGATGCTCCATACCTAAACATTCAAACACTAAAAACATCGACAAAACATTCATAATAAAGCTCTGAGAATACTTTTTTTTTAATTCTGTGTCAGTTCAGTGTACGTGTTAATGAGAGCGCAGAAACTTTCTGTGCTATTAAGTGCGGATTTCAATCTTCACAAGTCATTGTTATAAATGGAAACATGCTAACCATGTAAATCGCGAGTTCTGTTTTTGGTTTTTGACATTATAAATGTAAATGTTATAAATTTAAAAATGTCAACCACGTAAATCAAGAGTTCTGTTTTTGCTAGTTAAAATTATAAATTTAAATGTTATAAATTGAAACACACTAATCAAGAGTTCTGTTTTTGGTACTTGAAATTATCAATTTAAATGTAATGATTTAAAAACTCGATAACCACATAAATTGAGAGTTCTGTCTTAATATTAATAAATTAAATTATAAATTTAAACGAAATAAATTTAAACTCGAAAACCACATAAATCAAGAGTTCTGTTTTTGGTATTTGTAATTATCAAGTTAAACGTTCTAAATTAAAACTTGATAACCACATACTGTAAATCGAGAGTTCTGTTTTTAGTAGATCAATTCAAAATTTACACGTTATAAATTTAAACATGCTAATCGAGAGTTCTGTTTTTGGTACTTGAAATTATCCATTTGAACATAATAAATTTTAACTCTATAACCACATAAATCGAGAGTTCTGTTTTTGATAGTTGAAATAATAAATTTAAACGTTATATATTTAAACATGCTAACCACGTAAATTAAGAGTTTTGTTTTTAGTGGTTCAATAATCAATTTAAACATTTTAAATTTAAACATGCTAGCCACGTAAATCGAGAGTTCTGTTTTCGGTTTTTGACATTATAAATTTAAATGTTATAAATTTAAACATTATATGTTTAAACATGCCAACCACGTAAATTAAGAGTTCTGTGTTTAGTAGTTCAATGATCAATTTAAACGTTATAAATTTAAACATGCTAACCACGTAAATCGAAAGTTCGGTTTTCGGTTGTTGAAAATATCAATTTAATTGTTATAAATTTTAACATGCTAACCACATTATTCCAGAGTTCTGTTTTGGTAGTTAAAATTATAATTTTAAAACGTTAGAAATTTAAACATGCTAACCATGTTATTCCAGAGTTCTGTTTTGGTGGTTAAAATTATAATTTTAAATGTTATTAATTGAAACATGCTAACAACCGTAAATCAAGAGTTCTGTTTTAATAGTTGAAATTATCAATTTAAACATTATACATTACATATGCTAGCCACATTTCTGTTTTAGTAATTGAAATGATGAAATTTAAACTTTTAATTTTAAAGATGCTAACCACGTAAATCGAGAGTTCTGTTTTGGTAGTTAAAATTATAAATTTATGTGTCGTAAATTGAAACATGCTAACAACGTAAATCAAGAGTTCTGTTTTTGGTAGTTGAAATTATCAATTTAAATCTTATAAATTTAAAAATGCTAACCATGTTTCTGTTTTAGTAATTAAAATGCTAATATTTAAGCATAATAAACTGAAAAATTCTAACCACGTAAATCGAGAGTTCTGTTTTTTGGTAGTTGACATAATAAATCTAAATGTCATAAATTAAACATGCTAACAACGTAAATCAAGATTCTGTTTTGGTACGTTAAAATTATGAATTTAAATGTTATAAATTGAAACATGTTAACCACGTAAATCGAGAGTTTTGTTTTTTGCACTTGACATTATAAATGTAAAGTTCCTAAATTTAAACATGCTAATGATGTAAATCGAGAGTTCTCAAAAGTATAAATGTAAACATTATAAATTTAAATATGCTAACCACGTTTTTAGTAATTGAAATTATCAAATTTAAACGTTATACAATTAAACATCGTAACCACGTAAATCAAGAGTTCTATTTTTGGTAGTTTAAATTATCAATTTAAATGTTAACCGAGAGTTCAGTAAATAAATCGAGAGTTCTGTTTTTGCCTATTGAAATTATAAATGTAACGTTATAAATTGAAACATGCTAACCACATAAATCGAGAGTTCTGTTTTTGGTAGTTGAAGGCTTAATTAAATGAACCGAAGCATTTAATAAACTGGCACACAGGAGGAAAAGAATAACTTTGAGAAGTTTTCATGTTTTGGATTATGCTGCAGGGTTCTGTAGATGCTGAATCCATGGAGGCTTTCAACACAGCATGTGCTGCTGATGAATTCTGGGTGCATGTGTATTATTTTTAAGTTCATCCGTTTGATCTTCACATCTACCAAACTCAGCTCCTGCAGCACCTGTGACACTTTAACATAGAACTAGTAATACTGTGATTTTATTTATTTATTTTTTCATTTTTGGCTCTTATGCAATATAAATGAGATTTGGATGGAGGAAAGGTGGCGTGAGGATAAATGGGAGCAGAGTGAAAGGAAGCGCAGCAGACTTACCTGCTAGAAAGTATTGCGTGCGCCTCTAGAGACTGTAGCATGTAGATGTAGAACAATCCCACTCTTGCTTACATAACCAGCAAATATACAGCTACACCCACAGAGACACACTTGCTACCTCAGGCTCCCAATCACACACCGATTACTGAAGCACACTACGTGCTCCGTAACAATAGTGTCAGATGATGAAATGTGTTTTGACTCTCTGACTTTGTGATCGCAGTGTTTGTGAAGTGTTGCAGTTCAGGTCAGGTCTCTGGTGAACATATTTTACCCCAAAATCTAAATCTAAACTAAGATGTGAGGTGTTGTATCTGTTGGGAAGAAGTTGAAGATGGTTTTAGAAACATAAAGTGTTTATTATTAGTATTTTTGATTGAATTGTGAATGTTTTCTATTAAATTACTTGTAATGTGTACTCAATTGTATGTTTTGCTTTTCATATTACCATATTACTTCATAGAATTTCATAGTTTCTAAATGCCACTGAATTTACAACGCCTCACATTTTTTACATTTTCTTTCATAATCATGATGCCATTTCTCACAAATATTAGAAAACAGATCCAAAATGTGAGTAATAACTCCCAATTATAGATTTTTTTGTCACTATTCTGTTATTTTCCTTCGACTTAGTCCCTTATTTATCAGGAGTCACCACACCAAAATGAACTGCCAACTATTCCAGCATTTATAGCGCATGTCTTTGGACTGTAGGGGAAACCGGAGCACCCGGAGGAAGCCCACGCCAACACGGGGATAATATGCAAACTCCACACAGAAATGCCAACTGGCCCAGCCAGGACTCAAACCTGTGACCTTCTTGCTGTTAGGCGACATTGCCAACCACTAAGCCACCATGCCGCCCTGAATTTGCAGTTCAAATAATAATACTTAATATAATAATTCATTGATTTAAATTAGATCAACCACATTAAGAAAAATATGCAATGATGTAATATATATAAAGATTTCATAAAAAAATAATAACGTCACAAATACTCAGACAACTGTGGTTGGTTCTGTAGCCAATCAAAAAAAGAAAGAATATCTAAAGTTGACTTTAGATCTCCAGACTATCTCCAGAAGACTAAAATATTGAGACATACTGTGAAAATCTCCTTGCTCTATTTAACATCACATGGGAAATATTTGAAAAAGAATACAAATTTTATAAATTATTATAAAATGTAATAAAAACAACCAATGCCATTATAAAACTTCAATGTTGTAATATTTTTGCATTTTTTATAATAATAATAGTATATATTTAGTAATTATAAATATAAATATATATATATATATATATCTACACACACAGTTGAAGTCAGAATTATTAGCCCCCTTTGAATTGTTTTTCTTTTTTTAAATATTTCCCAAATGATGTTTAACAGAGCAAGGAAATTTTCACAGTATGTTTGATAATATTTTTTCTTCTGGAAAAAGTTTTATTTGTTTTATTTCGTCTAGAATAAAAGCAGTTTTCAATTTTTTAAAAGCCATTTTAAGGTCAAAATTATTAGTCCATTTAAGCTATATATTTTTCGATAGTCTACAGAACAAACCATCATTATACAATTATTTACTGTCATCATGGCAAAGATAAAATAGATCAGTTATTAGATATGAGTTATTAAAATTATTATGTTTAGAAATGTGTAAAAATAAACAGAGGGGCTAATAATTCTGACTTCAACTGTAAATATTTAATAATAACTTGGGAAATCATTGGACAATAGTGGTTTGATCTGTCATTAAAAAAAGAAATAAATTCTAAGTTGGACTAATTATATTGACATTAAAATATATATTTTTGGAATTTTAAATATATATATATATATATATTTTTGCCAAGCCAAGCTAAAAGACAAAAGACTATCTCCAGAAGAATAAAATATTGGGAAATACTGTGAATATCTCCTCACTCTATTTAACATCACTTGGGAAATATTTGAAAAAGAATACAAATTTCACAAAATTATTATAAAAAATCTAGTTTTTTTTCTACGCTGGTTGAAAGGAGGTTTTTAAGTGTATAAAACCTGTATTATTTAATAGAAAACTCTAAGACATAATATTGCTAAATATTATCACAAATTAAGTCAATCCGTCCATTCATCCATCCATCAAATTTTTTGCATATGATCTAATTGTAGTGTCATAATGGAAAAAAAAATCTCATTAATTCTAAACACAAAAAGGCTTGCTTTTCTATATGCTGACCACAATTTCTTCAATGAATAGTTATTTCCAGTGTTTTATGGATGATCTGAATCCTGACAGCTTTTGTGAGACACTGAGGAAATAATGCAGCACACAAAGAGCGTCACTCCTTTATGTCTCTCTGTCCTCCTCTCTCTCTTTTTCTCACATCTGGAGACTCCAAAACTGCTCAGTGATTGAATCAGCTCGCCCATTCTCTCTCTCTCTCTCTCTCTCTCTCTCTCTCTCTCTCTCTCTCCTTTTCTCCTCCCACTGGTTCTTCCTGTACTCTCTGTGTTTTCTGGAGATCAGATGTTGAGGCGAGCAGCAGGAGAGAGATGCAGGCAGAGGACAGAGCTACTTTAACATCCACTCAAGGATATATAGCTCAATTATTACGCTTCAGAAAAAGCAGAAACATGCCAGCGCTTACTCTCCTCCACAAATGAGCACTTTACATCTCACGGTTCATTTCTTTTAGCATTTTAATTCGTATTCAGAGAGCAGCTGACACAAGAAGTCAAGAATTTCATCTGGTGGTCACAAGAACTATTTTCCTTGGAATTTGGGAAGAGTTTGCTTCTTTCTTTGGGATTGTTTCGGGGGTTTGCGTCCCCCTTCGGAAACAGCATCAGGATGACAGAGATCGTGGTGACGGACTGTAATCTGAACTCGGTGTGTGAGCGTGTGGAGCAGCACTGCTGTGTGGATGATACGTCAACCATCAAAAGACACACCAACACCGGCGCCAAACTGTGGGGTCGCGTGCGCAGTAAACTCCTCCGACAAAAGGTCACTCCGCTCTTTCATTCTCTCTCCATCTGCTAGATCTGCTCTCTCTCTCTCTCTGCTTCTGCTCCATCTGCTTTCTGTCAGCTCTTTTACTTAAAGTCACTCAGGTGAACCTGCACTTACCGTTTATGGATCTGTCAGGAAGAAAATGAAGATTGTTTTAGAGTTTATCAGTAGTCTTTTCTTAAAATTATGTATGATTTCTATCAAGCTATTTAGGTCTCTCCAGAGATGCTCAATTGGGTTTAAGGCAGGGCTCTGGCTGGGCCATTTAAGAACAGTTGTTGTGAAGCCCCTATTTTGTTATTTTAGCTGTATGCTTAGGGTCATTGTCTCTTTCATTCTCTCTCCATCTGCTAGGTCTGCTCTCTCTCTCTGCATCTGCTCCGTTTGCTTTCTGATTTCGTACACTCACTCAAAGTCACTCAGATGAACCTGCATTTTTTTCCATTTATGGATGTGTCGGGAAGAAAATGAAGGTTGCTTTAGAGTTTATCAGTAGTTGTCAGTCTTTTGTTAAAATTATGTATGATTTCTATCAAGCTATTTAGGTCTCTCCGTAGATGCTCAATTGGGTTTAAGTCAGGGCTCTGGCTAGGCCATTCAAGAACAGTCACGGAGCTGTTGTGAAGGGTTCATTGTCTCTTTAATTCTCTCTCCATCTGCTAGATCTGCTCTCTCTCTGATTTCTGCGTTCTTTCACTCATTCAACGTGTGAACCTGAGCTTACCGTTTATGGATGTGTTGGGAAGAAAATAAAGATTGTTTTAGAGTTTATCAATAGTTGTCAATCTTTTGTTAAAATTATGTATGATTTCTATCAAATTAATTGTGATGTGAACTTTTACATGTGTATATATCATTCATTCATTCATTCATTTTCTTTTCGGCTTAGTCCCTTTATTAATCCGGGGTCACCACAGCGGAGTTAACCGCCAACTTATCCAGCACATGTTTTTACGCAGCGGATGCCCTTCCAGCTGCATCTGGGACACATCCATACACTCTTGCATTCACACACATACACTACGGACCATTTAGCCTACCCAATTCACTTATACCACATGTCTTTGAACTGTGGGGGAAACCGGAGCACTACCGCCATGTGTATATATATTTCTTTTATTTTTATTTTTGTGATTTAATTATTTCACTTTTATATTATCGCTTCTAAATGAAAAAGAAATATGAGAAAAAGGACAATGTGAGAAATGACTCTCATTTATAGCTTTTTTCTCCCTCATATACAGTGGGTACAGAAAGTATTTAGACCCCATTAAATTTTTCACTCTTTATTACATTGCAGCCATTTGCTAAAATCATTTAAGTTCTTTTTTTTCCTCTTTAATGTTCACACAGCACCCCATATTGACAGAAAAACACAGAATTGTTGACATATTTGCAGATTTGTTAAAAAAGAAAAACTGAAATATCACATGGTCCTAAGTATTCAGACCCTTTGCTCAGTATTTAATAGCAACACCCTTTTGAGTCTTTTTGGGAAAGATGCAACAAGTTTTACACACCTGGATTTTGGGGATCATCTGCCATTCCTCCTTTCTGATCCTCTCTAGTTCTGTTAGGTTGGATGGTAAACATTGGGGGGCAGATTTTTTTTAAGTCTCTCTGGAGATGCACAATTAGGTTTAAGTCAGGGCTCTGGCTGGGCCATTCAAGAACAGTCACGGAGTTGTTGTGAAGCCACTGTTTTAGCTGTGTGCTTAGTGTCATTGTCTTGTTGGAAGGTAAACCTTCGGCCCAGTCTGAGGTCCTAAGCACTCTGGAGAAGGTTTGTGTGGAACCCAGCATTTTTAAATTGTATATAAGGCAATAAAATTAGGTAAATATTTTCTAAGCAACGTTTAAGTTTTTTTCCAATACATTTTAAGCATAATGCTTTTAATAATAACTAATTTCTTAAAGGATAACAGTGGTTTGTTCTGTAGCCAATCAAATATATATATATATATATATATATATATATATATATATATATATATATATATTTGCCATTAGAAAAGGTAAAATCAGACAAACTAAAAGGAACTTGCTCTCTTTTACTCACTGAAAGTCTGCTTTCTTCTGTGTATGGACCAAAAATGTAGAAGATCGGTATATATTACAAATAAACTGTGTGCATTGAGATGTTTAAATGCAAGTCGGGGTAAATGACATGCAGTAATATAGTTATTTTGGTTTGTCCACTCTTGTTTTATGAATGGAAGTTGCATTTATTAATATAGAGCTTTATTCTGCCCAATGTTGAAAGAATACAGAAGCCTGTTTGCTAGAATCGCAGTGTATTCTGTAAAAAGTCTGCAGTGATTTTGATATTTTATCTCAGAAAAATATGTGTTTTTTTATGTTTGTTTATTTCTTGCTGTCATGCATTTGTTTCACTATTCTATATCTTATAATTCAGAATATCTCAAAATTCTGGCATAATTTTCCGCAATTTGAGTTTTAGATCTCACAGTTTATTAATAGTGTGTGTGTGTGTGTGCGTGTGCGCGTGTGCGCGTGTGTGCAGTTAGAGGTTAATTATCACTTTAACCTGTGTCTTCAGAGCCCCTGACAAGCATCACCCACCCACTGATGAAGGTCAATTAATCACAACTTTCCTCTCACACACCAATGAATAATCTTTTATTATGTAATTATTGTTTCATAATTTATTGTATTAACATTTTCTTCACTGACAGATTTTTTTCTTAATATTTGTGATGAAAACAGTTATGAGGTTTAATATTTTAGTTTTTTTTCAGGATTTTTTGATGATTAAAAAGTACAAAGAACAGCATTTGTATGAAATATAAATTAATTGTATCATAATTCTTGCTGAGATAAAGTCTTGATTTCTGTTCAATTACGTGAAAATAAATGAACAGATAAATAAATGCATTAAAGTAAAATTAAATAAATGTACTGACCTCAATCTTATGGACAGTATTTCTGTTTAGAGATCCTCACTCTGGAAAGAAGGAGTGCCTGTGAGTGTCGTTTCTAGTATGACAAGTACAACATGAATTTGAACCTGTAAATGCCACATGATTACCTGGCTGTCCACACAAACACAGGTATTTTGAAAACTGCCATTTTTTTTCTAAATGGTTTGGCTGATCAGCCACATGAACACACAGTATCAGGTGACTGAAACTTGACTTTATACTCATGACGTCAGCATGCACACAGTTTTCTCCTTTCTGGTTGGCCAACATGACTGAATGCAGAAGATGCCATCTGTTGGTTCTGGTCCCATAACATGCATCACAGTGCGCTTTAGCATTTTCATGTGGATGGAGATTGTTATTATTATTTAAATAAAGGCAGGGAAACCCCATGTACACGTGTACATGGCCTCAGCTTTCACTGCTGTTGAATGTTTCTCTGATGAGATCAGTGACATCTGACTCTGCATGTTAGTTGAGTTCTGTACTGGATTACTGTAGGTGTGCAGCTGTGTATGTGCGTGCGTGTGTGTTTATGTTTGTGCGCTGAAGTGAGTTGGTGAAATCTCTGTCTCTCCACCTGTGATTTATTTGCCCTGCCAGCACTTTAAGCTGTAATTTATGTGCATATAGTGTTTCTGGCTGCATGAACAAATCGCTTCAGCCTCTGCTGGGCTTCTGTCTGGGTTTTCTGCCCTGTTGGGTCAATATTCTTCCTGATCCACTGACCCAAGACTGACCGTAGGGGAAAATTGCAGACAAAGAGTCCACCGATTTGATTCTAAACCTGTGACATGCACATTACCTGTTATTCTGCAGTCTAAAAATAAAGCTTCTGTTTTGGAACTCATGTTTCTTTGAGAACCTTTAAATGGATAGTTCACTGAAAATGTGATCATTTACTCACCCTCCACTTGTTCCAAAGCACTTTGAGTTTATTTTATCTGTTGAACATAAAGGAGGATATACTGAAAATGCGGAGGAAAAACAACCATTAACTTCCATTGTTTGTTTGTTTTTTGTTGTTCCAATAAGTCCCCCCCCCCCCCCCCCCCCCCCCCCCAATATTCTTCAGAAGAAATTCAAAGTTTAGAATCACATGAGTGTAAGGTAATGCTCTTTTTTGGCTGTACTGTCTCTTTAAAGTGAACAGTTTTTCTTACTTTAAAGAACATTTTTTACAAACCAAATAACAAATAATCACTTTAAATAACTTTTGATGCAGTGAAAACATTACATGGATGTTGTAGGTTCTTCGTGGAACCACCAGTCAAAGAACCGTGTAGAATAGTGTATAAAGAACATGGATATTAAAGGGTTCACACAAAAAATGAACATTACTTCACACAAAAAAATATCATTTTTTCATTATTTACTCACCCTCAAATAGTTTCAAATCTTTGAGTTTCTTTTTTCCATTAATCACAAAAGAAGATATTTTGAAGAATGTTGGGATCCGGTAACTCTTGCCTTTCATAGTATTTATTTTTCCTTTTTCCTACTGTAATTTTTACTGCCTAATTGTCAGCTCTCTTCAATATTTTGTATGCGTAGTCTACTCCAGCGGTCTCCAACCACTGGGCCGCGGGCCGCACAAGAAATTGTTAACTATTACTGTTTTATTTATTATATGAGACTGAACAATCTTTTATTTTGAAAAATCTTTTATTTTGAAAAGTGATTGTATTCTCTTGCTTACATCTCGGTCACTTGAGTGCCAAAATTTAACCCACAAGTTAGCAAAATGAGTAAGAAACAGAAGTCTCTGGAAAGTTTGCTAAGGGGAAAAGGCCCAGTAAAGGACACGCAAATTGCCAAGGAATGGATCCACAACCCATTTGTCGTTTTGTTAATTCAGTAAGTCTGTGCAAGAAGACTGCTGGAGATCGCAAATGACGCTGACCTTCTAGGGGCCGTTCATATATTGCGTCTTTTCTAGAGTTTGCGCAAGTTCGTTATTTCCAATGGAGGTGTGATGTGCTCGGGCCTTTCAGACGCCCCCATTAGAATGAATGCCATGAGCACACCACAAGTCACGTGACAAGAACTGACTGATAACCATAGTATTAAGTATAAAGTATAACCCTACTTTGTATAGAATATACACATTTCTGTAAGACTCATTATCTCAGACAAACACAGAACTCCCAAACACTGCAGTGCTATTTACTTTTCTCCATAATTAAAGCTTATTTGCCAAAAATAAAATGAATTTTTCAGCTTGTCATCCTCTGAGAATGGATGGTCGCCTAGCAAGCTACGAACCCCCTCCCCCCACTCCGGTCTACGGAAAAATTGTGAAGCTTTGACCGGTCGGTCCGCGGTGATAAAAAGGTGGGGGATCACTGGTCTTCTCTATTTTAAATTTGTAATGTAGAAAAATGTATTTTTGACAGATATAAAAACAAGTTCTACAAGATCTAGTATTGTCTCATCTACGTAATAAAATTTGTAAAAATCATTACATTTTTTAAGTAAATGAGCCAGAAATTTTTTATCAGTGGAAGTCAGTGGTTACATGTTTTCAGCTTTCTTCAAAATGTCTTCTTTAGAAGGGAAAGGTAAGTAAATAATAATATAATTTTCTTTTCTTTTTTTGAACTGGGGTGAACTATCCTTTTAGAGTTCATTAAGAAACCCAAACTTGTCCTTTGCCATAAAAACCTCCATTTGGAACCTTTATTTGTAAGACTGTGAATGACTTTCCTGTGTTATACACAACAAAGCAGGCCACTTGTCCTTCCATATGCTGAGCACATGCTCTTTTGAAGATCTCTTCCTTTTTTTTCTATTGTTTCCCCTGTCTGTCTTTCTCTCCGCTGCTTTTCAAACATCATCTTGTATCTATAAAGAAATTCTGCCAGTAAATCACTTAAACATACAAAACAGACACACCCTGCCTTTGTCTTTCCTCAGGTATTGACACACAAAGACTGTCTGTCAAATTTAGACCCAGACAGTTACTCATACACACACTCCCATTTAGACGCAGGTGAAATAGATACACACGTAATTGCCACTTACTTCCAATTGCATTTATAAACAAACCTCTTCTTACTCTAAAATGCTTCGAGACACACTTGTGAAGTCTCTCACAGATGGCCGCTCTCATTGACTTGAATATTGAATGAGTCTTTGTGGCCAAGAGTGTGTGCGTGTGTGTTTATCTGCGTGAGTGTGTTCCTTTGATATGGTCATGAATGATCGCAGTGTTGTGTCGTAACCTGCTCGTAATGTCTGACCTCCACAGACGCGCTTTCATTCGATAAGCCTAAACCTCCACTATAACTTCTCGGCATATGGTCAAAATGGTCTCCGTACCATGGTGTGGTACACTATTTGAGGGGACAGCCATTTGTAGTTGTTTCAAAAACATTTGCCGGCAGCTCTCTGCAACTCTCACATGGAACTCCCACTGAAGCTAACAGGGCTGCTCTCGCTTGGTACCTGGAGGAAGACCATATGGAATAGCTAGGTTGCTGCCGGAAGTGGTGTTAATGAGACCAGTAGGGGGTGCTCAACTTGTTGGATGTGTAGTCCTAACACCCCAATATAGTGAAGTGGACTTTATACTACTCCGTGAGCATTGTCTTTTGAATGTTAACCTGAGGTCCTGACTGTCTGTGGTCATTGGAAAAACTCCTTGGATGACTTTCGAAATAAATTAGTGGTTTAACCCCGGCATCCTGCCAAATATGCCCACTGGTTTCTGTCCATCATGGCCTACTAATCATACTCGCATCATAATTGGCTTCATCACTCTGTCTCCTCTCCACCAATCAGCTGGTGTGTGGTGTGCGGACTGGCGCAATATGGCTGCTGTCATGAAATCCAGGTGCATGCTTCACACTGGGGGTGAATGAGGAGATTCCCCCAGTGTGTAAAGCGCTTTGAGTGGCCAGAAAAGCGCTATATAAATGTAAGGAATTATTATTATTATTTTAAAGTCGTTAATTTTCACATTTTCTCTCATTCAATCTCATACATCACAATAATGTAAGCTGGAGAGCTCACCGCTAGAAAATATCCATACTCTTTGAGGGTCACCATAAATTAGCATCTATTAGGGCTGGAAGATTAATCTATGGTGATTTTCATTGCATTTTGTCAGTAAAGCCGGTCCTGTGTGCTTTCAGAATTTGCTAGCATTTTCTACACTGACAAACTATTCAAATTTGCATTCAAAATGGCCGATAATAATGGACGATAATGACACTAGATAATCATTGTGTGATAGCTGTTTGCGTGACTTTTTAGTTCTGTGTACTAAATGCTGCATGTGAAAATTCCACAAATAATGACATTTTTACTCCAAACTTTTTTCATAACTGCAGTTTGAAATAAATCCTGAGATGATTCAGTAGTCATGTGTTTCTTAGTTAATTTGGTCACACTTTACAATAGGGATTCATTAGTTAATGTTTGTACTAACATTAACTAATTATAAACAATACTTGTACAGCATTTATTAATCATAGTTACTAATGCATTATTAAAATCCATTATGCATTATTAAAATGCTTGTTAACATTAGTTCCTGCACTGCGAGTTAACATGAACCAACTATTTTCATTTACTAACATTAACTAACATGAGCAAATACTGTAATAAATGTATTGTTTTTTATTTGTTCATGTTAGCAAGTGCCTTAACATTAACTAATACAACCTTATTATAAAGTGTTCATTTGAGTCAGCGAATTAAGTTAAATCTTTTATTTATAATGCAAAACTGTGAGGATTTCCAGTGTCTTCTTCATGACGTTTTTGGCCTTCGGAGAAAATTTAGAGCTGGTTACAGAACAAAGAATTACAAAGAATTTTTTTTTTTCAGATTCTTGCACAGAAAAACATTTATGCAGAAAGATTATGTAGAAAGATTTTATTTATTTTCAAAATTATTTACTATATTTTGAGAGTAAAGGAGTAAAAGAATGTAACTTTAAGGTTTACAATAGAAATTTAGCAAAAGCTACTGTAGATCTATCATGTAATACGTCCACTAAAAGACATTAAAAATATTACTTTGCTAATTGTTTTCTACACAAATCATCTAAACACTTGAATAATTTTCAATGTTTAATATATGTTTAATAATAATATAACTGAATAACTGAAATTACGTTAAATAAATCTGAATAAATCTATGTTTGCACAGATTAAATGATGAGCTCAACAATCTGCAAAGCTTTCTGCAGATTTCCGCAGGCATAGATTTAAATTAATTAGGCGGAATTAACATTTCTTTGGGAAACTATCCCTTTAACAAACTCAGCTCAAGGATAAATTATATACTTTATTTACTAAAAATATTTACCATTTACTATACCTGTATTTACTGGTATCCTTGTTTTTGTGTTTTTATTTACTATATATTTACTACTATATATTTATTACATCACTATAGTGCCCCTTGTGGCAAGGCTGAAATTGTAAAAAGACATAACAGAAGGAGAGGGGTGGGTTTATGTGAAGAGATGTATTATGTACGAGATGAAGAATACGTCCCCAGAGATTGACCCATCTTCTGCTGTAAATTGTCTCCTCTCCTGCCTATTCTTCCTCACAAATGGCGCTCCAGGTCTTAACATGCTAATGACCGAAGCACTGATGAACCCTGCTCCTCTTTAAATGCCAGCTATATGCTAATGGCTGCTTTTATCATGCACATAAATCTTCCACTGCCAATGTAAGGGCACCAGACCACTGTGAGGGCCTGCTAAACCCCCACAAGGCCCTTGCTTATTGGGCTAATGAAGTAAATCCCTAACTTCTGATATCTGGGACTGGATACAGATGCTGTTGACCTGCTTAAATTTCTTCTTTTTTTACTTTTAACTGTGTTGTTCAGTGGTGGTGTCAGTTGGGAACTGTGTAGTGCTTTGATATAAGTCTTAGATGATTTGGTGTGTAATCCAAAACTTAGATTAGAGTGTATTTATGGTGCCAGTGCAGTCTCAAAATAATACATTCATGAAATAAAAATCATACAGCCATAACACAAGTCACATTTATAAAATACAATCCATAAGTTCAAAATACAATTAGTAAATACACAAATCCAATTCATAAACTCAAAACACGATTGAAAATACACAAATCCAATTCATAAACTCAAAACACGATTAAAAAATACACCAATCCAATTCGTAAACTCAAAACATGATTCATAAATACACAAATCCAATTTGTAATTCAAAACACAATTTGTAAATACACAAATCCAATTCATGACCTCAAAACACAATAAAAAAATACACAAATCCAAATCGTAAACTCAAAAAACGATTCGTAAAAACATCCAATTAGTAAATTCAAAACATGATTCATAAATACACAAATCCAATTCGGAAATTTAAAAAACGATTCGTAAAAACATCCAATTAGTAAATTCAAAACACAATTCATAAATACACAAATCCAATTCGCAAATTCACAACACGATTCATAAATACACAAATCCAATTGTAAATTCAAAACACAATTCATAAATACACAAATCCAATTCATGAATTCAAAACACAATTCGTGAATGCACAAAACTAATTTGTAAATTCAAAACACAATTCATAAATACACAAATCCAATTGTAAATTCAAAACACAATTCATAAATACACAAATCCAATTCGCAAATTCACAACACGATTCATAAATACACAAATCCAATTGTAAATTCCCAACACGATTCATAAATACACAAATCCAATTGTAAATTCAAAACACAATTCATAAATACACAAATCCAATTCGCATATTTACAACACGATTCATAAATACACAAATCCAATTCGCAAATTCACAACACGATTCATAAATACACAAATCCAATTCAAAAATAAAAAAACACGGTTCATAATTTACATGATTACATGATTTTTACTTGTGAATTCACAAATTGTGTTGTATTTATAAAATGTGTTTTGAATTTACAAATTGGATTTTGTAAATGTAAATTGTGCTGTGCATGTATAAATTTTATTTTGTAAATGTATTATTTTTGAGACTGATCCTGCCTCCATAGTATTAGTGCTGGCAGCACTGGTTCCAGTATTATTTACTATTCATTTTTCCTCATTAGGATCCTAAAATAGTCTTTGTTAAAGCATTAAAAGCCATGAATCAATAGTACAGACTTCTATTTAAAGCAAAGAAATATATGAAATTTTAATAATAAAAAAAAAAAGATAAATGTGCAAATTTTGTGCCTAAAGGCTTATTTGAGGCCTAGAACTACAGTCTCATGAATCATTGCGAATATCAATAAAAGGAAAAACAATGGAAAATATTTAAAGCTGTTCATTTGAATATCTATAGAAGCACTGTATTTTAGGACATTTTGCGAAATGTGTGTATAGGTGTTTTGAGAGCATAGGGAGACTCTGATTGGTGGATTTTTCTCTACAGCATCATGGGTATTGTAGTGTTTCTGCACAATTCCATTTTAAGCATAATTGTTACAAAAATAAGTTCAATTAATGTGAACAGATGAGTTTAACAAAAGCATATACGACCAATTAACAACCTCAGACCTCAGTTTATCACTTATTGTTAAAAATAATGATTTAACTGACTTAATTTGCTAAATCAAGGATCTTTTAAAGTAAAGTTCTTATATTTACATCCAGTGGTATTTCTGCATCAAAAAATACCAAGGTACAAAGTTAAAAAATAGATAATGATCTTAAATACATCATGTTTTATTTTGATGATGTGTGTGTTTTTACCAAATAGGTCCATGTGGAGTTGTGTTATTCATAGCTCTCATATCACAGATTTATGATGCTGTTCTCTCTTTTTTGGCTTGCATTTATTATTAACAGAAACATTAGCATCTACTAAAAGCTGTTATAATATATGCCTGTTAAAAATATATGTTATGCTCCATAACTTTCAGGGTATTTACAATAGCTGGATCTCTTGACTCCCTGTGGTTTTAAGTTCTATTTTTGATAGGCACACAAACCAAAACCATTCTGACATGTTTTTAGACCATCTATATGGAAATACTTTTTTTTTGACATAGTGTTCTTTGGAAAAACCATACTGTATAAACAAGCAGTGTAATAGTACACTCTTTAAAAATGCGGGTTTTAGAGCTGTGCAGTAGAAGAACCATTTTTGGTTCTTCAAAGAATTGTTCAGTAAGCATTTCCTGATTAAAACCTTTTTTTTTAAATCAAGAATAATTGAATATTCTGATTTTAAAAATCTGCTAGGGCACATTGTGTGAATTTAAAAGATGCCATACAAATCGGATGCATACTTATGACAACTGTCATTAAGCGTCATTTGCTCAGTCATGTCATTTTAAATGCCAAGATGGCATTGTTTGAGATGTCTTGAGATGAACTTGACATAACCAAACACATCATAACCTGTCTTTGTCTTTGTCAAGACAACTTGACCTTATCCAGACAACAAAACTTGTCATAAATCTGTCATAAACATGACTGTCATTAGGCCATCATAACTGTGTACTCTTTGTCTTTGTTAAGACAACTTGACCTTATCGAGACAACATAACTTGTCATAAATCTGTCATAAACATGACTGTCATTAGGCCATTATAACTGTGTACTCTTTGTCTTTGTCAAGACAACTTGACCTTATCCAGACAACAAAACTTGTCATAAATCTGTCATAAACATGATTGTCATTAGGCCATTATAATTGTCATAAATTTCTGATCACCTTTTTCAGTGGAAATAAATTAATTTGTTATTTAAATTTCTCAGTAAAATTGTCAAGACTTTTTTATAACGATTTTTTTTATAACGGCGTCATTCATGTTTAATGACATTTAATGACAAATTCAAGTTGTACAACCTTAAGCTGCGCCCACACTAGACTTTTCTCCCGTAGACTTCCATTCATACGCACACAAATGCGTTGGACCGGAAACGCATCACTTGACCAATCGAAGATCAAAACATGACCTCTCTGGACAGAAATTTTAAATATGAACCGCTGGCTTTTTTAAATGCCTAATCATCGTGTTTAATCCCGCCCCTTTTCGCAGCACCGGACTACAGAATTTCACATGCTCAAACTCTAGTGTCTCTGCAGCTTCAGTTGAGATCAAGAAAAATATTAATGGTGCTGTTATAAAATACAGAACACAATTATAAATGCATAATAGCACTCATGTTTATGCCAGATTTATGATAAGTTGTGTTGTCTTGGTAATGTCAAGTTGTCATCACAAAGACACCTCAAACAATGTCACTTTTGCATTTACAATGACATAACTGAGCAAATGACCCTTAAAGTTATCGTCAGGCATTCATAAAAATCTGATTCATATTCATGATGTCATGATTATAAAGGTTTCATTACAGTCTTATGAACACCCCCTTCAAGTTGAGTGTTACCAAATAGAAGAATACCATACTAGGTTCAAAGAAAAACAAGTTACTCGGCTAATTTATTTCCATAGTATCTGCACATTAGTATACATCCTGAGATATCAAGACATTTGTGCTGCCCATTACATTACAAACCACAGGAGAGGGCAAATTCTTCAGCAGGATAGCGCTCCTTTTTATACTTCAGCCTCCACATCAAAGTTCCAGAAAGCAAAGAAGGTCAAGGTGCTCCAGGATTGTCCACCCAGTAACCAGACATGAACATTATTGAGCATGTATGGGGTAAGATGAAGGAGGAGGCATTGAAGATGAATCCAAAGAATCTTGATGAACTCTGGGAGTCCTGCAAGAACGCTTTCTTTGCCATTCCAGATGACTTTATTAATCAGTTATTTGAGGCATTGCAGAGATGTATGGATGCAGTCGTCCAAGCTCATGGGAGTCATACTATCACTATACCATGCTTCCACCAGCTAATAAGGAAGAGTTTTCAATATGTTGTGCAATAACACTTCATGTGTACATTAACGGTGAAAGATGTGAGAATGGCATTGATGATGGTGTTTATGAGTCAGCAGATTGCTGGCATTTCCTGCATGATTCAGTTGTGTTGACGGAAAGAGTCCCAGAATGTGTGACATCAGCTCAATGCATCAGAACACGAAAGCAAACATCAGCCTGACCTTCAGGCCAACCTCTGAATACCACAGTAATCTCAGTTTTTCCCACAGCACACACTGAGCAAACACACGCAGATGTAACTACTGACCTCATGTTACAGTACAGAGAAGATGTGTGTAGGCTAACACTGAGAGTTTGGCTTTAGCAAATCAATATGGGGAGTTTGCATGTTCTCCCCATGTTGGCGTGGGTCTCCTCCGGGTGCTTCAGTTTCCCCCACAGTCCAAAGACATGCACTATAGGTGAATTGAATTAACTAAATTGGCCGTAGTGTATAAGTATGTGTGTGAATGTAAGTATGTGTGTGAGTGTATGGGTGTTTCCCAGTACTGCGTTGCAGCTGGAAGGGCATCTCCTGCGTAAAACATATGCTGATATAGTTGGCAGTTCATTCCTCTGTGGTGACCCCTAATAAATAAGGGACTAAACCGAATACCAATTCAATATGGTGTTGAGCAATAGGAGGATCAGGACATCGGTGAACTTGTGAAAACATAGCTCTATATACATTTCTGGAGATCTCGGATTATGTATCCAGAAGTGCGTATGGCTGCATTTCATCCTTAAAAGGAATGCTAGTGGGCAGTATGACACCGTTCCTTTTCGAGATTACCAGCTGACTGCTTACCAGCGTGTGGACGGCTGTCCCGGTGTTACCAGTTTGTCCTGTTAGCTCGCCATGTACATCGTCGGACTTAATACACAGAGAGGAGTTGACCACGACGATGGGGTTTGAGGTGGTGAAGAACGGTTTCAGAAAGCGAGTAAGACAAAAACTGAAGCCAAAAAATAAAATAAACAAGTAAATAACAGGGTGAGAATGTGGTAAAATCTGAAAACATGGTAAAAATCTGGCGAGGGCTTTTCCTTTTCTGGATTGCTTTTTAAAGCTGTCGGTTGGGTTTAGGGAAGTGGGTGGGCGGGTCAATCGGTGCTTTTGAAAATACTATTGGTTGAGTTATTGGAAGGAGGAGGGTGGGTCAGTTGATTGGTCAGTCAGTCCTTCAGTCAGTCAGTTAGTCAGTCGACAACAGCCTCTGGTGAATTTACGTGAGAATAGCAGGTGTGAATGGCACTAACGAGAGAAATTTGAGATCTCAAAAATCGTACACAGCGGCCTCTGGTGGATTAGCGAAAGCAAAGACTGCAAAAAAGCGTAACTCCAGGGAAGTATTTCACGATCTCCAGAAATATATATTGCGGTACGTTTTCAGAATGAACCTGAGTTGTATGAAAGATGAATCTGACTGCTTTTTACTTTAAAGTCTGCATGAAATCAGAATTTACGTTTATTTTGCTAGCTCTGGCCATCTGCTTCCGCATATAGAGTGGTGTTTTTTTTTTTTTTGGTTGACGTCGACCTTCCATAGCAACTGTATATCAATAACCTTAACCACGCCCTCATATCGTTAGTTTGCTCTGAGAGAATGATGTGCAAGAGAAATCCCCGCCCCCTTCTCAATATTCTGTTTCCAGTTAGAAGCACATCAATAGATTTAACAAAATAGATTGTTTATCAAAATCATAAGTCAGAGGCACTCAAAAAGTAAAAAAATTCAAAGCCTTTATTAACCAAGGCTTCTTAAAGGCTTTTTAATTATTTCACTTCATTTTCGAGTGCCTCGGACTTATGATTTTGTTGTTTATCTTTCTGAAAGAGCAATGACACAGTAATTACCCCTGAAGCACTTTTTGTTTGATTTTGAAAAATCGATTGTTTATTTAGTATAGCACAGTGGCTCAGTGGGTAACACAATCACCTCACAGCAAGAAGGTTGCTGGATCGAGCCCCAGCTGGGTCAGTTGGCATTTCTGTGTGGAGTTTGCATGTTCTCTCCGTGTTGGTGTGGATTTTCCCCAAAAGTCCAAAAACATGTGGTATAGGTGAATTGGGTAAGCTAAAATAGTCCGTAGTGTATGTGTGTATGGGTGTTTCCCAGTGATGGGTTGTAGCTAAAAGGGCATCCACTGTGTAAAATATATGCTGGATAAGTTGGTGATTAATTCTGCTGTAGCAACCCTCAGATTAATAAAGGGACTAATCCAAAAAGAGAATGAATGAATGAATGAAAGAATGAATGAATGAATGAATGTTTATTTAAAGCTATAGTTCACCCAAAAAACATTTGCTGTTAATTAACTGTTCATTTAAATGACTTTTTTTAGAGATGTGGAGTGATTATAAGAAAGTGTCTGGTGCAAAACTGGTGCAAGTTTCAGTTACACTGTCAGTGAGATGAAAGAGTGTGTTTTCTACAGGTGGTACACCTCTATGAGGCACACTCAGAGTTGCATAATGGTTTAAGGTTGTCATGTGGTGTGGGGAAGAGGGGGTTCTTTTGGGTTAATCCTTTAATGAGACATATGCCCGCTAGCTTTGCTTAACACTGCAAACCCAGAGTCATTTCTTCTGTTAGAGGGTAACTATTTAATTTAAAAACATCTTACTGAATTTTAAGTTTCAAAGAGGTTATTTTTGTATATTGTTCACATTCATTTTTTATAGATTTCTTTATTTTATGCACTGATTTTTAGAGTTATAATGTAAAACTATAATGTGAATATTTTTTTAACTATTCAGTTTACAGTGTTTGATTTGTGGCTTAAACATCTTTCAGTAAAGTACAGTAAATAACAAGTTTTGAATGTCTGATAATAAAAATGCTCTAGTTCACTGCTTGCATTTTTTCATGTTTTATTAATGGTTACATGTAAAGCATGTTCATAGTTTAATTCTGTCAATTTATACAGGGCTAGTAGTATATACAACTATTTCTACAGATACACACTCGGGTATCAGTTCAGTACTCTGTATCGGACGATACCCTGAGCTCAGGTAGAGTATCAGGAAGCAGAAAGGGGTATCGGAACATCCCTAGGTCCTCTAGGCCAGTGTTTCCCAACCCTGTTCCTGGAGGCACACCAATAGTACATATTTTGTATGTCTCCCTTTTCTGACCAATTAACTTCAGGTTTTGGAGTCTCTTCTAATGTTCTGATGGGCTGATTCAGATGTATTTGATTAGGAAGACATTGAAAATGTGTACTGTTGGTGTGCCTTCAGGAACAGGGTTGCTCTAGGCGTATAGAGTATGGCAGTTTTTACAGTATAAAATACAATAAGCCTATGGAGAGTCCTCATAAACCACCAAAACTAATGTGTGTGTGCCTCTGTGTCTCTGTCTGTGTCAGTCTCTACACTGATCCACAGTGTGCATTAAGTATATGAGGCTTTATAGTCTTTTTAACAAGGACTTGAGTGTGTATATCTCATGCAGCTGCTGTATCTGTAATAAATGAACTGATCTGCCTCAGTAAGGATCCTCCATGCAGAATGTCTTTGAGTGTGGAGGGAGTCAGCGAGGGCAGCCACAGAACACAGTGTTCCTGCTCCGCACTACAGCAGACTGGCAGGACAGAGGGAGGTTTTGGTGGGCAGCGAGGGGGTGGAAAGAAGAGAACAGAATGGAGATTCGGCTCTCCAAAGTTCTGTGCATAATGTGCTTTATAAACCTTTTCCACATGTGAATACAGCGTTTTAAATTATGGGTTGCACGTCTGGTTTGGGGGAACTTTCATTAAAAAAAGAAACAAATCTCTTCAGATGATAAAGTTCATTTATTCACTTTTCTTTGGCTTAGTCTCATGAAGGAATTGTGTAAAACTCAGCATTTTTTGCAGTGTGTAATCAAGCTCATTGAAGATAATTATCTGTGTGGCCTATATTAGAGGGATTGTTTGATGTCATTGTGAAGCAGAGCTCCTGAGAAACTAATTGTTTTCTCTTTTTAAAGCTTTTGGATCATCAAGCATAAACCTCATTCCCAGGTCTGCACATATTGTCTTAACTCAAACCGTTTCGAGCTCGTATATCTTTCTTTCGGCTGTTCAATCCCTGAGAGATTTAATGTGGACATTGAAGATCCTGCAGACTGGTGTATTGAGATAGTTGGTGCATGGCAAGGGTGATGAGAACAAGTTTCCTCTCCGACCTCTGACATGAGCATGCAGCTTGGCTTATTGGGAATCAATTGAGTACGCTGTTGAAAATAATCCCATTGACATTCAGAATGGACTCTTTCATCTTAAACTTACCCAGGGGAAAGTGTTTGTGGGGTGATTTGGACTTGGGGAGATCAGGGGACTATGTAAGGATAGTCTTTGAGAGCTGTTTAGCTGTATTAAAGGATTTTCTAGACATATCATTGACCTGTTGGGTTTCATAAGTTTTAATAGAAAAACTATAGGAAGTACCTGAAGGCTGTGGTTTATGTTAGGACAATATAGCTTACTAGGCTGCATTCACAAAGCTGAAGATCCGAGCTTTTAGGAATGTTTGGAGGATATGCTTTTGTTCATTAAAACGTTTTCTTTTGAACATACATTAGCGTACACACAAATACAGTTGAACACAGCCTTTCAAAGTACATTTGGTAGCTCGTATTATCATTGTTGATTTGAAATCACCCATACCACCAAACCCTACCCCTATCCCATCTCAAGAGCACCAGAAGTGTTCTGCATTACATTATAAACATAGTAGATTTGTATTGTTTGAATTCATATTTTGATGCAAGTACATAGTAGTTAAGGCCACCTAATATAAAGTGGGACCAATGTTTTTTAGCAATCATTTTCATCAAATGGTTTGAGTTGTCTTAACTTATTGGGTTTTACAGTACTCAGTTGGTTTGAGTTCTCTTCATTTGTTAGGTTTACTGTGCTCAAATTGCTTCGTTTACTCGTATGGAGTAAGTTCACGGTACTCATTAGGAGTAGTTTATAAACTTAAATGGGTTGTTGCAATCAGTTTCCTCAAATGGTTTAAGTCACCTTAACTTTTTGGGTTTTACAGTGTACTGTTTTTAGTCTGTTCATTGGATCAAATAAATTCAGGTTTAGTGAGCAGAAGAGACTTCTATAACAAACAAACAAAAAACATTTTAAAAAAGGGTTGTAAACCTTATTGAATAGCTAGTTATACTTTATAATTTATTATATCCTAAAACAAGCAGTGAAGTAAATAAATAAATAAATAACTTGTTCAAATCAGACTTATGTGGTACAGAATAATACTGAGTAATTTATTTTATGCATGAACAAAAATCTGTCCACTGTTGATCTCAAAATATCCATTCATTACCTACTGTATGGTTCATTCAATTGGTGTAAACGTCATAAGTGTTTATCAGTGGGATTAATACAAAGGCTAGAGCATTCTATAAATATCCAATAATAATCTCCTTATAGCCTCTAATATGTGTAAACAACATCAGTAATGATGATTGGCCACTAATTACATCAAGAGAATTGATTTCAGTGATACAAGCTAATGCAGTTTTATATGCTTGACAGGCCTTATCCGACAAGCTTGACGTGTTCTCCTGTAAATGTTTCTTTTAATTGGTGTTTTGTCAGCATGTGTGCAGTTGGTTCACTCACTCGTCAGTCAACGTAATGCTGATTGTTAGTGAAATGTAATTATACACACAAGCACACACACACACACACACACACATAAGAATTGGTTTCGATTCAGTGTTATTGTAGATCAGACTGCTGCATGGGGAGAGCTGGTTTTCAGTGTATTCCAAACTGTCAGTTTGTTTATAATTGTGCCTCTTGCCTTTTAGGTTTGATTGACAGCTTAGTTTAAGAGGAGGGGGAGTGTCTTCCCTATAGTACCCTTCCCATCATCCATCTTTTCTCTGACATTCAGCAAGGAAGAAAGAGAGTCTGTTTTCCTCAGAGAGTTGTGTGTTAATGGAAACAGCACACATTTTTTTCGAAAAGTGGTTTTACAGGATAGTAGTCCTAAAGAAATGTTATGAATTAGGCCCATGTGGAATCTGTGCACACTGAAACCCACAGATTTTTTACACCATCGAGTTGTTACTTGCACTGTAAAACACTCAAAAAATATTGTTTTGTTGCTTGTTCAAAACCCTCACTTAAAATGAGTAGAAACAATGCAATTCTTGAGATTTCGTTGGGACAACTTATTTGTTTTATGTTCACCTAAAAGACAGACAAACTGTATTGTAAATAACTAATGAGTTAACTTAATTCCTTCCTGTTCTCCCAACACAAATATATTGTGTGGAACCCAGCATCTTTCACTGTACAAAGTGCTGGGTTCCACACAATCGACTCATTAGTTTTTACAAATTGTAGTGGCTTGAACATAAAACAATAAAAAAAAAATTAAAAAAGCAAGAATTATGTTGTACAACATAATTGAACAACATAATTTCAGCAATCGGTAAGAGTCCAGCAGTGGGGTTTGGTGAAAGTGACACCCGGGTCAGGTGTAATGTGATGGACGCTGACAAGGAAGTGTGGATCCAAATGCAGGGTTTATTGAACAGAGAATGGTCAGGCAAGCAACGGTTAACACAGGGACAAACAGATAAATACAGGGAATCCAGAGTCGTGGTCAAATAACAGGCGAATGATCAGTACAGGCAGGCAGCAGATAACATAAACAAACAAATAAGGCGAGGGCCAAAACATAGCAAAGCAAGGCAATAAAAACATCGTAATGTTCACAGTAACAGAATAACAAGACTCAGCACTGAGGTGTGTGTGTGTGCTGTTTATAAAGTCCCTGTAATCAGTTCATGAGCAGCTCCCAGCCATGAGTGTGTGTAAACAGCCCAATGAGGAACAGGTGCATGTGAGTGGTGCATGGCTGGAACTTGTAGTCCATATATCAGCGGATTTGTTGCCCTTTAGCCATCTGCGTGTTTAACAGCGATCTGCCAGGATTAGATTGCTGGTGATTGTGACATTAGGTCTCTTCATCATGGCCAAGTGTGCAGCATGTCAACTGTCCAGCACGTCCACCAGCCTGACCTCATCATAAATTTTATAAAGTACTGCTCTGGAGGGTTCTGAGACATGGGGTCAATCAGTGTCACTAGATGTTAGTTTCCTATGTTATTTAAACTGCCAACAGTATTTTTTGAGTGTGTGTAAATAGATATTTATTCAGCTTTTATATAAATTTTAGGTAATTTTATTAAATAATATGCACGTTTATATGATTTGTTTACAATACAGTTTGTAAAGTAATATTTTTCGCTCTTTTAGTTGATTTAATGCTTAAAACACTTGCTCTTTTTATCAAACATAAGGATCGAATTGTTAAAAAGTCTTTTTTTTTTCATGTTTTAGGTTTTTGGTTGCTATACTCCCGAAATCATTTCACACAAGTTTTTATTCAGTTTTTTTTCACACAATTCTGCACAGAAATAGTAAAAAAAAGTGGTCCTCTTAAAGGGATAGTTCACTCAAAAATGAGCATTTCCTCATAATTTTACTCACACTTAAGTTGCTTTACATTTTTTTTCCTCCGTTAAACACAAAACAGGATATTTTGAAGAATGTAAGGAAAAAACATTGACATCCATAGTAGGAACAAAAAAAGGAACAAAGTTTTTTTTCCCCAACATTCTTCAGAATATCTTCTTTTGTGTTCAACAGAAGAAAAATCTTGGAACAAGTGAAGAGTGAGTAAATGATGACAGAGATTTTATTTTTTGGGGGATTTTTTATCTCTTTAATAGCTGTTTTATCACTGTTACATCTCATTTTTTTTGAAGGTAGAGAGTAGAGACTCTAATTTTTTTATTTATCCAAATACTGTATATTGTGTTTATAGTGCAGTGTGATTGTAAAACAGGGTCCATTATACAGCTTTGTATCAGAGTTAAAAGGATAGTTCACTTAAAATGACAATTCTTTTACGGACTCTTAAGTTCAAACCTGTACAATTTCCACATACTGTACAACATGCTTACAGAAGTTAAAATGTAAAGTTTAAATTTCAACATCAAGATCCCATAATGTAATTCAAAGATAGAAATATATGGAAAACACCTGTGATTCACAAGCTTTGGACAAATATTAATGAACAGATTTTATTTTATGATGTGGTATGAAAAAAGACAATGGAATTCAATGGAGACCAGAAACTGTTTACTTAGCCAACATTCTTCAAAATATCTTCTTTTGTTGTCAGCTGAAGGACATCTTGTAGGTTTGAGTAAATAAAATAATATATTTCTCATTTTTGAATGCAGTTATCTCTTTAATTTCATCACATTTACGTACAAACTGGATATTTAATAATAAAAAAAAGAGCAAACAAAAAAAAAAAATTGTCTGTGAGTTTCCCAGGGGTGTTTTTTATAGAATGGACTGCCTGGGAATATTTAGACAGAATAGCGAAATTATTTTGAGTCATCTTTATAGAGAGAGAGAGTGAGAGAGAAAGAGATAGAGAGAGAGAGAATGATAAGGAAACAGAAGAATAAGAAGCAACTGTAGGTTTAAAATGTTTGTTTAAAGAATTTGCATGTTGACTAAAATTCATGAAGTTATAAAATGGATCTTAATGGATCTTAAGTCAAATAATTAGGGACCGAGCACCGAACGGTGCAAGGCCCTATTGGAATTGCTCCGTTTATTATTATTATTATTATTATTATTATTATTATTATTATTATTATTATTATTATTATTATTATTATTATTATTATTATTCTTCTCCCGAATGAATCGCGATTTTGAGGGTCTAAACATGCCCGAAAACTCACGAAAATTTGCACACGCCCCAGAAGTGGCGAAAATTTACGTTTGTTATAGGTTTCGGAAGTGGGCGTGGCAAAATGACTCGACAGCGCCACCTAGAAAATTGATACGGACAAGCCCCCGAGCCACGAATCACGCACATGCACGAAAATTGGCACACACCTCAAACATGCCAAGACCTACAAAAAAGTCTCAAGGAGCGATATCTCAAACCCAACAGGAAGTCGGATATTTATGGCTTCCTGCGGCGAAAAAGTGGCGATTTTGCCATTTCCAGGCGTTGTACTTTAACGAACTCCTCCTAGGGATTTCATCCGATCGACACCAAAATTGGGTTATGTCATCTAAAGGCCTTGGCGATGTTAAATTGCGAAGCTTTAGAGTTTTCGTCGATGGGCGTGTCCGTGGCGGCCTCGTAAATTTTGACGACTCGCCACGAAACATCAAGTTGTTATAACTCGGGCATGCATTATCCGATCTGCCTCAAAACTCACACGTTTGCTAACCGTCCTGACCTGAACACGTTTACATGACAATATCCCGATACAGTTATAGCGCCACCTGCTGGCTACAGGAAATAGCATGATTTACAGTGAAACAAACTCCTCCCACAAATTTTATCATATCAGCACCAAATTTGAGTGGTGTCATCTGAAAGCAGTATCGATGATATATTGTGAAGGTCTAGAGTTTTCGTCGATGGGCATGTCCGTGGCGGACTCGCAAACTTTGATGATTCGCCACCAAACATCAAGTTGTTATAACTCAGGCATGCACGATCCCATCTGCCTCAAAACTCACACATTTGATAAGTGTCCTGACCTGAACATGTTTACATGCCAATAACTCGATACAGTTATAGCGCCACCTGCTGGCAACACTAAAATTGCCTATAACTCAGCCAAACAATATCCGATCTGCCTAAAACTTCACATGGTTGATAAGTTTGCTCTCCTGAAGACATCTACATGCCAATATTGAGTAACAGTCATAGCGCCACCTGGTGGCAACAGTAAAATTGCCTATAACTCAGCCAAACAAAGTCCAATCTGCCTGAAAATTCACATGGTTGATTAAAATCTTCTCCTGAAGACATCTACATGAAAATATTGAGTCACAGTCATAGCGCCACCTGCTGACGGGAGGAACTTTGGCATAAATCTGTGATTTTATCAGATTTTTTTATGTATCGGCCTAAATTATTATTGTTCGCGGTTCTCTGTCGTCCTACGGCCACCGGGCGGCGGTGAGCCCGGGTGCGAGGTCCCTATCATCGCTGCTTGCAGCTTTAATTAGGGACCGAGCACCGAACGGTGCAAGGCCCTATTGTATCTGTAATGTTTTTTATTATTATTATTATTCCGCCCCTAATCGGGGCACTTTTGAGGGTCTAAACATGCTCGAAAACTCACGAAACTTTGCACACACATCAAACGCGGCGTAAATGGTTGGCTGATATGGGTCTCGGAAGTGGGCGTGGCAAAATGACTCGACAGCGCCACCTAGAAAATTGATACGGACAAGCCCCCGAGCCACAAATCACGCACATGCATGAAAATTGGCACACACCTCAAACATGCCAAGACCTACAAAAAAGTCTCAAGGAGCGATATCTCAAACCCAACAGGAAGTCGGATATTTACAGCTTCCTGCGGCGAAAAAGTGCCCTTTTTGCCATTTCCAGGCGTTGTACTTTAACGAACTCCTCCTAGGGATTTCATCCGATCGACACCAAAATTGGGTTATGTCATCTAAAGGCCTTGGCGATGTTAAATTGCGAAGCTTTAGAGTTTTCGTCGAAGGGCGTGTCCGTGGCGGCCTCGCAAACTTTGACGACTCGCCACGAAACAGGAAGTTCTTATAACTCAGGCATGCATTATCCGATCAGCCTCAAAATTCACACGTTTGATAACCGTCCTGACCTGAACACGTTTACATGCCAATATCCCGATACAGTTATAGCGCCACCTGCTGGCTACAGGAAATGACATGATTTTACATTGTAACAAACTCCTCCCACAAATTTGGTCATATAAGCACCAAATTTGAGAGGTGTCCTCTGAACACTCTAGCGATGATATATTGTGAAGGTCCAGAGTTTTCGTCGATGGGTGTGTCCGTGGCGGCCTAGCAAACTTTGATGGTTCGCCACGAAACAGGAAGTTGTTATAACTCAGGCATGCATGATCCGATCAGCCTCAAAACTCACACATTTGATCACCAACCTGACCTAAACACGCTTACATGCCAATATCCCGATACAGTTATAGCGCCACCTGCTGGCGCCACCTATAAAAATTAAACGGACAGGCCCCCGAGCTACGAATCTCGCACACGCACGAAACTTGGCACACACGTCAAACATGCCAAAACCTACGAAAAAGTCTCTTGGAGCGAAATCTCAAACCCAACAGGAAGTCGTATATTTTTAGCTTCCTGCGGCGAAAAAGTGGCGTTTTTGCCATTTCCAGGCGTTGTACTTTAACGAACTCCTCCTAGGGATTTCATCCGATCGACAACAAAATTGGGTTTTGTCATCTAAAGGCCTTGGCGATGTTAAATTGCGAAGCTTTAGAGTTTTACTCGATGGGCGTGTCCGTGGCGGCCTCGCAAACTTTGACGATTCGCCACAAAACAGGAAGTCATTATACCTCAGGCATACATGATCCGATCTGCCTCAAAACTCACACAATTGATAACCGTCCTGACCTGAACATGTTTACATATCAATATCCAGTTAAAGTTATAGCGCCACCTGCTGGGAACAGTAAAATTGCCTATAACTCAGCCACACAATGTCCAATCTGCCTGAAAATTCACATGGTTGATTAAAATCCTCTCCTGAAGACATCTACATATCAATATTGAGTCACAGTCATAGCGCCACCTGCTGGCAACGGCAAAATTTCCTATAATTCAACCACACAATGTCCGATCTGCCTGAAAATTCACATGGTTGATTAAAATCCACTCCTGAAGACAACTACATGCCAATATTAAGTCACAGTTATAGCGCCACCTGCTGTCAACAATAAAATTCCCTATAACTCAGCCAAACAATGTCCGATCTGCCTGAAACTTCACATGGTTGTTAAGACTCATCTCCTGAAGACATCTACATGCCAATATTGAGTCACAGTCATAGCGCCACCTGCTGACAGTAGGTAGTTTGGCTTATAACTCATCCACACTATGTCCGCTCAGGCTGAAACTTCACATGTTTGATGAGTTTCCACTACTGAAGACATCTACATGCCAATCTTGAGTCACAGTCATAGCGCCACCTGCTGACGGGAGCAAGTTTGGCATAAATCTGTGATTTTCTCAGATTTTTTTATATATCGGCCTAAACTATTATTGTTCGCGGTTCTCTGTCGTCCTACGGCCACCGGGCGGCGGTGAGCCCGTGTGCGAGGTCCCTATCATCGCTGCTTGCAGCTTTAATTGCATTTGAAATCGGACATACAGTACAATGGAGGTGTTTGCTGATATATTACTAAAAGACATTGTATCAACCTGGAGTACACTCATACACCATCATAAACAACTTCATGTCCTAAAAAACAGGGCTGTTTTTTGAGCATGGACATTTTTAATGCTATTCATTGTTCAAATGCTTTTCAGATTTCTTTTGTTGACCTTAAAGGCACAGTCCACCCAAAAATGAAACTATATATACAGTCAAACCCAAAATTATTCATACCCCAGACTTAAAGTTACTTAAAGAAATATTTTTACTTAAAGATATTTCTTCCCACAATGATACCTCTTGTACATCGTCTCATTATCTTTTGAAAGAGCCTGTGTCATTTCCTATCAAAAAAACTTGCTGGTTGATAATTTTGGGCTTGACTGTACATATATATCTGTATGAATTTCTTTCTTCTACTGACCTTTACGAATATTGAAGTCAGTTGGAAACCAAAACTGTTGTTAAATCCATAACATTCTTCAAAATGTCTTGCTTTATCTCCTACATACTCAATATATATATATATATATATATATATATATATATATATATATATATATATATATATATATATATAAATACATAATAAAATAAATAAACCAGAGTACTGTAAATTATGAAAGCATTTTAATTTTTATGGTGGACTGTGCATTGATTGAATAATCCACCAGTTCTGCTCTGCTGTGGTCTCTCAGCACTGATCTTTGACCTGTGACAGTATCCTGTGAGGCCATAGTGTTTGCATTGCATTGAGAAGCAATAATTGCATTATACATTTAACAATGATTCAGTTCTCATCTTCTTTCCTCTGTGTCTATTTTTACAGCTGGACCCACAGACGGTGCAGTCCAAAAACTGGCACATGGATGTCATAGAAATGAACGGGGTACGGATTTACTTCTCATCAAATATGCTGACACTGATTGAGTTTTTATTTTATTCTATTTATTTGATCTGTGACTTTTATCTCCTTTTTAGATTAAAGTAGAGTTTTCAATGAAGTTTACGAGCCGCGACTTGAGCTTGAAGCGGACGCCGTCTAAGAAACAGAGCGGCGTGTTTGGAGTCAAAATCAGCGTGGTGACAAAGTGAGTGACGTTTTAAGCCTTAAAGGGCCATTTTATTTCTCTGAGGTCCACTCAATCAAGATTTATTGTGTGAAAAAACAAAAATCAGAATTTAGATGTAATTAAACAACACAGGACACTTACTGTTTATGGTTTCTGTAAGCAATGAAGCCACTTATTTGTGAATAGTTTTATGAAAATATTTGTATTTCTTATTTGTACAATTAAAACAGTCAACAGTGCACATATTTCACATAAACCATCTAAATCTGTGTATATTTATAATTTTATAATTTTTATTGTTTACTTTATTTTCCATTTATTTAAACCTTCTGTATTCTTGTGTTGATATGTGTATATACCGTTAACATCAGAACTATTAGCCTTCCTGATTTATACATTTTAATTCTTTTATATTTTCTCCCTAATTTCTGTTTAACAGAACAAAATTTTTTCACCACATTTCTAAACATGATAGTTTTAATAACTCATTTCTAATAACTGATTTATTTTATCTTTGCCATGATGACAGTAAACAATATTTGACTAGATATTTTTCAGGACTTTAGTATTCAGCTTAAAGTGACATTTAAAGGCTTAACTAGGTTAATTAGGTTAACTAGGCAGGTTAGGGTAATTAGGCAAATCGTATAATGATGGTTTGTTCTATTTAGGCAGCCAAAACAAAAATATTGCTTAAGGGGGCTAATAATATTGACTTTAAAATGGTGCTAAAAAATTAAAAACTGCTGTTATTCTAGCTGAAATAAAACAAATAAGACTTTCTCCAGAAGAAAAAAAATATTATCGGAAATACTGTGAAAGTTTTCTTCCTCTATTAAATATCACTTGGAAAAAAAAAATATTTCACAGGAGGGCTAATAATTTTGCCCACAATTGTATGTACTCTGAGCTCTTGTAAACAACAAGGAAACTTCCTTGTCTGTTTGCACACAATTAGTGATTAAAGCTCATTCTGATTCTTCTAATAGACTATTTTTCATCCTCTTTTGACCCTTCTCATTGCCATTTTATAATAGACGTGGCAGATTATACGCTTCAAAGAAAATGCACAGTGATTCGATTGGCTAACACTTTTGAATTTAGCCACACTATTATAAGCTGACACATCCCACAACTTGTTGTTTTGGCAAATTGGTTTTAATATTAGCTGTTCGACTTATGAGAAAGTTTTGAGTTTTTTGAATCTTTGAATCAGGATGTGTTTATGACCTCTGTGTCAAAAGAGCAGGAGGATTTTGATTTCTCAGTTCTTGACCCAATTCAGTTCAAGTCAACAGTTTTATTTCCTAAATGTGTGCAATTAATCTCATTTCCTTTTTTAAACCTTTTAATGTTTAATTAAAATTCAACCCTTTGCTCCAAGCTAATTTTCTAATATTTGCCTCCAGTTTTGAGTGTAAAAATCCAATCAACAACTGATTCAGCATTTGATTCTTTTGTTGTTGTTAATTTGTTACACTCTGATGTGTCATAATATGGGCAAAAATCTTTTTGGTAACACTTGACAATAAGGATGTATAGGTTAATTTTAGTTAATTCATTTACTGACATGAACAAACAAAGAACAATACAGAAATTACAGTATTTGTTCATGTTATTTAAAAGAAAATACAGTTGTCCATTGTTAGTTCATGTTAACTCACTGAGCAGTAACTAATGTTAACAATTTAATTTGGATTTTAATAATGCATTGGTAAATGTCGAACTATGATTAATACATGCTGTACAAGTACTGTTCATACTTAGTCCATGTTAGTAAATACAATAACTGATATTAGGGAAACCTTATTGTAAAATGTGACCATTTTTTTTTGTTTCACTGCAAATTTAGACATTCAAAATAAATGCAATACAAAAAGTGTTACTATAAAAGTGTAAAGTGACGTTTAGAAGAGGTGTAAGAGGCTTTATCCTTGCTTGCACAGTTTGTTTTTGCGATTTGCTGTTTATTAAATTATTTGCCCTCCTGTAAAATTGTAATTCTTTTTCAAATATTCCCAAGGTTTTTCAACCCACATAACGTGTAAACACACCTTTTTAATAACTAACAGGGTTCGTACGGTCCTGGAAAACAGTATATTGTAGTATTTATCTTCCTTCCAGTGTTTGCAGTTTTTATAATTCATGTAAGTAATTATTTGTCACGTTTTATTTGTCATTTTTAATTAATTGCAGTTTCTTAGTTCCATCATTTATTTATTTTTTGTAATTTTCTATCGTTATTATTCTATTTTTTGTGTAAAAATTATGCTTAAGGGTAGTTTTTTTCTGGCCTTGGCCAATCACATTCTCTCACATTATTAGTGCTGCTTAAGCATTGTCAAATTAAATATTACAGATATAAAAATAAATATCAACTACGTAGATTGTCACATATTTTTTTGGTATGCTGTAATTAAATTGAATGTGCAGTTTCGTATTATTTACCTTGTTTACAAAGACCTTACATGAAACATTAGGTAATGAATATTTACCTAAAAGTCTGAACTAATTTCTAATAACAAATTTATTTTGTATTTGCCATGACCATACATAATACTGTGCATAACACATTTGTATTCAGCCTAATGTGCAATTTAAAGGGTTAATTAGGTTAAGTTAGGTTAATTAATCAAGTCATTGTAAAACAGTGGTTTGTTCTGTAGCCAATCGAGAAACAGAAAATCTTAAGGGGGCTAATATTGTTCTACATTCCAACTAAAAGAAATCAAACATTCTTCATAAGAAAAATATAAAATTAAATACTGTGAAAAATATCCTTGCTCTATTAAACATCTGTTTGAAAATATTTGACAGTATATTGATCAGCTGTATATTGATCTTGTGTGCTGTTGTTTCACAGGCGCGAGCGCTCCAAGGTGCCTTACATTGTGCGGCAGTGCATAGAGGAGGTGGAGAAGAGAGGGATTGATGAAGTGGGCATTTACAGGATCTCTGGAGTGGCCACAGACATCCAGGCCCTCAAAGCTGCGTTTGACGCCAGTAAGAGACTCTTAACCTATCACACACACACATACATCCTAAAAGTACAAAACATGTACAGTTGAATTCAGAAAATTAAGCCCCCCTGTATGTTTTCATACATAGTTTTAATAACTCATCTCTAATAACTGATTTTTTATTATTTTTTTTTACTTTTCCATGATGACAGTACATAATATTGGACTATCTATTTTTCAGGATACTAGTATTCAGCTTAAAGTGACATTTAAAGACTTAACTAGGTTAATTAATTAGGTTAAGTTAAGGAGGCTAATAATATTGACCTTAAAATGCTTTTTAAAAAATTAAAAACTGCTTTTATTCTAGCCGACATAAAACAAGTCAGACTTTCTCCAGAAAAAAAAATATTATAGGAAATACTGTGAAAAATTCCTTGCTCTGTTAAACGTCATGTGTAACATTTTTGAAAAAGGAAAAAAATTCACAGGAGGCTTATTAATTTTGACTTCAACTGTGTATATAATGTATATGAGGTGAAGGAAATTTCGAGGTCTGCATCAAACTACTTTTCAGACATCATTAATACACAGTGTTCAACGTTTCAGATAACTTTTGTTAAAATTGGGTCATCATTCAGTTTAAATGATCACTGAAACAGCATTAATAATCTGACCTGTACTTATTGAAATAAATAAAAGAACAAATGATTATGCTTTGATGCCATTATATTTTACATAATTGAAAACTTCTTGCTGACAAGTCGGAAAAACCTAGTAGGACTATTAAAGTTTTGAAATGACAAAAAATTTCAGTAAGATTTTGTATCATTTAATTTTTCATCAAATCCTTGTTTATCTAGATATGCCTGAAAGGGATTCTTTCTAAAATAATGTACGCTGAAATAATGGTAAAAATGTGTGATCGTCATGATTTTTTATTTATTTGTTGCTCAGAAACAATCTAATTCAATGAAACAATTTCTAATGTATGGGAAAAATGGGCAGCAATTTGCATGAGTGTTGTTGATTTTTAATCCTCTACACACACACACACACACACACACACACACACAAACAGTAAAAATACTTTCATATTACATTTGTAATACATTCATAAAAGTCAAAGTAAGATTTATTGTCAATTCTGCCACATGTACAGACATACAGAGAATTGAAATTATGCTACTCTCAAACCCTGGGTGTATACAAATAATAAAAACACTACAAGAGGAATGTAAAATACAATAAATACAAATAACTTTTGTAAAAATTAAGAGAAAAAACATAGTTGAAGTGAAAGTCATTAGCCCTCCCATGATTTTTTTTTTCCTTTTTCAAATATTTCAGAGCAAGGAATTTTTCACAGTATTTCCTGTAATATTTTTACTTCTGCAGAAAGTCTTATTTGTTTTATTTTGGCTAGAATAAAAGCAGGTTTTATTTTTTTAACAATAGGTCAGTATTATTACCCCTTTAAGATATATGTTTTTTTTTCAATTGCCTAAAGAACAAACCACTGTTATACAAAAACTTGCCTAATTACCCTAACTTGCCTAGTTGACCTAATTTACCTAATTAAGCCTTTAAAGGTCACTTTAAGGTGAATACTAGTGTCTTGATAAACATCTAGGCATATATTTTGGAGAGGATAAAATAAATTAGTTATTGAACCATCATGTTTAGAAATGTGTTGAAAAAATCTTATCTCCGTTAAACAGAAATTGGGGAGGAAATATACAGGGGGGGGGGCTAATAGTTCTGACTTCAACTGTACGTAATACATCTTTTATTTTGCTTTGACTTTCTCCTGATGATTTCCCATCAATCTGTCTGTGTGGTTATGTGAGGTCACAGTGTGTTTGAGTCTAAAAGCAGCAGCAGTGTTGTGGGAAAGGCCATGCAGAGTTCTGACCCCCTCCAGCTGTCTCACACACATACACACAGTCTGCAGGGACTATCCAGAGCACTACCTTTAGCTCACATACAATACAAGTGTTATTCACTGTTATTCATTCATTTTTCTTCGGCTTAGTCTCTTATTTATCAGGGGTCGCCACAGCAGAATGAACCGCCATTTGTTCCAGCATATGTTTTACACAGTGAATGCCCTTCCAGCTGCAACCCAGTACTGGGAAACACCCATACACTCTTATATTCACACACGCACTCATACACTATGGCCAATTTTGTTTACCCAATTCACCTATAGCGCATGTCTTTGTACTGTGGGGGAAACCAGAGTTCCCATAGGAAACCCACACCAACATGGAGAGAATGTGCAAACTCCACACAAAAATGCCAACTTGCTGTGAGGCGACAGTGCTAACCACTGCGCCACCGTTATAACAACATATGTTTTTCATAAGTATTTCTGACAGCATTTATATTATGACAGCATATCATATACTCTTTCTACTTTTCAGATACCAAAGATATCCTGATGATGTTGAGTGATATGGACATTAATGCCATAGCAGGGACGCTGAAACTGTATTTCAGGGAACTGCCAGAACCTCTTCTCACGGACCGGCTGTACCCGGCCTTCATGGAGGGCATTTGTATGACCTTTTCCACCTTTGGTTCTCTTTTCTATTTAAACAATGTTCTATATCATAACACTGCTTCCTTTTTAACAACAGCTTTATCAGATCCTGCAGCAAAAGAAAACTGCATGATGCATCTGCTGCGCTCGCTACCAGACCCAAACCTTATCACATTCCTCACCCTGCTGGAACACCTCAAGAGGTAACATATTATACTGGATATACTTTAGTTATTACTTAATTTTTACATACTCTTTTTATTACAATGTCATATTTATTGTTACTGTTCTAAAGTCATGTTATATCATTAGGCACTCTTTTAAAGCTCACATTGTTTAAAAAAAAATTTATTAACTTATGTTTTAAGATTAACAAGTGTTATATATAAAATAATTAGTACGTAGCAGTGCAAAACAACATAGTATAAAATATTTTATAAACAGAAAGTAGTATTAATATTACTCATAATAACTAACAGACTATCTCTCAGAAAAGATAAAAGTTCAAATTTGTTTAAATACTTTGGGCATCATTTTCTTTTATTATAATTGTAAAGCTTGCATTCAGTACATTGTTAATCTTTTTATTATAATGGGCAAGTTTTTTATTCACAAGTGTTAGGGTTATTTTTTGGACTCCAATACTGGCTATTTTTTGGTTGACCATAAGGGCTTTTTTAATAATCTAAGTGCAAAGTTTAAAGCGCAGGGCGCAAAAGCATCAATGGCATGTCCGAATCCAGTTTTGTTACTTTAAGGCTGGAATAATAAGGTTTGCGTCTCAGCGCATGGTCTAACAGGGTTGTGCTTATTCTCTTAATGAGTTATGCATGTGTTTTGAGCACAACGTGCATTAAACTAATCAAAGTCTCATCTGACATTTCATTTAAAAGTCAGTTGCGTCGCGCCATGGTGCATTTGCTATTTACATGGCGGACTTTGTAAGTGGGAAAACTGAACACTATATTTATAGCATAATTTGCTATTTAACCAACGTGGTGAAAAACGTGAAAATTAGACTCGTGCTGGTCTGAAAATAGCAACAAATCGCACAAAACACGTCTTGCCCATAGTCATATATTTTGTCTTTAATGAGCATAAAACACAAAAGATCTTTTAAAAGTCAAAAATGGCTTTAAAAAGTATAACTTTATATAATTTTCTCTTTGTTTTTTGTTTTATTTATTTATTTTATAGATTTTTTTTTACAGTTTTTTTACTTTAAAATGTCAAATGCATATTGTAACACCATTGCTGTATTTTTTTCTTTATAATGTTCCAAGTTTCAAAGTTGATGCAACTTTTATTTGTTATTGTTTTTGAGATTAATAAAAAAAATTATGAATGTACAGCATTTTAGGCATAATATGCAAAACATGTTACTTTAGCTACTGTATTATTTAATACGGCTTTCTGTGAACTTTCTATTCACTGAAAGTAATGTAAAATAAATGACAACTCTTTTCGCAGAAATATTAAGCCACGCAGCTTTTACAAGATTAATAACAGTTCTTGAGCAGTAAGTGATTATCGAAAGATCATGTGACCCTGAAGACTGCTCAAAATGTAAATGTATTCAGACAGAAAAAAACTATTATTTTAAATTGTCATAATGTTTCATGACTTCATTATTTTATGCTGAGATTTTAATCAAATAAAATTAGCCTTGGCAAACAAAAGTGACATTTTTTAAACGCACACACACACACACACACACACACACACACACACACATATATATATATATATATATGCTCAGGGCCTGTGGTTCTGGATCATAATTTAAAAACTGATCACGATACATTAAAAAACAGATAAGTTCAGGGAAGAGCAGAACTAAATGTTGTTTGCAATGGCTTTCTATTGCCAGCAGCTTCTTATGAGCATCAACTTACCATCATATACACCCCGGGCTCTGTTTTATTCATTCAGATCTCATAAACACATTGCCAATTAGCCATCAAGGCCTGTGGTTTAGAAAAATTGTCACAAATAATGTCCCTGGAGGTCCCTGGAACGTCTCCCCATTAAAGGGATATTATACTCATAAATACATATGCATCATTTACTCACCCTTAAAGGGATAGTTCAACAAAAAATGAATTTACTCTCATCAATCATTGACTCTCCATCCACTTTCAAACCTATTTGAGTTTCTTCTGTTGAACACAAAAGAAGATATTTTGAAAAATGTTGGAAACTTATACTACTATTGATTTCCTTAGTATTTCTTCCTGCTATGGATGTCAGTGGCTACCAAAATTCTTCAAAATATCTCTTTAAATGTTTCTATTTTTATGCTTTATCAATTTTATACTGGGGATTTCAGTTTCAAAACATTTTTAAAAGCTGTTTTCTTAAAAAAAAATTCTCTTGCATTGACTTATAAATCCACTTCAGCAGCATTTATGTCTATATTCTGATAGTTTTTACTGAGGGACATGCTTGCTCACACATCATTTGCCTGATTATATAGAGCATTTTATTCTACAAAAAAGTTTTAATTATTTTTTCCTTGGAGTTCACAGTATTGTCTGAATTAAGAAGTGATGAATCGAGATTCACAAAATCCGCTCTGTAAAAACCAATACATCAATGTATAATGTTTAATCTGACTTCATTCAACATTAGATCTTTGAGCTAGGAATGTATGAATATTAGCAAATAATTGATTGAAGTATCATTTGCATATTCAAACACTATTTTGCAAAACAAAATATTTGCAATTTCTGTTATAAACTAGGGGAGTATGGCGATAACTATTATATATATATATATATATATATATATATATATATATATATATATATATATATATATATATATATATATATATATATATATATATTTTTTTTTTTTTTTTATATATATATTTCACTCAATCCCACAATGCATAGCAATAATGAGTGTACAGCTCATCTCAACAGTTAGAAAAATGGGAAACTTTGTCGCGACCATCATTTTATGTCGCACCATTCATTTATGTCAAACATTGAATAAAAACTGCACTTTTTAAAGCACTTCCCGGGACTTTTAAACTATGGAGTCAGATCAGTCTTAAAAATAATACATTTACAAAATAAAACTCATACATGCACAGTACAGTTCACATTTCCAAAGTCCAGTTTGTAAATTCAAAGCACAATTCATAAATACGACACACAATCTGTGAATTCACGAGTAAAAATCATAAACATATATATTTCTCACCTGCAACGTCTTGTCGTAAACAAGCATTCACAAACAAAAACAGTTGTACATTTTCAGATGTACTATCATTTGAGTTTGAACACAAAAGAATTAATTTTTTTTTAATGATGTCTGAAAACTGCGCGGGCCAAAGCTGGCCCATGGTAACCTTTGATTTGGCCCGCCATCCAATCTGAGAAGAGATTTAGAAAGATGGGAAGGTTGGGGCGAATGCTTTAAACAGAGATCGTGATTTATAATTTAACGAAACCTTTTGTTTGTTTGCTTAATTGTTGAGCTACAAAAAAAAGCCAACTGAAATGAAATATTTCAGTTGAATATTGTGCAGGAATCAGATGTTTAAAAATGTAAATACTGTAAATACATAAAGATTAGAGGATAATGCACAAGGCAGTGCAGCTTGACTCGTGTATTCAGCATTGAACACTATTGTGTTATAAATGTGTTTATTTATCTTTTTGCTGAAAGAAGTTAACTATAAAATGTAGAAAAAAACGTATAATTATTAATATGATTAAAGTATTTATTTTTTCCATTTATTTTTAAACATTAATACATTAGGAAATTACCATTGCAGCTTTAATGGTATTATATTTTTACCTTTGGAACACCACCCTCAATCAAGGTTGGTTTTTGGCCCTTCATAAGCAAAAGTTTGGGCACCCCTGCCCAATACCCTCAGATAGTGCAGCCATTTTTAGTGGTGTCCGAAACAATAGTGGATGTTATGAAGTACACCCAATCAATCCCACAATGCACAGCAATAACGCTAATCCTCATAATGCACTACTATGACAGTTCGCGTGCTGAATGCATTTCTGCATCTGACCGCAAGATGGCATCTTAAGCACAATTATATCGGTGTGTAGTAAAAAATAAAAGGTTATTTAATTAAAGTAACATTTGGATACATGACAGAAATCAAATCTTTGTTTCATTACTAATAGACAGCTTTCTTTTTTTTTTTTTTTATAAATAATTATTTTTTAGGGGTTTTCACCTTTAATGACAAGACAGTAGAGATTAACAGACAGGAAAGTGTGGGGAGCAGAGAAAGGGGAAGGATCGGCAAAGGACCTCAAACCGGGAATGGAACTCGGGTCGCCGCGAGCACCTGGGTGCTATATGTCGACACAATAACCACTAGGCTATTGGTGATGACAATAGACAGCTTTCTAAGTGTTAAATAACTGCCACAGGCTCTGACCAGGAAGTTGAAAATCTAATCTATCTGAGGGATTTATCAAAAAGCAAAACACAAACAAAACGTCATTCAATCTGGTGCACTAGTGCTCGAATTCACTCACTTGTTTCATTCACTCATTCAAGTGAACTATATTAGTGGACTAATGTAGGGAATAGTGAATGAGGGGTCGACTTCAAATACAGCATATCTCCTTAACACATAACACTCACTGAACATGCTCACTGAGGACCCCTGCTGGACAGCTGCTGTTTAACGGGATGCTAACGTTAGCTTTTCCTCTGGTTTCAGGGTGGCAGAGAAGGAGCCGATCAACAAGATGTCTCTGCACAATTTGGCCACAGTGTTTGGTCCGACCCTCTTGAGGCCTTCAGAGTCCGAGAGCAGTAAAGCCCAAATCACACTGGCCTCCGACATCTGGTCTCATGATGTCATGGCACAGGTCAGTTCTCCAACACCTGGCTTTTAGTGCTTTAACACCGTGCCGGAGTCTTGCCTAGAACACCCTATGATGTTCACATTTTTCCATATCAGGTCTTACAAAATAAATAGCAGATGAACAACAATATATAGACTATTTCATTGTGGCGATGTCATTAGCCCATGTACGTTTCCTACTTGTTATCAAACTCATAGCTGTAACAAGAGACAATTCAATCCTAACTTCATGTTAAAACTTCATTATTTATCAATATGTGGCTCTTTTTGGATTCTCAGAAGCTATAGAAATAAAAAAAATGTGAAACAGGAAATACACTGGGACCATTGTTTTTGTTTACATGCCTTAAATTGGTCTTAACAAAAAGAAGTCAGGCTTTGCTAATTAAACGTCTGAACTGATCATCAGCTGAAGTTTTAGCAGTTGGTCTGGTGCTTCAGGTATGAAGACTTGACAGCTAAATATGGGTCCTGCAATTCCAAACATTAAAAGTCAAGGACAGACTTCCCACAACAGAACAGCTGAAAAAGAAAACAACAAAATCAAGGTATTCTAGCAAAGTCCAGAGCTGGGACTTGATCGAATAAAATTTAATTAACAGATAAATAAATAATAATACATGCATTATTATTATTATACAGTGATTATACTGACATATAGTAAGTAACTTCTAATATTAGCAATAAGTAAATTCTCAAAGCTTTCTTCCTCAGTGTTTATAATAATAATGACCCATTGAATTTGTTGTGGTTACATTAGAACAGAATATTTAGCTTGTTTCTTCTCTTTGAGTCAGAAAAAGTAACAGATTTCACATAATTCATACTAGTTTCTTTACCAGTTTATTCAGAATAGGCTCGCAGCGCCATCTAGCGGTGTATGTTTGAATAAGGCTGACATTATGCTTGATGTTAATGTTCAGGGTTCCCACGGGTCATCTGGAATATCATGGAATTTTTTAAGGGGTCTGTTCCAGACATTATAAGTCAGGGAGTTTTATATTTCCAATATTTAAGGGGGGGGGGGGGGGGGGGGGGGGGTTGTTGGTTCATTGCATTGTTTCACATATTTGCCTATTGTTATGTGTGTTTTTTTTTCAGTGCCATTTTATTCTTTTCCCACTGCTCAACCAGCAATCCTGTCAATCTCCAGGCTTTATCTGTTAAAATACTCCATTATTTTGTGTCTGCTCAGTGCTCAATACAACTGCTGAATGCTTTTTATGTTCATTATTTACCTTATTGTGCAATGTGGAAGTAAGCGACACTTCTGATAGTGTACATTTCTGATTCATTCGCGTATGTGTAAATGATTAGGCATAACAAAACTCAAAAATACTTGTGCTTTAAACCAGTGTGTTTATAACAGCACATTAAAATTAAAATAATGTGATCAGGCAAGGCAAGTTTATTTAAATAGCACATTTCATACACTATGGTAATTCATAGTGCTTTATAAAAGCAAGATTAAAAGAAATATAAGAAAAGATTAAAATGTGTCATCAAGCATTAAGCAGCGCAAGTTGATTTGTACAGCTAAAAATGAATGGAAGTAAATGAGACCGGAAGTTTCAACACATTAAAGCTACAATAGCTATGTTTCCTTCCACCTATTTATATACGCATTTTGGATTAAATGATTAAAGGGGACCTATTATGCATAAATCAGTTTTATAATGGGTTTAAACACAGTTGTGTGGCAACAATCTGTGAATATAATCAACTTCTAATAATAAAAATGTATATATTTTATTATTTTATAATCACACTTGATAAAAAAAATCTGCTGAAACGCTTTGATTGACATTCTCCCTTTGTATGTGTTATCAGAGGGGGGAAAGCCCCGCTCATTAGTGACGATCTGTCCCTGATTAGCATAGGATGTTAGGCTTGTTTTTGAATCTGCCACTATGCTGACACAATGGCTGTTTCTCAATACTAAGTACGCAAAGTTTAGACTTGCGTCCTGGGAAGTTCAGACTTGGAAGAACGAAGAAGTCAGGTACTTCTTCAAATGAAATGGCAGTGTACTTTATAACGTCACTTACCTCACCATAAATTCATCGGTTTCACTATAAAATAACAATAAAATGATTTAATTATATAAAACCGGCCTTATAATTATTCACTCATTCATTTTCTTCACTTGTGGGGGAAACCGCAGCACCCGGAGGAAATCCACGCCAACACAGGGATACATGCAAACAGAAATGCCAGCTGACCCAGCCGAGGCTTGAACCAATGAACGAACTACCCACTGCGCCACCGCATCGCCCTGCCTTATAATTAATATTATATTAATATTATTGTTCAATATGTTTGATTTAAGAAATGTGAAATGGGTTATTATACACAGACAAGTATAAAAGTATAAAGTACAAGATGTAACAAAAGGAAATAAAGATAACGTTAAGCAATTTGTAAACAAACAGCTTACAATACGGTAGCATAATTAAATGATAAATCGTAACAAAATAACACTGCCAAAAAAATACACCTAAGAACAAACAATAGATATAAATGACCAAAAACTGTCCCTTAGATAAACACAAGATTGATTAAATATCATGTTTTAACTACAATGGAGAGATGAGATACAGCAGTAGAATCGAGATTGACTGGCCGATTAAAGCTGCTCTCGGCAAGGGAGGTGATAATAGAGCTCCCGCTGACAGACTGGGGATCAGAGTCCACATCAGCTGAGGCACATTGTCAAAAGACGAGCCATCTTTGTGAATAAACTGCCGATTCGAGTTTAAAACAACTACATTCTCGCCATTTTGTGAGACAGCAAATGAGTATTATTAAAATCATGCAGGTTTTCTCCTCCGCCATTAGCTTTCGCTGGTTGGGCTGCAATGCATTCTCGAAAACCTGTGCTTCGCATGTTCGCACAAGTCACCTCTCGATGCGTCCTCGACAAAAGGGGCAGAGGAAGTGCACATCTGGGAATTTTATCTGTATTTGGCAAGATGAGATCTTAGAGTTGAAAACAGTATTTTGGCAACAGGGGGCAGCAAGGTGGCGGAGTGGGTAGCACAATCGCCTCACAGCAAGAAGGTCGCTGGTTCGAGCCCTGGCTGGGTCAGTTGGCATTTCTGTGTGGAGTTTGCATGTTCTCCCCGTGTTGGCGTGGGTTTCCCCCCTACAAGTGCAAAGACATGCGCTATAGGTAAATTCGGTAAGCTAAATTGTCAGTAGTGTATGTGTGTGAATGAGAGTGTATGGATGTTTCCCAGTGATGGGTTGCAGCTGTATAGGAATCCACTGCATAGAACATATGCTGGATAAGTTGGCGGTTCATTCCGCTGTGGCGACCCCAGAGGCACTAAGACGAAAAGAAAATGGATGAATGAATTTCGACAACTGTTGATGGCGTTTCACCAGGACACAAGAACGCAAGTGCAGACAAGAACGCATAGTGAGAAACAGCCATAGGCAGTTTTAGCTCCGCCCTCTTTTAAAAAGAGCTCAATCTCATTTGAATTTAAAGCGATAGTCACCAAAATGGCACAATTAGGATCAAAGCCTAAAAGCGGCAGTTTAAAACTGTTATGAAACATTATTTGTGGGGTATTTTGAGATGAAACTTACACATACACACTCATTTCAATCTTTGAATGGAAACATATCAAACGGCTGCACCACTCGTACAAGAAACCTAAGCTGAATAGGTTATTCAGTGAAAATCAGGGGCTTAGAGTGGGATGTCTTTCATTAAGTCATGACTCATTTCATTCTCTCTCTTACTCTGTCTGTCTCCACAGGTTCAGGTATTGCTGTATTACCTGCAGCATCCGCCCATATCCTTCGCTGAGCTGAAGAAGAACACACTCTACTTCTCCACTGATGTCTAACACACACACACACCACACCATCAGTTCTTCAGTACACAAGCCAACGCCATCAGAGAGAGACTGTGTTCATGTGCAGCCCGGAGAAGAGCCGCGGCGAGAGGAGGACCACCTGAGAGAGCCCACCATTCACTGTCGACACACGCAAATCACGCACTTATCACACAGCTGTCCTGCCAAACACAAAAACACCCCCATTACCGTCCCGTCCGAAGGTTTGTATGATAGGACGTGAGCTCATCAGAGTCACAGATGCATGCTGGGATGTCTGTGGACTCCTCTGAAGCCCAGCTCAGTGATCCCGGAGCTGGAATACTACGGTAAATTTCTCCTCTTCCCCAAGAGACATTCCGGTAAACATCAGCATTGACATGTTTATACATATGATTTGTTTTGTTTTGTTTCAGAAGCTTTTGTGCATGTGATATGAGCGTGTGTGTGTGTGTGTTTGTGTGAGAGAAAGGAAGAGCAAATGCGTTTGTTCAGAATTAAATCTCATGCTGCGAGTGTTTCCTTCTGGGCAAAACTTTTCCCAGACCTTTCTCGTCCAAGTACATCCAGGCCAAAAGAATTGCCCTATTTATTATGAATATATACTGTTAATTGTGCCTGTACAGTTCAGTACACATGGAGACTCTGCAGAACCGTTCGTTTGCAATTTATTTTGGCCTTTTTGATTCGTTTTAAATGTGAGTATAGGGTTAATTATGCTGTAGAAAAGAGTTAATGGAACACTCCACTTTTTTGGGGGGGTGGGGGGGTGGGGGGGGTGGAGATGGAGGCTCATTTTACAACTTTCCTAGAGTTAAACAGTTGATATTTACCATTTTTTAATCAATTCAGATTAATTAGTCAGATCAGTCTCTGGGTCGCATTTAGCTTAGCTTAGCATAAATCATTCAATTGAATTAGACCATTAGCGGCTCACTCAAAAAAGGCCTAGAAAGTAGCAACTTTTTATTTTCTGTTGGTCTTAGTACACAAATTAACTACAAGAGTCAAACTTTAAATAGGAAAATTATCGGAACTCTTTTTGAAATATTTCTTGAGATACTAATGGTCTAATCTGATTCAATGATGTATGCTAAGCTAAGCTAAAAGTGCTCCCGTTAGTCCCAGAAATTGCCTGAGTGGATTAAAAAGTGGTAAAACTAAACCGTTTCACTATAAGAGAGCTGTAAAATTAGCCGATTATCAAAAGAAAAGTGGATTGTTCCTTTAAATCGGCCAACTTTTTGGCACACTCCACTTTTTTTGGAATAGGCTCACTTTATAACTTTCCTAGAGTAAACAGTTGAGATGTACCATTTTTTAATCCATTCAAATTAATTATTCAGATCAATCTCTGGGCCACTTTTAGTTTAGCTTAGCATAAATCATTGAATTGGATTAGACCATTAGCGCCTCACTGGCAAAAATATCAACTTTTTATTGTCTGGTGGTCTTAGTATACAATGTAACCACAGAAAAGTCAAGCTTTAAATAGGAAAACTATCACAACTCTTTTTGAAATATTTCGCGAGATGCTAATGGTCTAATTTAATTCAATGATGTATGCTAAGCTAAGTTAACTATTCTCCCGCTTGTCCCAGAGATTAATTGATTAAAAAATAGTTAAACTAAACTGTTTCACTTTAGGAGAGTTGTAACATGTAAAAGAAAAGTGGATTGTTCCTTTAAATCAGCCAGCTTTTTGGGACACTCCACTTCTTTTTTTGGAAATAGGCTAATTTTACAACTTACCTAGAGTTAAACAGTTGAGATTTACCATTTTTAATCCATTCAGATGATTTCTGGGTCGCATTTAGCTTATTTTAGCATAAATCATTGAATTGAATTAGACATTAATGGATTAAATAATGGTAAAACTGAACTGTTTCAATTTAGGAGAGTTGTAAAATGAGCCTATTTTCTAAAGAGAAGTCGTTTGTTTCTTTAAATCAGCCAGGTTTTTGCAACACTCCTCTTTTTTTTCTGGAAAAAGGCTAATTTTACAACTTTCCTAGAGTTAAACAGTTGAGATTTATCATTTTGTAATCCATTCAGATGATTTCTGGGTCACTTTTAGCTTATCTTAGCATAAATATTTGAATTGGATTAGACCATTAGCGCCTCATACAAAAAAGGCCTAGAAAATAGCAACTTTTTATTTTCGTTTGGCCTTAGTACACAAATGAACTACAGAAGAGTCAAGCTTTAAATAGGAAAATTATCGAAACTCTTTTTGAAATATATTTAAGCAAGAAGCTAATGGTCTAATCCGATTCAATGATCTATGCTAAGCTAAGCTAAAATTTCTCCAGCCAGTCCCAGAGATTGACTGAATAGATTAAAACAAGGTAAAACTGAACTGTTTCACTTTAGGAGAGTTGTAAAATGAGCCTATTTCCAAAAAAAGAAGTGGATTGTTCATTTAAATCGGCCAGCTTTTTGGGACGAGTCACGGTATGCAACGTAGTGAGATTGTACATGGAAAAAAATGCAAAATTTTATGTCTTGCTTCTGGGGGAAGAATCGTCTTCTGAAGTGTCTGGCGATACTTCAGTGTGTTCTGTAGAAAGACTTGTGTTATGGCCTTTTTTCTGCATGTTCAGCTTGTCAGATGAAAAACGGACATGATTACACAATAGTTTATTTTCTTCTTTGTATTTTGATTTTATTTAATTGTTGTTATTATTATTATTTTTTTACTCCACTGCTGAAGAGCGCTGGCAGAGCGGAGGAAAAAACAAACCTTTCTGCTATAAAGCCAGTGATGTGTACTTCATAAGCACTGTTAGATTGCAAACTATTTGATATTTTAATATAAGATTGAAAGGAAATGAAAAACTGGTGTATTTTATTTCTGTTGGAAAGATATCGAGTATACTGTATTAACAAGGGTAAATGTTGATGTGACCTTTTTTCTCCGTTTTTAGTAAAATAAATAAAAATGTACCTTGAACACTGGATGTGTTTGCTTTATTTATTGAGTCTTCCTGTTGATCTCGTGGGCCAGCCTGATCACCCGCCGGTAACCTACCCACACCTGCAGTTCTCTACGATGGACGTCCAGTGTTCTCCAGCACCTAGACTGCAGTTCCGCACAAGACGTTTGGCCAGAGTAGAAATGGTCGTGCCCGGCTGAGCCTGGTTTCTCTCAAGGTTTTTATTTCCTTCACTTTCGTCAATTGGTGAAGTTTGTCCCTCGCCACTGGCTTGCTTGGTGTGGGACTTGTGGAGCTGTGCATCGATGGATTTGCTCTTCAGTGTTTGGACTTTCAGCAGTGAAAATTAAGCCACACTGAACTGAACTAAACTGAACTTCAACTCTGAAAACTGGACTGACAGTTTCAGTTTACTGTAATCTTCTATGTGAAGCTGCTTTAACACAATCTATATTGTAAAATTGCTATAGAAATAAAGATGAATTATTTAAAGGACAGCTCAAAGTCGATTGTTTTTATGCATAAATTGAAAAGTCTAAATATTTTAAAGAAAAGGCTTAAATAGTTTCAATGTTGCTGACAAATAAAAACACAATACAAAAACAGACATCATACAAGGATAAAATGTGTTAACATTGTTTATTTTTTATTAAACCTGCCTTTTACAGCAGATTTAGTTCACATTATCTAGCTGACAAATGATTTGCACTTACAGTAATGCATCTTAAATTTCAGCATGTTTTTTTCCTGGAGTAATATGAATCTTTTAGGATTTCTCAAATTTGTCTCAGATGACCAAATTGTGGGTGAAATGGCAGTGTGAGCAGTCCATTCTCTGCGTTCTTTTTGAGAAACAGCCAATGAATATGAAATTCTCACTCTGAGCAAACCTAGTGAATCAGTTAAAGAGCCCCTATTATGGGTTTCTGATAATGAGCTTCCATGTAGTGTGTAACACAGCTCTGAGTGAATGAAAACATCCAGCTGAGGTTTAAATCTAAGTGTGCAGCATGTTATTTTTTAGTGAAATATTTGACTCAGAGTCGAATAAATGAATCGAGTTTGGTTTGGATCATTTGATTGATCGTGTCGACGTCGATACGCTACATGACCAAATATGTAGTTCCAGTTCCAAATTCCCTACACACACTAGAGGAGGCTTGGGGGATCACAAGACTAATCATGACGTGAAGATGACGATCACTGACAGATGGAGATTCGGCTTCAGGGAAGAAAGAGTTAAAGTTCATTTTTCACAACATTACCACAGTATAGCCAACCGTGTGCTGTGTTTGTTCCTGTCAAATTTTCTGGTGATTGATACAATAACCTACGCTGCAGCGAGGGATTCATCAGCCGTTTGCCATTAAAAGAGCAGCTGAGACTATTATGTATGGGACTTTGACAGGGACTTTGTCAGTAACTTTTACAGGTCAGATGGACCAGTTTCTTCTTCCTCCTGATCATAACATGTAAGTGTGATTAAAATTGTTGCCTCATTGTGTGTAGTTTGCAAAATAATGTTTAATTGTGTGTTATAAGTTGTAATCACCCCGCACGGCTTATAATCACATATCTATTATAGACCAGTGCTTGTACTGTATCTCTCAGGTTAAATTTGAATGGGGCTGTTCACATATCTCGTCTAAAACTATGTTAAAACGTGACGCGTGCTTCTTCCTTTACCGATTTAAATGCGTTTCTGAACTCGTGATTCTCTGCTATTTGCTTTTGCTATGGCCACCATCAGCTGTTCCTCATACGCACGGTCAGATTTTCAAAATAGTTCAACTTTTGCCAATGTGTGGATTAAGACTGAATGTGTGTTGTTATTATTTGGGGTTAGGGTTAAGAGTAAAGTAATATGCTGGTGTTTAACTGCATTGATTTATTGTATTCCTGCATTGGGCTCTCACATACTTTCTGCTACTTCATACTGTAGCCATGGTGGGCATTTTTGTGGGCAGTCTCGTGCTGAACCCAGTCGACCAATCACAACAGACTGGGTCATCGGTCCAATTAGCGCAGATTAGCTTCGCGCTAAGGAGGGGTTTTGGTACAAATTAATCGCTGAACGTATCATATTGGAGTCGCTGGGATGGTTATGTAAAGATAAATGCATATTATAAAACAATGAAAGTGTTTTTTGACCTTGCACGCATATCAACCTGTTGCTGGAGACCCCTAAAACCAAAATATGACCCTGTTTTTAATGCAAAATGGGGGCTCTTTAATCTTTGGAGGGCACCTATTTTATTTATTCATTCAATTTCTTTTCGGCTTAGTCTCTTTATTAATCTGGGGTCGCCAATGAACCGCCAACTTATCCAGCACATTTTTAATATTGAGGAAAAAGCCCCAATCAGATAGGCAAATGTCTGCAGCCCCGCTTCCGTTTTCAAATCCACCCACACTGACACGGAGCAGCAGCGTTTTAGAATGAAAGCGGCCTCTCCAGCATTTCCAAAAAGCTTAGTTTTGGGTGCTCGAAAACTCCGGCGGACAGATGGCGTAACTGTAGCAACACTTATGTGTTTTAAAACTAAAACATATTAGTGTAAACGAGGCCTCAGGCACAACATGGATCCAGTAGATCAGCTGTGTCAGCTAAACCAAGGATCAAACACCCTTGATGACCAATTCTGTAAGTTTTCGGGCATTTGGGAATCTGACGTCCCAGACTGTATACTTAGAGATTTTTTCATATCATGGACTAAATGAGCCATTTAAATCATGGGGGATCTAGACCAGGTGTGTGAGTGAAGTGCATGATGGCATTTGTAGTTCATCAGTGATTCTGCAAAGGCTGGATCTCTGGTGAACGTGACAAGAATCATCACCAACATGACTCCAGACACAATATTCGACACTTTTGAAACAGACAATTGAGCTGATAAACACAACAAGTAAAAAAAAGAAGCAGTTTTTTAAATAATTTAATTCTTTAATTAAGCATTTCAAATATGCAAATGATAAAAAATGGATCCTTCTTTTTCCTTTTAGCAATGGTTCCTTTATCTCAACCTCCTCTTCATTTCCTCCTTTATCACCTCAGTGTCCCTTTTTTTTTCCTCGACAGTTTCTTTCACCCCACTTTTCTTTATCCTCCTCCTCTTCTTCTTTTTCATCATCTCCTCTTCCTCCTCCACCTTCATGTTCTCTTCCTCCTCCACCCTCATCTCCTCATCCTCCTCCACCTTCATTTTCTCATCCACCTCCACCTCATCTCCTCTTCCTCCACCTTCATCTCCTCATCCTCCACCTCCATCTCCTCATCCTCCTCCACCTTCATCTCTTCACCCTCCACCACCTCCATCTTCTCCTCCACATTCATCTCTTCTCCCTCCTCCACCTCCATCTCCTCCACCTCCATCTCCTCCTCCACCTTCATCTCCTCTTCCCCTTTCTTCATAATCTCCATCATCATCACCTCTTCCTCCACCTCCTTCATCATCCTCCTCCTCCTCTTCATGATTTCCTCCACAGTAATGGGATTCTCATCATCTGTTAAAGGAGAAGCGATTGGCGTTTACACAAGGAGAGCTCCAGCTAAGGGCGAGTAAAGCTGAAGTTTGATTATTATTGATTTATGCAATATCAATCGTTCACCTTTAGAGGATCTCAAACACCACATTTGGCACATTGTTTGGAAAAAACCTGCCAGTCTGTTCATTTTCTCCTTTTTGTCTTCCATGTTCTCCTCATCTGTTAAAAGAGAAATGATTGCACAGTCATTTGAGAAGAAATTAAAAAGATGTATTTGATATATATCCCTTATGAAATCCCAACAGTTTGCTATGCTAAGCATGTGATTTTACATTGTGTTTTCTTATTATTTATCCCTCTAACTGCCTGCTCTAGCAAATAATTGACCATGTTTTGATTGTTTTAAATAATGACTGTTAAAGTTAAACCATTATAATGGTTCACACTACACTCTCAGAAATAATGGTACAATGTTGTACCAAAGAAGGTACAAACCCTTGTTGCTGGGGCAGTATCTTTTTATGGAATAGAACTGTACCTTAAGACAAAGAAACACATTTGTACCATTGCAGATTGTACCTTTAAGGATAAGATTTGCACCATGGGAAACCAAAATGTACAGTTGGTTTTTAACCTGCAGATACAATATTGTCCCTTCATCAAAGGTACAAATCTGATCCATTAAGATACCACTACAGTGACAAGACACTTTGTACCTTAACAGTGTCAAATGAGTTCCTTCATGAACTATTTAAAGGCTTTTTGCTTTATCCAAAATACGTCAATTTATTTTCAGCAAATATAAAACATCAAATACATTTTAAATAATGTTTAAGAAAAAAGTTTATTTTTGCGTAAATGCACCTTTTCCATTTACAATAAAGAATAAAAACACTTCAACATTAATCAAAAGATCTATTTTGTGCTAAACATTTCACAACACTTCACACAAATATTACAGAAACACATTCTCACATGTGCAATATAAAACTTTTTTCTCCAATTTTCACACAATACCTTTATAACCACTTAAAAGTTTGTTTAATTTAATAGATTTTAAAATAGAATTATGCAAAGGTATTGTAATTGTATACGCACAATGTTTGATATGCAGGACTTTTGCCAGCTCACGTGCGTATAGTGGAAATCAAACTCCAAAAGGTGCGGATATCAATAATGAAAATGTATTTATCAGAAAATGCTAACTAAACGTTTATTAAAAATGCCTTACATGTTTAGGTTACAATACCTAGAGTTTTGTTTTACACTCCTTTTCAAATGGTACATATTTGTATCTGAAACGTCCATAATGGTACTTCAAAGGTACTTTTTATGTACATTTGGGTACTAATATGCACCTTTTAGGTACCATTGTGGACTCTTTGGGTACAAGTATGCACCATTTGAAAAGGTACTGCTGCAGTGACAGCTTCTGTACCTTTATTTCTGAGAGTGTAGGAAAATCTCCACCTTCGTTAGAAAAAATTCAAGATTAATCTGGGAGAAATTTGACCAATTGTAGACAGATTTAGAAATAAAATCTCTACTGGAAATGTATTTTAAAAAATGCACAATGGACACAATGATGTGGAGATTGAACAGGGAACACATCTGATCTGAGAAATGGACCAAAGGGACTGAGAAAAACTGTAATTCTGGACTTTAACCATAAACTGACATGTCAACCGCTTGGTAGAGGTTGATATTTTAGAAATTATGGGATGTGTTGAAAAAAATGCATTGATTGTATTAACTAGCGACATTAGGAGTTAAGAAATGCAATCCAAAAAATATTTGTCCTGGTGGGGCAGTTAAAGGGTTATTAGAATTGATTAATATAACCTAATTGAATAGTTTTTAATATAATTTTCATGGTGCACAAATGGCACCAAAACATGTTCAGAGCCATTTTATAAGTTACAAAAGTAAATTCCTCATTTTAGTAAGGGATTTGAGACTAAAACTGTATCAGAAAAGCTTTAAATGGGATACAACATTCATTTACATAGTTTATAAAGAGACTAGAATTCACAATGTCAGCACTGTTTCTGCTAGTCCTTAACTCTTTAGTATGGAATAAGAAAAGTCACTTTGTTAAACTGCACAGCTGAATTTTCAACATCAAAAGTCGCCAGAGCTGAAATCAACCGTAAATGAATGGGAACTGTAAATGATTAGATTATCTACAGTCTTCAGCCTTAAAAAACTTGATGGAAAGGTGGCTTAATTAATCTCTAATTGTGGAAATGTCTGAATATTCATTCATATCTCAATAACTTACCATCTGTGCCACTTAAAGATCTTAATTTTAGAAAAGAGGACTCCATCTTCACTCTTGCTCTGTCGACGCTCGGTTTTTGAGGTTTCAGACCTGGGTGGTATTGGTCAACCATTATATCAGGATGTTCAGCCATCAGCCACTGAGATGTAATAACAGGGTATTTTATCAACAGTATCAGAATAGTTGAATCACTAGAAATCACCGGAGAGAATAATCTACAAGCCACTACTACACCACTACAACAAACCCACAAAGAACTTCTCAGTTTTGCAAGGCTTAATGTTCCGTTTGGAACTACGATTAGAACACATTCTACGCATCACAGCTCACGACACAGCATGTTTTCTTTTAAAGCCAAAATGCCTGAGGATGAATGCAAATGGCATAAAAACAAATACAATTCACTTTACCGATCCATTTAAAACAGCTTTTGTCCCTTAGATTAATTATACAGCTAGAGTAATCGCCGTTTTAAATTGATAATTAATTTTAAATTGGTATAACTGTAAATAAAGAAGCACAACAAATGAAACAAACACAAACTCATTTATTAAAAATCCTTTATTATAGATTAATCTGAAATATTCTGCTTTGATACAGTCCACCCAGCAAGACATACACTGTAAAACCCAATATTTAAGGTAACTCAAACCATTTGAGGAAACCGATTGCAACAAAGGATGAGTTCAAAAACTACACAGTGAAAAGTAATGAGTTGAGTTTACTTTGAAAACCTGTGGAAACTGATTACCTTATTTTCAAGTAAATTAATACATCATTTCTGAGTTGATTAAGCTACTATAACCTAGTTCAGTTAACTTTTTTATTTGTAAAGACTACCTAAAAACTTGAGTACAGTCATCTCAGTATAACAAGTTCAGTTGACTTAAAGGTCTAAGTTAGGCTTAATTCGGATAGCTAAAATAAAACAGTTCAGTTAACATACAGTTGAAGTCAGAATTTTTAGCCCCCCTGTTTATTCTTTCCCCTAATTTCTGTTTAACAGAGAGAAGATTTCTTTAACACATTTCTAAATATAATAGTTTTAATAACTCATCTCTAATAACTGATTTATTTTATCTTTGCCATGATGACAGTAAATAATATTTTACTAGATATTTTTCAAGACACTTCTTTACAGTTTAAAGTGACATTTAAAGGCTTGACTAGGTTAATTAGGTTAACTAGGCAGGTTAGGGGAATTAGGCAAGTTATTGTATAACGATGGTTTGTTCTGTAGACTCGAAAAAAAAAATTTATAGCTCAAAGAGGCTAATAATATTGACCATACAATTGTTTTGTTTTTGTTTGGTTTTTTATTAAAAACTGCTTTTATTCTAGCGAAATAAAACAAATAAGACTTTCTCCAGAAGAAAAAATATTATCAGACATACTGTGAAAATGTCCTTACTCTGTTAAACATCATTTGGGAAACATTTTAAAAACAAATAAAGAAATAAAGAGGTCTGATAATTCCGACTGCAGCTGTATTTGCTAGTTCACGTTACTAGAAAAATATGTGGAAACTGATTACCTTAAAGTTCTCTAATTAACTCTAATTTAATCATACACAGGCAGACAACAGGTTGTTGGAACAACAGTAAGGTCATTTATTTGTTTCATAAAACATGCTGTATGTTAATTCAAAACAATGTTAATTCAAGTCATTAAAGCATGACATATCAACAATAATGCACATTTGCATCAACAAACATTGCACTCTAAAAAAGTACAGTGTCCCCTTTTTCCATGTATAACTTTATGCAAAATAGGACAGCACTAAAGAGTACACTGCAAAAAATAGCATTTTATTAAGCATTTTTGTCTTGTGTTTTACAAATATCTAATCATTCTTCAATCAAGATACACTTTCTTGACAAGAAAAGTGACCTATGATATTGAGTCTTGTTTAATGAAAATGTAACAATCAAGGTTTATAGAACAAAACAAGCAAATGTGTACTTGAGAAAAGCCCAATTATGAACTTTATGAACTTACATTATTAAATTGACTTTCATAAAACAAGATTTAATCACTTATGGCATGTTTCTTGTTAAGTAATTGTATATTGATTTAAGAAGTTTTCAGGGTTCTGACACATTTTTACTACTAAAATTCCATGACTTTTACAAGACTTTCAAGTACATTTTCATGACCTAATGTTTCATACAATGTCTACATATGCGTGGTAAAGGGAAAACAATGCATGTTCAAATTTATTACAGCATATCATAAAACACGCAGCAATCTATTTAGGTTCAGCTTATATTTATATCTGTGTAAAATTGATTTAGATAATGCTTACACCGCACTAATAATGTGAGAGTGTGTGACTGGCCAAGGACAGAAGTCAAGACAACTAACCTATATTCAAGTATGCAGATATCTGTTTTCCATGACTTTTACAAAACTTTGTAGGTTTTTCTGTTTTTCCAAAACTTTTCCATGCATGGAAAACTCCATGTCAAAATTCCATGACTTTTCCTAGTTTTCCATGACCGTATGAACCCTGAGTTTTTCATATATATATATATAAAAAAGGCAAAAATGCTTAATGAAAGTGTCATTTTATACAGTGTGGCTGACCATGCAGTTAGTCAAAGCAAAAAAAAGCAGAAAGAAAAGTAGCAGTCAGTACTGAAACAAAAGTACAGCAACTGCTCATTACAAAGCATAAATCCTGCCTCTTGGTCTTGACATCAGGTTACAGTATTTACAGAAATAGTCTTTTTAGGACCTGGACTTTGACAGATTATTTGCATCTAGCCCAGGGGTGTCCAAACTCGGTCCTGGAGGGCCGGTGTCCTGCAGATTTTAGCTCCAACTTGCCTCAACACACCTGCACGGATGTTTCTAGAAAGCCTAGTAAGTGCTTGATTAGCTAGCCCAGGTGTGTCTGATTGGGGTTGGAACTAAACTTTGCAGGACACCGGCCCTCCAGGACCGAGCTTGGACATGCCTGATCTAGCCCAAGCGGCAACCTTCCGCTCTCCCTCCGGAAGCCAATACGAAAGTAGTATTCATCGAAATTCCACTAGTCCTGCCTCCATATGGAGCAAATTTCTATTGAGCCCACTGTTCAAATGGCCAACTTTACAGCAGAAAAAAATAGTGTTTACAGCCTGGTACAAAGACAGATTTTGGTTCATATAGCTAATATTACCCTTCATGACAACTGTGAGGGGGTGATTTTTTTTTTATAACTCATCCATTTCTTTATATTAGGCTATATTAAGTTTGCATAATTAAGGGCGTGGCCACTTGAGTGACAGCTAGATCTTGTTGGTTGCCGTCACTTTACCTCAGCTGATTCCGGCTGATTAGACGCTCAACTCTACATATATATTGTTTTTTTGTGTTGTTTTATGTGGCTTTACACAGTCAATTGCCTTTTGGAATTATTTCCTACAATTATCAGATAATATGGCATGCTGTGCATTTACCATTCACGTGGCCTCCATTTCCCAGGTGAGTGAAATTATACACTTATACCATCTCTATAAATGTATTTGTCTTATTTAAGATCGTTTATCACTTATATTTTTCTTTAGACCTGTAATCTGACAGATTGATTAGCTGTAGGCTCTAGAACAGTCGTCTGAAACCTTGTCATACAGTGTTATGCCTGGATTTCATAAACAACCTTAACACAGACTATATTTGATGTGTTTGGAAGTCATTCGGGTTTTCCTCCTGTAGAAAAACGTCATAAGAACATTGTTTAGTAGCTGAATGTATTACAATGTTTTTAAAGGTCTAAACACTTTATTGATATAGTGTACAACCAAGCACATGTGGTCAGAACACAAGCGAGTCCCAGGTGATGAAGTATTAAGCGTTTCTCCCATAGGAAAGCCTGTCTAAGCAAAATGCCAGCAGGTGTCTGTAGCTCCACTCATGCTCCGCCTCTTTGCCCTTTGGTATCCCTCAGTTGGTGCGATGATGCGCGAACAAAATGGCGACGCTTGGCCATGCGTAGAGCAGCACGATTAATCGAAAAAGATTGCGATCTTGATCCTAATCCAGCATTTCTACGATTCTGCCAATCATATTTTCAAGTTCAGGAGAGAAGTAAAGGCGGACGCACAAGTCTTCACATTGTTTTACATGCGTTGCTCAGCGACATGGACACCTCCAAATGGTGTTGAAAGAGTCACATACTGTATTTATAAGGCAAAATTTACCCAAATATATAATTTTTGTCTTCATGAAATGATGAATTCGCGGCCGCGAAATTACACGTGACGTGAGCTGCTGACCGTGAGCTGTTACCACAGAGAGGGCAGGCGCTCACCTACTTTAGTGAACAGAACCTGCATAGGCTGTGAATAGCCGGTAATAAAGTTGTAAATAACATTCACTTTCTGGCACAGAGTGATCTTTTGGGAGCCGCGCAGGAAATATGAACTGCACTTAGCAGTGAAAATGAAACCGAAAGCACACACATCATTTAAATAATCTTATCGCATTATTGAGTTATGATTACGACAAGCATTTTATATGTTTTTTTCATAGCAAACACAGAGTGTTGTGCATAAAATAACTGTTTAATAGTGTCAGTATAACTACTCTAGCCTATATAATATTGAATATAATGTAAGAGGGAATCTGATCATGACAAATGTCTGATTTTACCCGTGAATAAATGATCTAATAATGTTGTCAATGACAGATTACAAGCACATAACTCAAACATAATAATTCAACATCAGAATTATGAATAGTTGTATTCTGATGTCTTCACTTTACAGTGCATTAATGACCAGGACAAATTTAAAGCCTAAGTCCACCATTCAAAGTCGATTTAAAATTTAGCATTTTAACCAGTAGATTTACACATTATATTATTACTGTTGTTTTTCATATTTTGAGAATAACAATAACAATAGCCCACTCATATTAGCCTTTATTTTACATCTCCAGAATCGTGACAAAATCGTGATCTTTATTTTAAGCAAAAAAAAATCTAGTATACCTGTATACCTCAGGTGTTTGTTAGTGTGTGTGTCTTCTCCTTTAAATTTCTAAGGGAGCTTGCGTTGTTTAATTTCCTGTTTTGCACCCGCCTCTTCCCTTTCTGCACTGACTGCACATGGGAGAGGTGGGTGTCTGCTAAGCTCTAATTAATCCTAAATGATCTTTACTTTATAAATACCTTTTGAAGCTAGTTTTAATGTTTAAATAATATTTCTACCTTTATTTTTCATATATATTTCATTATTTTTGTGTTTTCACTAAAATTGAGGTTTTGATTTATTTTGTCTAACTGAAACATGTGAATGCTAAACGCATTGCACTTTCCCTTTAACAGAAAAGCTGTAAGAGCGAAGACACACTGTAAAAGCTGTGCTTTTTGTTTATTATCAGGTATGTTTTGTCACTTTGTTGATATTGTTTGGAGTTTTGTTCTCTCTCTCTCCATCTCTCTGCCCTTTTCTGCACTGACTGCACATGGGAGAGAAAAGCTGTAAGGGCGAAGACACACTGTAAAAGCTGTGCTTTTGGTTTATTATCAGTGAGTAAAGAGCCGTCACAACTGCAGATGTCCGTCTGGTCATTCCTCCATAAAACAAAGAAAACAACGCAGAACCGGTTACAGTAGCTTCTTGTGGGCTCTTCTTAAACCTATGGGTGACATCATGGATACTACGTCCATCTCTTTTACAGTCTATGATTTAGCCCCATAAAATGTTTTTGAAATACTTTAAAAGAGTACCTTGGGTTTTTGTGAGAAAGTTGAAGTTCAATGCCTAAATCACAACGAGGATAAAAAAACATGCATTTGCCACATTGTTTTTGGATGCCTTCAGTGGTGATTCCAACATCTTCACAATGGTCTGTAGCATCTGCCTCTTCTGGTTTCTTGGGTGTTGTACAGCGAAGTTAGGGCTTCATCATGTTCACATCCTAAGATCAAGATCAAGTACAAAATAAACAATCACCATTAGATCAAGGGTGAAAGGAGTTTTGTTTAATTCAATATTTAAATAAAATGTAAGTAACTTGCTATGTACTCCTTTGAGAGTTTTGGAGGGTCTTCAAGTAGACAGCAAGGGCTTTCAGGATGCATTCACCTTTTCTTATGATGGTGACATTCTAAACAATGTGAAAAAAGCTTGAGTTAGCAATTTAGTTTTAAGATTATTTGCTGTATACTAACATTTAAAGTAGCATTATCCAGAACCACTGAGGAATGGCAAGTTTTCGCTGCTTCATTAGCTTCTTCGCAACTTCATGTGGCATTTGAAGCTTAAGAAAAGGAATTAACCATTGACTTGGAGCATTTTATGGTTTAATGACTTTTAGAGCGTTCAATGAGCATTGCGCAATGAGAATGACATGAATATCTTAAAAATTACAGTTTAAAATTACAATACATTGAAAAAACCTATCTGATTCAATGCTGTGATCCTACAAACCTCTGTAGATACCTAATATAAACAAATAAATAAAAAAAGCATCAGGTTGGATGCTGATAATTACATGACAGGGCATAGGTTAATATACAGCATCACGAATAGCATTCCTTTACCAGCACTATTGCCACATTGTCCAAATTAAACTATTTGGGTGCCTTCAATGATGATTCTAACACCTTCACAATGATCTGTGGCATTGTATATGATGAGATGGTTTCCCGACGTGTTGAACATCGAAATTAAAGACTCATCATGTTCAACATAAGACCTGAAAACAAGAAGAAACAAAACAAAAACAATTACCAATAGAATTATTTCTTAATTACATAATTTCATAATTTAGAATAACAAGATGCAAAATACAGCAAAGTAAAAAAAAAAAGATATATATATATATATATATATATATATATATATATATATATATATATATATATATATATATATATATATATATACCTGAACACCACACGAGGAAAATGGCAACTTTATGAAATGACACAATACACAAAACACATCCTTTTTTGATTAACCATTCATTTACATTGTGAAATCGCCAGTTTGAATCCTCTTTCAAATGTCAACGTGATTGAATGCACCTTCCGTCTGCAGTGCGCATGTGCAGATCTTACTCCACCTGCTGACCAAAGTGCGGTACTGCATGGCTCCAACCCTAAGTCAAACGTACTTGATAAACTTCAGTAAAGTTTACTAAAGTTCTTTAGTTTATCTACTGGCATCTACTGTGTTTGTTTCTATGATCCACAGGGTTTGTTACATGTTTTTCCCCACGATCCTGTCAGGGCCGATACAGCAAGCTGTATGTGTGCAGCAAACATTTTTGTCGGGAGAGCTGTACAAGAATTGGAGAATGGCAGACTTTGTTTTTTTTATCAGTTGAGTTCGTTCACATTTAGACACATCGCTGTGCTGCTGTATTCGCCTAAATCATGGGTGTCCAAAGTCGGTCCTGGAGGGCCGGTGTCCTGCTGGTCTTAGGTCCAACTTGCTTCAACACACCTATCTGGAAGTTTCTAGTATACCTAGTAAGAGCTTGATTAAGTCCTCATTTATAGTGTTTATAAACACGATTATCTTTACAATGATATAAATTTTGGTTGTGTGTATATGAAATGACGAATAATAAATGTAGCAGGGCATTAAATTACTGTTTATTTCTTTGCATTTTAATTTTGTAAACTATAAAATCATGGGTCTCCTCAAGGTTTGTGTAATTTTGTGAGCCAACTGACAACAGTTGTTCGCTCCCCTCCTTCTGCCCTGCTCTGCTGGCCATGCCCACTCCTAACTCTGCTCTCAACGCTCCAGGCCCATTATGATGCATTTTTGGAAAAAATTCTGAGGTAGACTTGAAAAGAAAAGAAATAAAACCCGTTCAATCTCCTAACATTTCAGCAGAGGATCATTAATCAACTCAACAAACAGTATCTGCAGCTTCACTTATTACTAACCTGGTTGAGTTAATCTTTGTCAGAAGTCTTCTGAAATTCTCTGAAAATAATAATTTTCTTAGACATCACCACTGATGTGAACAGTGATGCTTTATAGGGCCGTTTGACTTTGACTACCTCACGTTAGTTTTTCTTTGGCTTTGTAGGACTCAAATGGTCCATTGCATGTTCAAAAACTGATGGAGACCTGAGTTAAACTTAAGAAGTTTTATTTTGAATGCAAGAAGTTAGAGAGTACCAGTTCTGCGCAGGAGTGATGTAATTTCAATTCAGCTCTGGTCTACTTTGGGCTCTCCTTCATGTTTTATAATGTCTTTCACACATTATCTAATCTCAACTTTATTGATTCATGATGTCTTCTTGGCAGTTGGACCACTCAGCAACCAAATGTTCATCTTTCTGGTATCTTCTCTTGACAGTTGACCGTCGACTAGGCAAATATTTCAGAGCACGAGCACACAGTTCATACATTTCAGAGCTCTCTGCATTTTACATACACCCATGTTCAATAACAGGCAGGTTGCTGAGAGCAGCCCATCAACTCTTCTCTTATGCACATATGGCATTTAACTCCTCAGAAAAAGAAACCCCTTTATGTCTGTATTTATTAGTAAATGTTAACAAAGCCTAACAATAAAAAATGCTATCCTTCAGCTTCTGTAGCTGTGTGTTATAATAAAATAAAAAAAGAAAAAGAAAAAAATTGTGTGTGTGTGTATATATATATATATATATATATATATATATATATATATATATATATATATATATATATATATATATATATATATATATATATATATATATATATATATATATATATAAACGAGAATGAGAACGGGTCTTCGAACCTGTGTGTATTCCTATTGTGAAATGACCACATCAAACGTGATGTGCTAACATGGATGCAGTTCACTAGAGTGAATCTGATTAATGTTAGTTCCACATCTAACTATCGGGCACCTGTAGAGTTTATGCGTTCGAGTAAAATATACACAAATAAAATGGAGCGGGTGCTTTTTAAAATGAATGGCGGTGAATGAAAGTCAAACCAGTGAGCCGTCTGACAAAAAAGTGCCCTTCTGAATCAAATCAGCAGAATGCCCTTCTGGATCTTTCACTTACTTCAAAGACACTACTGACTATGCTTACATGGACATCTGTGATCTAGTTATTTGCCTTAATAGACAATAATATAATTAAGGTGTTTACGTGAAGTGCTTTCTTGTATGAGTTTCCTGTAATTTTGAGTGACTTTACCTGCAGTTCGGCAGTTTCACTTTCACTCATGAACATTTCATTCATGCCCCCTGACAAACTGTGGTATTAGACACAAATAAGGAGTAAGAACTGGTGAGAGTGTTATGGAATTTAATAACACATGCCGAATGGAAAGAAAAAAATCTTCTGCATTTTGTGATATGGTTAAAAGTTGTGGTGTTTGATGGCGGTGTTTACTTCAATAATGCCATTAATATCTGCATACTCCACATGTCTTAATTCCATTTCTGTTTAGTTCAGTTGTGACTTCAGTCAGATGAATGTAATCAAAAATCGCTGTTTGGAGCTTATGTAGGCCTACAGTTCAAAATTCATGTTTAACTGAATAAACAGTAAACACAAGTACATCCTATTGAACATCATTTATTTTCATCACCAATTATCATAGTAGAACAGTTTCTCAAGCAGTTTGTGATGCATTTTGGAAACAGGAGATGAGCCCCTGGTCTAATGCGCCACCTGGCTTGAGAAACCCGTTCTCAAAGACTTACTTTTAGTCATGATTTGGGTAGCACACATATTCTGAATGCTCTCAGCAGAAATCAACTGAGCCATTTTAATCTTGATTAATCTTGATTAATTCCAAGATTACAGTGAGATTAATCTAGATTTAAAAATATATATATGCCCACCTATAATAGATATACATAAACATACAGCTGAAGTCAGAATTATTAGCCCCCCTTTGATTATTATTATTTTTTTTCTTTTTTAAATATTTCCCAAATGATGTTTAACAGAGCGAGGACATTTTCACAGTATGTCTGATAATATTTTTTCTTCTGGAAAAAGTCTTATTTGTTTTATTTTGGCTAGAATAAAAGAAGTTTTTAATTTTTTAAAAACATTTTAAAGTCAAGATTATTAGCCCCTTTAGGCAATTTTTTTTCTGAAAGTCTACAGAACATCCATCATTATACAAAAACTTGCCTAATTACCCTAACCTGCCTAGTTACCCTAATTAACCTGGTTAAGCCTTTAAATGTCACTTTAGGCTGTATTCACCTTATTCTCCGCGTACGAGTGGGCGCAGCCATTTGAATCATTTTGGCTCGAGACTTCCGGTCTCATTCACTTCCATTCATTTTTAGACGTTAAAAACAGCTTGTTTTGCTGCTTGATGTTGCAAGCTGATATTTTCTTATTATATTATTCTATTTTGTCTGTATTGTCATGCAAATACTTGTTTGTAGAGTGAGTAGTTTAACCGTTTTCTGCCGTTTATTATTCATAGTCATTTCTCCCATTGGCAGCTGAATCGGAAGTTCTAAAACAATCGCAAAAACGCGTGCACTTCCGCACTGAAGAATAAGGTCAATAGAAGTGTCTTGAAGAATATCTAGTAAATATTATTTACTGTCATCATGGCAAAGATAAAATAAATTAGTTATTAGAAATGAGTTATTAAACTATTATGTTTAGAAATGTGTTGAAAGAATCTTCTCTCCATTAAACAGAAATTGGGGAAAAACAAATAAACAAGGGGCTAATAATTCAGACTTCAACTGTATATATATATATATATATATATATATATATATATATATATATATATATATATATATATATATATATATATATATATATACGTATGTGTATATACGTATGTATATGTAAGTATGTATGTTATGATGGTTTTTCAGTAATGTATGTTATCGTTCACTTCAGATTATATTTATAATGTTGGGGTGCTGTTTTTTACAATACTGATAATAATTCCCCTGTTGTCAAACTGAAGGTAACCCAGCAGAGAAATACATTGAACATCTGAACCATCTTAAATACACAGGCATCAAGAATCAGAGTTTGAATCTCAATGATGGTGACATTTCTTGCTTCAGTGCATGCTGGGAGTCATGGATGAGCAGGACCGCTGCTGCCCAAAAGGGTGCCCTATGCAAAAATTTTACTATGGTGCCCCCACAGAGGAACAAAACCACACAAACATATGTCTTTAAACATGTATTTATTTATTTAGATATATATAAATATGCATATAAACACTCAAAATTATACTTCAAAATTATACTTACACATCAAAATAAACACTGACATGTCTTCTGCAGAAGCTTTCCTAATTTCAAACATTCACAAAAGGTAAGGAACAAAACCCTTTCTTTACCTGTAGAGATGAAAAGTCCTCAGTCCTGCATCCTGTGTATGTACCTGTGCAGCTGCTGGTGGCCCTGGAGCAGGATGATGCCGCCACATCTTCTTTTGTGACAAATTTCAGCATTGAACCCCCATGTACAATGCAGAACAAATGAGTCATTTAAAGAAAAACTCATATAGGCCTACCATTAACACAATTGGCTAGTCAGGCACTCTTCATTATGTTTCTAAACAATAACCAAAATGCGGCTTTAGCTTGCACTATAATCTATGGAGACAAAAACGCTGTGCTGTATAAATCAAAGACATTTGCCTTTTTTTAAGAAGTAATGAGTGTACTTTTAAACAAAAGCTTTTTGTTGACATTCAGAAAAATGTAAACATTGAAGAATCCATGCAATATAAATGGCGTATGGCCTGTGGCTTAATGTTTTATATTATTGATCTTTAAGAAATCACAGAATATTAGTCAGTTTTGTCATTTTATATAGTAATGTACAAAAATGAAGAAAAACATACACACACACACACACATACACAAATCTATTGATGTAAAGACTAAAGAGACTTTATTGTCATTACAGCGATACAACGAAATTACTGGGCAGCTCTGAGAGAACAGCAGCACATTACTATAGTATTTTTTCATGTGGTCATTCGTCCACGATAAAATAAAAAACGTACATGCAGCGAAATATGATTTATATTTGTAAAACAAAACACATTCGTCACCTTAGAATTATAAGGTTGTATCTGACATTTTTGTCAAAATTGAGTTGTTCACATATTCTTATTTAAATGACCGCTTATTAACATTATGTGACAAAAACAGTTTATCTACAAAGTTGAACTCTAGTTTGGCTCTAGAAGGTTCTTTCTGTGAGTCAATCAGCATTTTAAATGCACGCACGAGGACCTATCAGGATCAGCTTTCTTTGTCATTTCGTGGGACTGCTCCATTGAAAACGGGAAAGACCAGAAATACAAAATCACACAAAATTAGTGTCGACTATATAATGCCGCACCACACAAAATTGAGATGTGTGTAAATCTGATTTAGAAGCATTTTTTGACATTGAGATGAAATGTTACATTTTGCATTGTTTAAAAGAAACGAATATTTAAAAATGTCTATATTAAGTGTGAAATCTTTTTCTTTGTGTTTATTTAGTCCGTGAAACATTTTTCAGTGTTTATTAAACTCATTTGCTTATTGTCTGTTTTCTTGTAAAGTCTTTAAATTTAATATTAAGCCTTGAAGGGTAAATACTTAATGTATACCATGGGGCAAATAATTCAATAAATATAATTCAATAATTCATATAAAGCATAAAATTTTATAAATATTAACATATTAATTACACTGTAAAAAATAAATCTGTAAAATCTGTAAAAAAAAAAACAGCAGCTGTTGTTGCCAGTATTTTACTGTTAAAAATACAGTACAAACTGTAAACGTAATTTCTCATTTTTACAGTAAACTACCATATTTCATTAATTTATAGAGATAATATGTCTGTATTTTGAATGACCAACATCTACACATCTTTTATTACACAGATAGACAAGCTAACACAGCCATATGCAGGTGGTGATGAGAAAGTTACATAATGAACTATTACTCATTACAAACAACTTTTCCCACTAGCAGAAAAGTGTATCAGTGTATATATAGAAGGTGCTCAGAGTCATTCACACAGCTACTAAACACCAGTATGGTAACACACATAAAATTAAAGTCATGACATAAACATTATCAACATTAGATGTAACATAAATCTCTAATGTACATAACGGATGGGGAAACAACTAAAAAGATCCATAGTAATGTCAACAAAACACATAAAAAGTGATGTGCCATGCAGAGAATTCTGGGAAAGTCAATTTACGGTTATATGCTGTATATATTAAGGAAACATACTGTTAACCAGGTTACAGATTTTTACTGTAGCATTTTTTACCGTTGAAATTACTGCCATTTTTACAGTGAACATAAAATTAACAGCTGCACTGGACAAAATATTTAGCACAGCCCTGTATGCTTACTTTAAACAAGAAAAAAAATATTCTAAAACATTAAATAAATGTTGTAAAAAAATGTAAAAAAATTACTTTCTCAAGCATCAGCATATTGTTACAACACCAAATTATATATATTTTGATTGTATTTGTTGAAAAGTGATGCTTCAGTTAATGATCTGCCAGATACAATTTTAAAATTCCAAGCGGAAAATGACTTTTCAGAATTAGAAGCTTCTAACTGCATTTACTGTTTTATTTTTACGCTAATTTGCAAATGTAAGAGAATTTTGATAATTTACTTTATAGAGTACATTTAGGGTCTCTGTCATGTTAATGTATAGAGAACTGTTACACACATATTGTTTGCTATATGAAATGCAAATACTTTGAATCTCAACATCCTTTAGAACGCAGATAGAACCTTAGCCTATAATTCCGAGATGACGATTTATTTGTTAATACCACTGGGTTTTCGCTTAAACTAACATTGTTTTAGCAAAGTACTTTGTTTTTGTTTTTTGCAAGTTGACTGACTGTTTGCAAAGCAGGTCATGTTTGTTTTCAAAATGCTAGATTTGGTTGTAAATATTGGCACAGATATTGCTGCGTGGGTGTGTAAGTTTCAGTAGAATACTTGGTTGTATAAAAACTCCTTTAATTGTAAAATGTAAATGACTTGTAAGTGAAAAGTCGACGTGTTGTCGGTGAATCGCGCAGACACACAGCGCAGTCTGTTAATTACGAAAACGTTACAATGTTTACTAGGACTGACAGACCGGCCGCTCGTGCCCTCAGTCTGCCCTCAGTCTGGCACGTGCAGCGCAGCATTTGATACTATTTTTTCAAACAAAACAAAAGCGCGTGCCTGGCTTGACCCGCTGACCTTCTGAAGACCCGGTCAAGCGATACTTTCAGAGGGTCACGCAATGCGAACGGGTGCATTGAGCCAGACAGACAGACCGACGTCCTGTCTGGAATCTGTTGAAGAATCTTCTATATATAGTGATCACCCGTGGTCATGGGCAAAACACACATGAAACACACACCTGAACATGATGCAGTCCGAGAGTCAGCAGAGCGTCCCCGCGGCCGACGGCTGTTTCCTGATGTGGCGGGACTACATGGACCTGCGCCGGACTCTGTCGCAGCTTCTGCTGGAGCATCGCGATGATGAGCGGGCGGCTGTGAGTGTGGTGCCCGCGGAGGGTTTCATCAGGACCGGCTCCTCCAGCAGCTTCTCTGGCAGCTCCTGCACACTCTCCTCTTCCAGTCAGGACCTGCGGTACACGCGTGACTCCTGTGGCTTCTGCAGGCAGAACGGAGAGACTGCGCAGATTTACCGGAGCCACAGACTTAAGGCCAGGGACGGACGCGTTCTGTGTCCGATACTGAGGAGCTACGTGTGCCCGTTATGCTCGGCCACCGGGGACCGCGCGCACACCCGCTACTACTGTCCGCGGAGAAACATCACAAAGAAGACCAACAGCTTCTGAATCAACCCGTGCTGAATATTTTATATATATATATATATATATATATATATATATATATATATATATATATATATATATATATATATATATATATATATATATATATATATATAAATAGAAAACAAACAAAATATAGACTGTAAATATGCGCTTGACTGTCTGCTGAGAAACGTGTTGCCAGATCAGCAGCCTCTGAATCAATGGACTTTTACACTTTCATTTAGGTTTTATTTTATTTTATTTTTAAACTGCATTTGACTGTCCGCTGTGAAGCGTGTTGCCAGATCTGAATCGACAGAACTTCTGAATCGACAGACTTTTTCACTTTCATTAATGTTTTTTTTTTTTTTTTTGTCGTCTTGTTAGAAAGGCAAAAGCAGATTGTCTACTGAGAAACTTGTTGCCAGGTATGTAGCTTCTGAATTGGTGGAATTTTGCACTTTTATTCTTGTTTTAATTTAGATATTTTTGTCTACTGGGATATTTGTTGCCAGGTCTGTAGCTTCCGAATCGATAGACTTTTTCACTTTTATTTGTTTTATTATTATTATTATTATTATTATTATTATTATTATTATTATTATTATTATTATTATTTTATCTGCATGTGATTATCCGCTGAAAAACGTGTTGCCGTATCTGTAACTTTTGAATCGATGGACTGTTTTCACTTTTATTCATTTTTTATTTATCTTATCTTTTAATCTGCCTTAAACTGTCTGCTGAAAAACTTGTTGCTAGGTCTGTAGCACCTGAATCAATGGACTTTTTTTCCACTTTCGTTCAAAATTTAATTGAATTTTATTATTACTATTATTTTTAACCTGCATTTGACTGTCTGCTGAGAAACGTGTTGCCAGATCTGTAGCTTTTGAATCGATGGACTTTTTCACTTTTATTCGTTTTATTATATTGTTATTATTTTTATCTGCCTTAAGCGCTCGACTTTTTTCACTTTCATTCATGTTTTATTTTATTTATTTTTTAATCTGCCTTAACTGTCCACTGAGAAAACTTGTTTCCAGGTCTGTAGCTTCTGAATCCATGGACTTTTGCACTTTCATACTTGTTTTAATTTAGATATTTTTTTGTCCGCTGATATATTTGTTTCCAGGCCTGCAGCTTCTGAATCAATAGACTTTTCCACTTTCATTCATGTTTTATTTTCTTTTAATCTGCCTTTAACAGTCTGCTGAGAAACGTGTTGCCAGGTCAGCAGCTTTTGTATTAATGGACTTTTACACTTACATTCATGTTATATTTATATATTTTTTAATCTGCCTTCGACTGTCCGCTAAATGGACTTTTGAACTTTTATTCATGTTGAATTTTTTTATGTACATTTTTTTTTTGACTCTCTTACATTACATTTTGATGCTATTACATTTTTTTGTGTAAAAACTGTATATCTGAGTTCGAAGTGTGTTGTGAACATATGTTCAGAAATCGTTTTACTTGTTGTGGTTTTCCAGGTTCCTTTAAAATAAAACTTTTCTAGTGTATCAATATTTGTCTTGTATTTAGTAAGTTGTTGTGGTTTGGTATTTAGCTAAAAGTAGCAGCTAATGATTTATTCAAACGATTTTTTTATCAATACGAAAATAATAAAAATATAATAACATGGTCACAATAAAGTTCCATTAGTCAGTTTTCATTCATTCATTTTCCTTCAGCTTAGTCCCTTTATTCATCAAGGGTTGCCACAGTGGAATGAATCGCCAACTTATCCAGCATGTTTTACACAGCGGATGCTCTTCCAGCTGCAACCCAATACTGGGAAACACTCATACACTACAGCCAGTTTAGTTTATTTAATTCACCTATAGCGCTTTTAAACATTTGGTCTTTTCAGGACTAATTTATTATTAAATTAGTTTTATTAACTAATTAAAAAATTAAATTCTTATTAAAGAATTCTTTTCTCTTCTTTTACAGTCTATGGCTCTTATTTAAGTACTTTCTAGTAAACAGTTTTTTTGCATTTTTTCTTAATTTTTTTATTGAATAACGTCAAAAAATACAGTGCAAGTCAAGTACAACAAATGTAAAAAATATATTTTAAAGGCTGGGGGGGTTATAAACAATATCACTGGAATATATTAAATGATATACAGGCTTGTACAACTTATATGATTTTTATTCTTTTGAGGTATAATATGGACTCAATATAATGTTTCACTTCATTTTTAATTGCAATAAAGCTTGGATTTTTACCTGAAAATTTGTTTTGGCCAATAAAATAAAGAAATTATTAAAATTGAATGGGACTTTTTGTCTAAGCTTCAAAAATTCCCCAAAGAACATCTTTCCAATGTAAAGTAATATTTTCATCAATATTAACAGCAATAAAGTCGATCACATTTCGCCAAAAAAAAAACAAAAAAACACATAAGGGCAAAACCCAAATAAATGAACAGCGCTTTCTGTGCTCTGCTTGCGAAAGCTACATCTCACATCTATATCTTTTAAAAATTTAGTTAAATAAAGTTTGACAGGATATATTCTGTGAAGGAGTTTAAACAAAGTCTCTTTAACCTTGTTTGTCAATAGCGATTAGGCAGAAGCCAAACTTTTTTTGCAAACAACATCACTCATAAATTGATTTCAACATAATATTGCATTTGGTTTTGAAGCAACATCCTTCTGGAAAAGAGCTTTTATTGATCTGTTATTATTCTTACAACTTTAGGAAAAGCATATTTACCTATGGTAGAGTCACTGGGTGAAAATTGTGGTAATAGCTGATAATTTAATCTGTTTTTATGTTTATACAGTATACACATTTTAGGAGAGATTGCACCAAAAACCGTTGTAAATTCCTGTGGTGATGTGGGAAAATTATATTTTGTTAAGAATTCCTCATATATGAAAAGAAGACCACCTGAATTAAATAATTGGTTTACCAATACAATGTTATTTCCAAACCAGTTATATATATATATATATATATATATATATATATATATATATATATATATATATATATATATATATATATATATATATATATATATATATATATATATATACACACACACACACACATTTATGCCACCCAAACCAGATAAAATATATGGGAAAATCATATTCCAAATAGAGATTGGATATTTAACAAGTTGTTTATAAAGATTTAAATGTATTGTTTATTCTGGAGAAAATCGCTCTAGTAAACAGTATTCCCAACCACAGCATAACATCCCTACCTAGTGGTCAATAAATACTGTGAACATTTCCTTGGTTTGTTAAAGATCACTTGTAAAACATTATTTTAAGTTAAATAATTTACATCAACTGTATCTGTTAAAGTTTACAGGTGCTAAAATGTGCCTTGATGTACTTGAATGTTAAAAATGTGTTATCCTACTGCAATACAAAGTTACTTGTCAAATATATTACCATGGGAGATTATTTTGAGTAAGTTATTTAACTAGCTTGGTATTGAAGACTGCAGAGTGATGCATAAACAAATGACTTCGAATAATTGTTTAAGTAGTATTATTTACTAACCCCAGTCGATTTAGAGACATGTCAGCGGATAAGAAAAGGAAAAATTAAATGATTAAAAAGAAAGAAAAGTCAGCTAAATCGGAAACGAATTTGGCACATCGAGTTTGAGAACGTTGGAACATGCACACATGCCACACGCTGAATGCACTACGCACCAACAGATGGCGGTTTAAACCAATAGTTCATAACACGCCATACAGAAAACGAAGAAGAAGAACGCCAAATGACGTACGGCTGTGCGGGAAACATGAACACGGTAAATAAATGTCTGAACTTTATTAATGTTTATATATTCAGCACAACTTCTGTAAGTAGATACTTTAAAAGATGCCACTGAAGCGTATCAAATTAATTATTTCATCTAATGTTACATTGACTGCCTCGATGTTGTTGTAACTCGACTGTTTGTTGGACGCGAAATACATAACTTGGTGAAAACTTCAGTTTCCAAGACAACTTTCAGAGTATTAAAATGACATTAAAATATTTATAGTAGTACAATTACAGACCAGTTGGTAAGTAGCTTGTTTTGTTTTAGTTATGTTTAATAATTCCGAACGATAACATGATCTCCACGGAAACTTCAGTATAGTCACGTGATATATCCACTAACAAACCATAATCTTTAACGCGTATTCAGATTTAATGCATTCACATTCAAAACTATTTACAGTAATTATGAAAGTACTGCCAAATCCAACTGTCCTGTTGCTAATGTGTGTGATCATTGTCATTTTCAGGTGCAGTATGGGCTCATCTCTTGTTTCTGTTTCTGAGCAGCTTTTAAAAGACCTACAGAGAACTTACTCGGAGAGAAAGCAGAGTGAGTCTGACACACACACACACACACTCACTAATGTCTGGTCAGATGGATCAAGCAACTGAATGATGAAAGACATAAAATAATAATAAAACTTAGTTTGAATAATTAATTGAAATACACAAAAATATATATTTTTTAAATGGATTAAAAATTAATATGGGTTGAATTTAAACAAACAAATTAAATTTACTAATGTTCAACTTAATTTGTTTAAATTCAGCCTGTATAATTGGTTTGCAACCACTTGCCTTAAAAGTATTTAGTAAATCCAGTGAATAATTTTTTTTCAGTGTACTAAATATAATAGAAACAAACCCAAAACCTAATGATGATGATAATAATAATAACCCAAACATTTTTTAACAAATAAATAAAAGGAAAATTAATTAGACAGTTTAATATTTGGTTGGATAATTCTGTTTTCAGCATTACAATTTTAGATGGTTCCAAACAGCACCTTAAGCTACATCATCTCTCTTTTTTTGTTTAAAAAAATCATTAAAGTCTCTGTTTATTTCTGGTTTAAAGATTTTCAGTGTGATCTCAGACTTTTGGAAGTTCAGATCTTTGCTAATATAATATTAGGTTTTCCTGTTTCACATTTCCCATTGCTCATAATAATTTACACCAAAGTTAACTATTAAATCTGGATGTTCATAAGCGGACATTTCATGCTGCTCATAATTGATTTCTAGTTGATGATTAAATCTGGGTATTCATAAGATTTCACATAATCATAAACTCCAAGTTAATGTTCTTTTTTAATATAAACACTGAACTTTAACAGTTGTTCATTTTCACGAAACAATGCCTTGAAATATCTGCAGTAATATAACACATCTCCAAAGAATCGCTCACATCTGCTGAACAATACTTTTTTTAAATAGTTGTTGACCAAAATTAATGATACTCTGAAATATTTGGTCAAAATTAATGATACACTTAAATATTTGGTCAAAATTAATGATACACTTAAATATTTGGTCAAAGGCAAAAATCATTGACCAGAAGAGTAAATAATCAGCAGTCTTGATTCTTTCAATTTTAATTTCTTGCATATTTGTGTGAAAAAAATAAAATATATATATTTTATTTATATATTTGTTTTTTGTTTATTTATTTTAACATTTTCACTTTTGTTCTCATCACTGTCACAACCAGACTTGTTTAAAACTTGTTCGTCAACACTGTTAATAAAAAAAATAAGTTTAAAAAGCATTAAAACAATAAACAGGGTATCCGCAGGATCTTAAAAAATTGTTAAAAGTGTTAAAATGTCTTAAATTTCAACAACAAAATTTTAGGCCTTAAAAGTCTTAAATTCACTGAAATATTGTGTTGTGTGTCTTAAATCATTTTAAACTGGCCTTAATTTTTATCTGTCCCAAGTAAAGCTACCCACTCAGGCCAGCATCCATCAAATCACCAACAATCCATCTTAATAAAATCAAGGAAAGAAAACTAAAAATAATTACACAGCTCCTCATTATAATAACAGAACAACATATCTCTTTACAATATCTTCCATTCATACAAAAAACTATTTACAGAAATAAGGGTGAGTAGACAATATTTATAAATAGGCACGAAACTTAAGGTTTTTTTAACAGAAATGCATTAGGTTGAATAGGAGTTATACTCAATCAATTTGGACCAAAAGTCAACAAATATATATTTTTGATTATTTATGTAATTTCTTCCACAATAAATATACTTTTAACAGTGTTAAACTTGTCATTTAAAAAAGAAGGAAATGTTATGGTGAAAAAAAAAAGTGTATACAGCTAAAATGTTCATGTTTTGACACATTTAAGTATGTCACTAAGAAATTTTTTTTTGGTCATTAGAAATAGTGTTTAGCCCTGTATAAGTCTAAAACTTCATTTGACTAAATGAAACATGCAGAAACCCTAAAAAATATGCATACAATTTTATCTTCATGTAACAACAGTGAAAATATTGCATCTATTTATTATTAATAGCAGTAGTAATTCTTATAATAAAACTAGGTAAAATAAAATTGAAATAAATTAAAAGGCAAATATGTTGCAGTAGACAACAAATAATGAAAGTCTATTAACTATAATAATTTGATTTTAAATATGATTTTAAATGGATTTGTTTTCTTTAATAAGCAAAGGTGGGATGATAACCGGTGATAAGAACAGTCTGAAAAGATTATTACAACCTTTAAACCTAATACATTCTTAGCCCTGGTATTAGCATTTTTAAAAGTGACGTTGAACTTTATCAATTTAAGACAAAACAGTAGCAAAAGCTGCAATTTCTTCTGCTGACACAGGATGGCGCACTAGTACCAGAATTCGCATGTATTTAAACATCTACTTTGCAGTTTTCAATTGGTTAAAGCATACATCATGTCCTGTGGAAGGGTCTTATAGTTCGAGTTTTCCTTTAGTATATAATACAGAGTATAGTGTCGTGTGTTTTTATATTTTTTCATATTATTTTCCTGCAGCACTATGTTCCTTAACCTCAAGTTGTATTAAAACATGTCTCAAAATGTCTTTTTTTGAATTCCTGATGCGTGCAGACAAGACTTAATGTGAATATCTGGTTAAGAGTAATGACATTATTGTGCTGGAATGTTGATATCAAGCAATGCCAGAGAGAAGTATCGAGGGAGAAATGATTAGAGGATTAATGGTTTGAGATTGAGATGTTGTTTCAATTTCTATTTGTTTGGGTCTTTCTCCAGAGAACCTACAGTGACTGAAATAAACAACCAAAATTAGCTGTTTTGCATGACTGATAGATAATTATTCACTATTATGTTTAATGTGTGCTTAATAGTTAAATAGTTATTTCCTCCAGATGTTTCATGTTGCTTTTGTGCATTAAAAGGATAGTTCACACAGAAAGGAAAATTGTCATCATTTACTCACTCTTCTCTTGTTTCTAAAACTGTTGGGCTTTCTGTTGAACATATAAGAAGATATTTTGAAGAATGCTGAAAACCTATAACTATCGACTTCCAAAGTATTTGTTTTTCATGCTATGGAATTCAGTGGTTTCCAGCTTTCTTCAAAATATTTTCTTTAGTGTTTAACAGAATAAAGAAACTCTTGAGGTTGAGTAAATAGTGAGTAAATTAAAATCGTTGAGTGAACTGTCCCTTTAAAAACTATTTTTTAGATGCATAAAGCAATTGTTACAAGAACTGATATTATCTCTTTATTTGTTCTTTCAGTACCAGATGACCTACTAATAGCGTAAGTATTTTCTCTCTCCCTATCTTTATCATGGTTTTTTTTTTTTTCAGAAATACAAACATAAATGTTTCAGCTCAATGCCCAAAATTTCTCCCTCCACCCTCTTTTCCTTTTTTTATCTTGTTTATTGGAAATATACATAACATTATTTAGAATGCAATTTGTAACAGGACATTATTTTTAAACAATTAGCAAAAGAAACATAATAATAATTATAACAATAAAAAAATACAGTGAACATCCCCCCTTCACATACACTCACCGGCCACTTTATTAGGTACACCTGTCCAACTGCTCGTTAATGCAAATTTCTAATCCGCCAATTACATGGCAGGAACTCAATGTATTTAGGCATGTAGACATGAGCAAAATGAACTGCTGCAGTTCAAACCTAGCATCAGAATGGGGAAGAAAGGTGATTTAAGTGACTTTGAATGTGGCATGGTTGTTGGTGCCAGATGGGTTGGTCTGAGTATTTCAGAAACTGCTGATTTACTGGGATTTTCACGCACAACCGTTTCTGTTGCGACATTCGGATGGTAGGGTCAGAATTTGGTGTCAACAACATGAAAGCATGGACCCATCCTGCCTTGTATCAATGGTTCAGGCTGGTGGTGTGGTGTAATGGTGTGGGGGGTATTTTCTTGGCACACTTTGGGCCCATTAGTACCAATTGAGAATCGGGTCAACGCCAGAGCCTACCTGAGTATTGTTGCTGACCATGTCCATTCCTTTATGACCACAGTGTACCCATCTTCTGATGGCTACTTCCAGCAGGATAACGCACCATGTCATAAAGCGTGAATCATCTATGACTGTTTTTTTGAACATGACAATGAGTTCACTGTACTCAATTGGCCTCCACAGTCCCCAGATCTCAATCCAATAGAGCACTTTTAGGATGTGGTGGAATGGGAGATTCACATCATGCATGTGCAGCTGACAAATTTGCAGCAACTGCGTGATGCTATCATGTCAATATGGACCAAAATCTCAGGAATATTTCCAGTACCTTGTTGAATCTATACCACAAAGTGTTAAAGCAGTTCTGAAGGCAAAAGTGGGTCCAACCCGGTACCAGTAAGGTGTACCTAATAAAGTGGCCCTTGAGTGTACATGGTATAATTGTCACAAATTTTGTCAGTGTATCTCATGTTGATGGTACATAAAGATACAGTCACAATGGTTAGTGGTAATAAATAAAAGCCATAATGTCGAGAAATGAGGCATAAATCAGTTACATTTAAAAATGTGATAAAACATTAAATTTAAACAGAAATAACAACTCTAATATAAAGACAACAATGAAATAAATAATTATTAAAGTCTACCATAGGTTAATTTGACCATATTGTGAGAGTTAGCCTTGAACTACAGTCTGGTAAATATTTAGCATGCTCTTGACTTCAAGTTGAAGAGGGTCAATTATTGCAGACGTGTGCTGAAACCAGCTCTTACACTCTTAACTGCCTGATGTACTCAGCGTAGGCTTTATGAAGCGCTCTCTTCCCAAACGTCATCATCTGAATAAATCATGACTTTAAAAGCATCCTCAAACCCACAATGACTGTCATCAGTTGGCCATTGGGGGAAGCTCTAAGCCACAGTAATTACTCTTCTGTGGGAATCACATTCCTGTATAAATGGCAGTTCACATCACAGGTCAACCCTCTTTTTTGCTTTATCGAGCAATTGATTGTGGTCTCGGTGTCATCATCATGTAATGTGCTTGATTAGGTCTGCTTTTCTCTCAGAGACATAGATAATGGGCCCTGTCATACACCCGGCATCAGGCAGAATGGAAGTAGTTTTGATAGTTTCAGCCTGCTGCAGTTTCAGTAATATACATTGTTTTAAACGTTGTTATGAAACATTTAGCCAATGCTTTTGTACACATGGGTGTGCTGGTTTGAAAACGAGGTGTGTTAAGACGCATTGTTGGTACATTTCTGTTTTGAGCCATCTGAAATTGTCCATGCCATTGACCAGCTAAAAGCTGATTTAAGTCAATGTTGCAGTTTAAAAAAAATGTATAATAATTTTAAAGAGCATGTTAGTTATAGCCTGGTATAAAAAGCATACACATTGCTTATTACACACACAGGGATGCACAACAGCACACAAATATCCTTAATCGTCAATAATTAAAGGTTTAAAATCAATTTAAATATTAATATTGACTACATAATTATATAAACCAATACTCCCCCTCACATCGTCTTCATCTCATGGTGCTTTGATTGAATCCAGCTTGTTCCATAGATGGTCTGCTAACTTTAACCTTTAACATGAGCTGATCTGTTTTCTTATTGGTGAAGCTTTCAGATTTCCTGCTTACAAAGTAATGTAAATGCGAATACACTATGGTGTAGGCATGGGCCGGTATAAGATTCTGACGGTATGATAACCTTGAATAAAAATGTCACTGTTTCACGATATTGTGACTACTGCTCTAAAATATATTCTTTTTAAATGTCTGGGTAAAAAACAAAAACATTTTTCCCCATTGAACAAAATATATTTTGTTCTGAGAAACATTTATAATATTTTGTAACTGGAACAGAAGCATGTCAGGCTAAATAATTCAAATGAAGCATTGACTTCTGCTGTCTTCATTTGTTTCAAAAACACAGATTTCTTTACAATATAAAATGGCATCTTTGGATATCTTTTCTGCTGGAGATACTGTTGTCCTAAAAAAAAAAAAAACAGAGCAAAAAAAAAAACGTAAAAAAATCTTACATAAATCGTAGGAACGATATAGCAGAAAATTTTGCCAGTTTTAAAACCTTGACTTTTCCAAACCGCAGTATACCATGAAAACAGTTATCGTCCCATGCCTACTGTGGCATGACTGTAATTCACTCTTAAAGAGATAGTTTACACTAAAATAAAAATTTACTTATCTTTAAGTTTTCACATGTTTGAGTTTTTTTTTATTGTGAGTTTTTTATTTTTATTTTAGAAACCTGTAACCATTGATTTTCGTGGCAGGAAAAACAAATACAATGGAAGTCAATGCTTACAGGTTTTCAGCATTTTTCAAAACAATATCTTTTGTGTTCAACAGAAGAAAGAATCTCAAACATTTTTTGAACCAGTAATAGATGACAGACATTTCAGTTTTGGGTGAATAGTGAGAGGTGAGGTTTGTTGCACCCCTGCTTCCTGTGTTCATATCACTTATCATCCGGCATTGGTTTCCTGTAGGTAGAGGAATGAATTCTTAAGTCAACTCTTTGTGTCTTGGTCTGTTCCTGTTTTAGATTACGGTTTGTATTCGGCCCATCTGCTCTTCAGGCATTGGACCTGGTGGACCAGCGTACTGTCACATGTGTGTCATCGCCTAGTGGTCGAAAGGCTTTTCAGGTAAGGAGTTAGCAAAGTACTGCCAAGACATGTTTGCAGCAATATGAAAAATCTCCAAACAATCACAGACATCTACTAAACAATACATTTTTAATAGCTGTTGGCCAAAATTAATGGGACACTCAAATATTCGGGCAAGGCATGGTGGCTCAGTGGTTAGTACTGTCGCCTCACAGCAAGAAGGTCGCTGGTTCGACTCCCAGCTGGGTCAGTTGGCATTTCTGTGTGGAGTTAGCATGTTCTTCCTGTGTTCGCATGGGTTTTCTCCGGGTGTTTCCCCCATAGTCCAAAGACGTACTATAAGTGAATTGGGTAAACAAAATTGGCTGTAATGTATGAGTGCATGTGTAAATGTGAGAGTGTGTGGGTATTTCCCAGTACTGGGTTGCAGCTGGAAGGGCATCCGCTGTGTAAAATATATGCTGGAATAGTTGACGGTTCATTCCGCTGTGGCGACCCCTGATAAAAAAAGTGACTTAGTCGAAGGAAAATGAATGAATAAATAAATTAAATAAATACTTGCTCAAGGCCAAAATCATTGACCAGAAGAGTAAAGATTTAACAGTCACGTAGTTTTGTGTGTGTTGTTGTTATTGACACTGTTAGAAGACTTATTTAACCCATGTTAGTCAAGAATTTTATTTCATTTTTCTTTATACATTTTTTTTTAATTTCAGTCATAAGATTTCAAATAGTCAGAAATAGCAGCAATATTACAAAAAAAATTGGTAAAATAAAATTGAAATGCATTTCAAAGAAATATGTTTATTTAAATATGTATTTATTTATTATTTTTTCCCAGTGGACAAAATAAAAACAGGGAAGTCTATTAACTTTACAAATAAAATTATTAGATTTTAAGCATGATTCTAATTTTTATCGTTTAATAAGCAAAGGAGTGAATACTTCACTAGTAGTTATCTATATTTGTCTAGAAAGTGAGAACCCAAACAGAGAATTCAAATCTGCAACCGAGTCCAAATGAACTGGTATGTTATCATTATTATTAAGAATGCTTCTGTTGGTCTGTTTGTTTTATAAAAGAGCATCTGATAGAGCTCTGAGTTGTATCTTCTAAATGCAGACCTATAATGGAGGTCTTGTGTACTTGTCTTAAAATGCCTGTCATTTATCAATGATTGCGTTATTACAGAAGAGTGGTTTGGCTGTGCTAGCGTCTAATTTGTGCACACAGTGTGGATAAGCTACGACAGGTAAAGATGTCAGCTTCACAGTGACCAAATGTGTTCCAAGAGGAGCAAAATGTAGAATTGGTTTGGCTGAAGTATTGAAAGGTCTCTTGCCAAGAAAACTGGCTTTCATCTGTGAACGTGGCACCCGGAACAGCATGCTGAGTTTAGTTACCCAATTTTATATTATCAACAATATACAGTGTGGGAAATAAGTATTGAACGCGTCATTTTTTTCCTGGGAATAATATTTCTAAAGGAACTGTTGACATGGAATTGAACCAGATTTTGGTAAAAACCCAAACAATACATACATAAAAATAAAACAAATCTGAAAAATTAGTTATGTGGTGATGGCAGCTCAACATCCTGATGGTTCTGTGGGTCTCGTCTATAAAATCTGAGCTTTATTTTGTATTTTCTATTGGATTCAGGTCAGGTGATTGGCTGGGCCATTCTACAGCTTGATTTTTCATTCTCTGAAAGCATTTGAGAGTTTCCTTGCTGTGTTTCGGATCATTGTCTTGCTGAAATGTCCACTCTGGTTTCATCTTCATCATCCTGATAATGTAGAAGTTGGACTGAAGTAGCTAATATTAATTTACAGTGACGAAGGGTAGAGGCTTGCTGAAAAACTACTGAGAGATTTCAGCTGCTGGCTGGGCTTTTACTGCCTTTTTACACCTCCCTTAATTCATGTGTTCAATACTTTTTCTCTTTGTTATTTCATTTTATTACACATAACTTAAATTGAAAGCTATATGGTTTTGTTTTCTTTGCATATATGAATTTCTTTGGTTTTTACCAACATCCAGTGAAAATTCAAGTCAACAGTACCTTTAGAATATTTAATTAATTCATTTTTAGCACTCAGAAGTTAAACCTCTCCCTTAAATGTCTTGTTTTTCAGTCCACTTTCTCTTTTGTAAACGAGATGAGAACTAACTGCTGCTAAAATTGTTTTCATGACCCTTAAAGAGTTCACATGTGATGCGTCAGAAAATGACCACTTCATGGTCCACAGAGTCAAATGTGCTTTCACCACCCACAGTGAACCGTCATAGACCCTCAATCCCAAAGTGTCTAGAGTAGTCAGCCAATTGTCTTGGTTTCTTCAATATACATGCCGTGAAAAACCATAAACATCAGCATATGCCTGTAAGTTTGTGTAAAACGCCTACTGCAAGAAAAGCAAATAAAGAAGTAACATTACTAGAAAACAAGAGGCGTATAGTAATAAAAGTTAACAGACCTTTTTATGAGCTACTCTGATTCAGCTTTGTGTAGTGTTTGATGTCTCTGTGTGTAGTTATCACATCTATTCGTCATCTGTACTTCTAGGCTTTGCTATTTTGTTTAACAAAGACAAACAACTAGTGTATTTCCTGTAAATGTGTTTTTAAAGCTATTTTCCAGGAATCTTTTGTATTCTTTTTCAATAATGTGACATGACTCGGTGTTTTTTTTTATTGTATGGGGTCTTCAAGGCTACATCACCACATGCAGCTTTTCTTTTTCCTTTCTTTCGCTTGACCTGACAACCAAATAGAGGTCCACATGGGCTGCATGACAACAGCATGTCTTTATCTGAAAACAATAATATTTTGAGATTGGTGGTCTGTGGTCATAAAGCACACAATGTTTTTTTTCACATTAGCACTGATGCTCATTATAGTTCCATACAGGCTTCAGAAACAAGCACATCTTTATTTGCGACATGAATTGCTGGTGCTTTTTTGAATCTTCTACATATTTTTTGAGATCTTCATGAGTTCTTAACTAATTAAAATACCATGCATCACATACTCTCATAAAAAACATGTTCAGCACAGATCTTTGAAAACTGTAACATAGGGCTGGGCAATATTGCAAAAAAAATTATCACAATATCATGTTTCATATCATTCGGTATTGATAATTATATTACATTTTTATTAGGATTTTTTAATCACTATTTTATTATTAGGATTTTTGAACCACTATTTTAATTAGCCAACATTACAAAATGTTTTAATAGTCAAAAACAAAAATATCTGATTTCTTCATAATAAAATAAACATAAGTGTTAAAGACACTCTTAAACTTGATAAATGAAAGTGTGTGCAATGGTAAAGGGTAAATACTGAACAATCAAAGCAAACTTTAAGGTGTAAATAATGATGATACAGTTAACCTCAAACTCTATGAACAACACAAATTATGATAATCAAATCTGAGCTTTCAAGTAAAGGAACCAGCCGTCATTATTCAAATACATACTGCAACACTACAATGCTAACAAAACTCTTTCAAATGGGGAGCTAGTGGCTTGGATGCACAAGAAAAGAAACCAAAAAGCCACTCTGGCCACAACCTTACATCCTTAATCCACAATCTCCTCACTGCTGCTAGCCACGGCACTCATTTTTGCATGTGTTTACGCAAGCACGTGCGTGTGGATTCCTTGACCATTTACAATGGACTTTGCGCTCGCGCTCCCCCGGCATCTCTCGTAACTAGGTGACCATCAAGCTTTTTTTTAGAGGATGACAAACAGACAAATCATTGCTGCAGCTCCGATGCAAGTTTATGGAGAAAAGTAAAAACTGCTGCAGTGTTTGGGTGCGCTGTGTTAGAGCTAATTAGTCTGTCGTTTGCCGATTGGTTAGTTGTACTTGCATGAATTGCTGTGCACTCGCGGCATTTGGAAAAGTTGAGATGTTTTCAACTAGGTGCAGCTGGAAAATGTGCTCGCATGCACAACGTGCACAACATGTGCGTGTTAATTCCATATGAGTGTCGTGCAAGTCGTGTACCTCCATAGGAAATGACAAACGTACACACCAAGCTTATTGCTCTGCTTCCAAGGCACACGCTCAGCAGCCACATTTTAATAAAACTATAGCGCTTCATACTGAAACTACGTACCAAATCTTTTTTTAAATCAATATTGACAATGGTGTTCGGTCAATAAATATCGATACTGATTTTATTGCCCAGCCCTACTGTACCATCAAAAAACCCTTTTTTGGTTTTGTATGTTTAGGTTTGGTCTTAAAATGATCAAACTAAGGCTACTTTCGTACCGCACGCCAAAGCAGCACATTAGTTCCACAATAATTTTGGCGCTGGGTCTATTTTGCAGTGCTGCTTATGCTCAATTAAAGTGACAAAGCCTTGATAATGACCAAAAACACTTTGAATTATAGTAAAAAGTTGCAATTTTACTCAATTCATGCATTAATAATATCCACAGATTTTATATAGTCTGTTAAATGAACTTAAACAATTAAAAATTACAACAAATATTTGTTTGGGCCCGAATTACAACTATTTAAAATAGTTTTTAACATGTTATATTATCGGTTTTGCTTAAGTTGCGCTCTAATTTATGTATAAATATCGTTATAACTATATTTGTATATAAATTACTATAACTTTACCTCATGCTGACAATCATTCACAAAATCACAGGATATCACAGGCGATTGTCTTCAGAGTGTGTTTGAAAAGACATGAATGACACCCTTCTCGTATAACTTAAGAACCATAGAGTTTATGATCTACGTAATTTGGTGTGGCTCTTGGTGCAAATGAAAAGTAAAAGTAAAAATTGTTATTGTATGTATAAATGGATGGGCAACTAGATCGAGATAGATTGATCTGTGCGAAAGCCAAATGCCTGCGCACTGCTTTTACTCTCCCTACATAATCTGCAACCACTGCTTCTGTTCTGCTTGCATGTGCGTGCGAAAGAGGCAATTGATTTTGGTTTGTGTGTTATCATTCTGCATTTGCACGTACTACGAACTTCCTCTTACTCCTCAACGGCTGCTCATTAATCCTTGATGATTTCGCAACATCGGTGTAGTCAGTCTTGACTGCTATCTGGAATAATCAAATAATCAATACAATGTACATGTTTAAGTTAAAGGGGACCAATTATGGCCCTATTTACAAGATGTAAAAAAAAGTCCCTGGTGTGTGTATATGAAGTTTCATCTCAAAATACTCCACAAATAAGGTTTTATAACTCTTTGAAACTGAACCTTTTAGGCATTGAATCTAATTATGCCGTTTTGGTGACTGTCGCTTTAAATTCAAATGATATTGTACTCGTTTCAAAAGAGGGCGGAGATATAAATGCTCATGTGTCAGTATAGTGGCAGATTCAAAACAAGACTAATGCTATATGCCCCTCTGATGATGCGTATACTGTAGATGTGACGAATGTCAATCAAAGTGTTTTCGCAGACTGTTTTTGCATAATAGGTCACCTTTAAGATTTGAAATACCTTATACTTGAAGTAAAGTGCAACCAGACAAATGACACATTTAGATATTGGAGCTGATTCATATTGTTCACAATATAGAAACATCAACATTTTAAAAATGTTTTATGAACCAAATTAAAAATATTTTCTCCTATTTTTGACCAAATGTCTGTTTTTTGCTTCAACTTATTTCAAATTGTGAGAAATGTCTGAAAATAATGCTGTATAGGCTGCAGCACTGTGACAAATTTGAGGAAAACACTGTACAACAAGTGTTTTCACAAAACAAAACATAATAAAATAACTGTATAATCAGAATGAAACTTTACAACATTGTTTTATTAGCATGTTTGAAGATCATCTGTCGTGCCGTGGTGAGACTGCTGCCAGGCAAAACAAACCTTACTATTAAGGCAAATATAAAGAGTCAATGCGAGAATGGTGTGCATTAGGTTCCTTAATATCTGCTCTAACATTATTTTTAGCATTAGTGTGAGAATGTGGCATGGCTGTTTTGAATATCTCTGAGTCTAATCTTATTACATGTTGATGTCAGAAAGATCTGAGTAATTTTAAGAAGCGCAGTTTGCATTCTAAAGGAAATGAAGCATGTAAAATAATGTTGAGGTTGAATGAATGTGTAAATTCTATGCCACGTAGAGATCAGGTCAGCACCATATCCTGAGGTGCTATATCGTTCCAATCACGTTTCAGACTCTAAATTAGATTTTTTTCGTTCAATAGCATATTTAGTTTTGGAGCACATTCATACTGAATGCAAAGGTGAATGTAATTTTTGTTCCTCAGTTTATAAGGTTTAATATTTGATGATAAACTCTCACATTACTCAGTATTGGGTTGTGGCTGGAAGGGCATCCGCTGCGTAAAACATATGCCGGAATAGTTAGCGATTTATTCTGCTGTGGCGACCTCTGATAAATCAGAGACTAAGCCGAAGGAAAATTAATGAATGAAAACTCAGCGTTTGTTCTAATAGTGAAGGCCCAAGAAATCTGTGCCCACAAAACTCACCAGCCACATTATTAGGTACACCTGTCCAACTGCTCATTAATGCAAATTTCTAATTAGCAAATCACATGGCACCAACTCGATGCATTTAGGCATGTAGACATGGTCAAGACCATCTACTGGAGTTCAAAGAGAGTATCAGAATGGGGAAGAAAGGTGATTTAAGTGATTTTGACTGTGGTTGTTGGTGCCAAACGGGCTGGTCTGAGTATTTCAGAAACTGCTGATCTACCTGGATTTTCATGCACAACCATCTCTAGGATTTACAGAGAATGGTCTGAAAAAGAGAAAATATCCAGTGAGTGGCAGTTCTGTGGGGGCAAATGCCATGTTGATGTCAGAGGAAAATGGCCAGACTGGTTGAGCTGATAGAAAGTAATTCAAATAACCACTCATTACAATCGAGGTATTCAGAAGAGCATCTCTGAATGCACAACACGTCCAACCTTGAGGCAGATGGGCTACAGCAGCAGAAGACCTAACTGGGTGCCACTCCTGTCCGCTAAGAACAGGAAACTGAGGCTATAATTCACACAGGCTTGCCATAATTGGACAATTAAAGATTGGAAAAACGTTGCCTGGTCTGATGAGTCTTGAATTCTGCTGCGACATTTGGATGGTAGGGTCAAAATTTGGTATTAACATGAAAGCATGGATCCATCCTGCCTTGTATCAACGGTTCAAGCTTCTGGTGGTGGTGTAATGGTGTGGGGGATATTTTCTTAGCACACTTTGGGCCCATTAGTACCAATTGAGCATCGTGTCAACGCCACAGACTACCTGAGTATTGTAGCTGACCATGTCCATCCCTTTATGACCACTGTGTACCCATCTTCTGACGGCAGGATAACACACATTGTCATAAAGTTTGAATCATCTCAGACTGGTTTCTTGAACACGAAAATGAGTTCACTGTACTCAATTGGCCTCCACAGTCACCAAAACTCAATCCATTAGAGCACTTTTGGAATGTGGTGGAACGAGAGATTCGCATCATGAATGTGCAGCTGATAAATCTGCAGCAACTGCGTGATGCTATCATGTCAATATGGACCAAAATCTGGAACATTTCCAGTATTGAATCTATAGATTAAGGCAGTTCTGAAGGCAAAAGGGTGTCCAACCATGTACTAGTAAGCTATACCTAATAAAGTGGCTGGAGAGTGTATTTAGAGCATCTTGTTAATGTTTACAACCAGATGTAGTTTATAGAAAATCAGCGCAAAGATGTTGAAAAGTTGAGAGACTTCTTTTTGGCCTTGAGGTTGTGTGTTTGACCACATGCAGTAATCCAGTGGCACTGCAGTAGCAGACGTTCTCTAGTGGGTAGAAGATGTTTCCTGTTGGTCCAGTAGCCAATATCCTATCCGTCAGCTGCTCTTTAGGGAACGAGGCTTCATTAATATGTCATGGTGATTGTCATACTGTATTAAGATCAGCTGTTCCTTAATAATGGCCTGCCTCGGGGCTGCTGTCCAGCTACCGTAGTGTTCTCACTGTCCTTTACTTATTGAGTCGTGACCCACAGTAGTGTGGGTTGGGTTAAGAAATAACATTGACATGGATGTTTGTCTGACACTGTACACTAGTTTCAGTGTTGATATAAAGCTCAAATACACTTTCGTTTGCTTACACTGGCTGGAAGTTTTTTGTAGTAATCTGTGGAGGATATGTTTGTGTTTGGGAAAATACTGCACTGCTGCTTTACACTATATGCTATTTTTGCAGTTCAGTTTGTAGGACACACACAGCATAGTAGGACAGATTTAACCCCCCCCCCCCCAAATGTACATGAGAGAATGAATTAATTAAAGAGGACTCAGGTTTATAGGTTATATTTAAGAAAAATATAGTCATGTGATTTCTTTTTTTTTTATTTAGTTCAGTTCAATTAAAGTTTATTTGTATAGTGCTTTTCACAATAATTGTTTCAAAGCAGCTAAGATTTTGGTCCTTGTTTGCTATTCATTTTATTGAAAATACTATAATTATAATATTAATATTTCACAATAATAACAGTTTTAGCAAAGAGCATATAATAAAATATTTCTATTTAAAAATATATTACAATTATAGAAACTATATATATATATATATATATATATATATATATATATATATATATATATATATATATATATATATATATATATATATATATATATATATATATATATATATATATATATATATATATATATACATACACACATACATACATACATACATACATACATACATATATGCATACACACACACCAGGCAGAACTGTTGCTGTATTTATACTGCAAATAAAAGCACTAGTACAGCCTCTTCACCCTTGTGTATTACTCTGTCCACATATAGCGACAAGCAGAGGACACTACTGTTTGACAAATATTGCAGCTGTTAGAAAAACAGAATGTACTTTTGAGGCTTTTTTTAGATGGGAATGTGGTTGTTTAGATTTGAACTATGCAGTTTATTTATAAGGATAGAGCCTATTTTGAAATATTTATTATTTCTGAGCATCGGATTCAGTGAGTCGGCCGCCATCAGCCTATCTGAGCAGACCAAAGAAAGTGATGGTTGACGTTCTGCCACAAGATGGCGACAGACACTGCTTAAGTGCTTAGGGGAGAAAAACACCATTTTCTAAATTTCAAACTACAGCTGAACAAATCATTATAAATCAGGTAAATGACATTCTAAGTCAATCTCTCATTTTTGTATTTTGTAGTGCTGTGTTTATACCATAGAAACTGATGGTGTTTGCTTTGCTCTAGCTTTTTTGGGGTTAATTATTGTGAAATCTTGATTGTAGCAGAGAAATACTGGGAAATCTCTGTAAACTGATGGAATTTTATGCCGTTCAGCCTTATAACATTAAATGTGAGCAAAAATCAGCTGTTTTGTCATCACTTTAGACATTACGCTAGAGAATCATTCAAAAACTAGCTCTAAAGTGACGTTTGTGAACTGACAATGGTTCCTCCTGTTTTGACGTCAGGTGCAGATGTGAATGAATGGCAGAAGAAAGTAGTTCCTTGTACAAAAGGGTTTTTAGGGCCTACTCACACTATGCTCACCGAACTGTGCCCAGGCCCGTTTCCTGGTTTGTGTGAGAAGTGTGAGTGCTCTGAATCGGGCTCAGGCACAGTTTACTGGACTGGCCCTGGCCCGGTTGGAAGAGGTGTGCCAGAGTGCGGTTCACTTGGGCTTTGGCCGGTACGCTTGAGCCCGAAACTGAAGACGAGACTTTTACGGGATTGTTTCATATGGATTTATTAATCATTCTTACTGTTCAATGAACACAAACTGTCGTAAATTATTAAAGACGCAAACCCCTCACTGCATGACAGCTGCACCTTCAGCAAAACTCCTAACTCCTGCAGCACGAGGACTTTATGATTGTTTATGAGCGTCAAAAGTAGCTGATGTGTTCGGCGAAAAATTTGAATGTGTGTCACTGCATATCAAACGACTAAATGGGGGTCAAGTGTCATTGAACAGTAAGAAATCTCCACTGTGCTGAGCGAGAGCGCTTCTCTACTGAACAGCACATCATCGATGACGTAAGCGTGCCCAGGCATGAATGTAATGCGAGTGCGGGCCGTCGGGGGAGACGGGAGGGGCACAATTATGCTTTGGCCCGGTTCAAGACAACTGTACATACTCTGAGTATGCCCTTAGACTCTTTGTGTTTGATGTTCTTTTTTTATACACGGCATTATGCCATCAAACTGTTGAATAAATGCAATATCACACTCATAGCCATGCGATGTGGCTGTATATCGACACTGGTGGGACACTAAGGTACACTGGGAGGCTTGTAGCCTCGAGCCAACGCACGACTTCCACCAGTGCTGATATACAGCCACATCGCATTGCTGCTCGTGTGAGATTGCTTATATATATTTATAAAATATAAATCATTCATGTTATTCATAGAGCTGGATTTTTTTTTAAAAACTTTTTTAAAACTCTTGTTTGATTCAATTTTAGAATTCCATATTTCTTATTATCAGTATGTTTTGATCAAAACATGTATCATCAGTGTTGTTTAATATTATTGTTAAAGTTAAACAAAAGATGTTCTAATAAATTGAATTTGATTAACTTTTTTTGTATGCAAATATTGTACTCGCCACTTTTAAATCAATTTGTTGCATACTTGCTGAATACATAAGTATTTATGTACATTTACATATGTAATTATTTATTATAATATTAATTCTTAAAGTTAATTTAAACAGTAGTGTGATTAGCTTATTTCCTGTGTATAAGTTAAGTCAAACTCTTGTAATAAAACGAATAAAGAAAAATGAACAGAAAATATGTATTAAATATAATCTATCTGGTAGTAAAAGTAAGGGTTTCTTTATTGCCATCAGTGCTTCCATTTAAGAACCTTTAACACCCATAAAACCGTTTCATGCCATAAAAGGTTATTTGTAATTGCAAAAGTTTAAAGGATAACTCTATCAAAATGGTTCTTTCGGGCAATCGAATATGATTGGAATTGCAAAACTGTTACGGTTGGCAGTTTAAAAAAAAAAAAAAAAAAAACGACAACAACACTTTTATGTCCAAAATTGTGACAAAATTATGTAAAAATCTTACTTAAATCGGACACTTTAACACACCCTAACCAACAGACTGCATAAACAGGACATGGGCAGCTTCTCACCTATAATGGTGAAAGTCTTTTCCTCTGTAATGTTGACTCACACTGGCAGCAGCAGATCAGTTCAGGCTGTTGTGAAAATGCTCCAGTGACACTAATGACTCTTCTGGCCTTTGGCTCGCTGGGAAATAATAACCACTGTTTGTCACACTGGCTGCTTTACCAGCCTGTGCTGATCCTTGTTGTGCCTCTAATAAGGTGGGATGTTCCACTGAAGGCCAGCTATATGGACAGAATGCAGCTAGTTTGAGAGGATGTTGTTATTTTTAGAAGGTTATTGTTTTGGTAGAAGCAGGGATGTATGTGTCTATGCTTTAGTCTTGAGACATTACTGTCAAATTGCACAAGACTTTCAAATCCTCTGTTGTGCAAAGACGCCAAATATGAGGTCTGTAAAAGTCACATTTGAGCAAGACTGTGCTTGCCTGTACTGTCATACCATTGATTTTTGTGGGTTATGAAAAGCAAAGAGGCTCAGACTAATGATTGCCCATGAAAGACAATAAAAAACATGACATTAAAAATATCACAATCTTACTTTTTTAGTGGGTCTACTCTTAGAGCTGGCAGATTAATCAAAAACTAATCGAAATCGACATTCAGAACCTATAATCAATCTAAGTTTTTGACTCCCCACCACGTGGGGTCATGTGACCCTGCTCTCAGTTCACAGCGACTCATAACGCAAGCTCTTTGATTGGTCAGTTTAGTAGTGGTGACTAGTATGGGTGGCGCGGACACGAGAAAGTGTCGAATCCCTTAGAGTAGCTAAGTATGGGAACTTTTGTTTTGTGTTTATCTTATGATTAAAATTGTTGCACGTCTGCTGGTTCCCACCTCTAAATGAGCTTTTTTTAGCTTCGTGTACATTAATGTAGCATTCAGAAAAAACTAAACCCCTGTGAAGAAACTTGATACAGAGGAACATACCGTGTTCTACCGTGTCCTTTTCTGCTTGAGATACTGTTGGCCTAAAAAAATAAATAAAATAGTTGTAAAAAAAACATGTTAATAAAAATAGAAACATTTTTACACATACCTTATGAACGGTATAATAGAAAACTTTTTTAAAAAGTTTTTAAAACGTTAATTTTTCCAAACCACGGTAAACCTTGAAACAGGTTATTGTCCCATGCCTAGTATATATAGTCGATATAATGAGTCTCTTTATGATCTTGAGATGTGTGCAAGTAATCAGGGGTGATTCGGAACTGGTGGGTGAGTGTGATACCTGATGGGAAATGTAGTGCAGTTCTGAGGCAGAATTGTAGTCTGGGTGATGCTTTGATGTCTGTGTGCATGTTTTCTAGCGATCTGCAAGGCCTAGATCACTGGTGATCGTGATAATAGTATTATTTATTACAGTTTACTTTGTGAATTGTGATTCAAATTACGAATTATTTAGCTGATCTTTGTTTTCTCTGTGAAAAAAAAAATCTACAAGTTTTCATAATAGGCCTAGCAATAGGATGTGATCATTACATTAAAACCTTGTCTTATTGTGGGTAATTAATAGATGCATATTATTGTAAAGTAAAAAAACAATAACAATGATAAAACCAGTAATGTTTGCTAGCATTACGTGTTATTTTTACTTCAACTTTTCCACCTGTCTCACAACATTATCACAATGCAATCTATTTCAGAACATCATGATTTTGTAGTTCCTGTTTTGCTCAAACCAGTCACCCTGGCATAAAATGGCTGTTCACGTAAAAGCATTCACTTTTTTCTGAAATTGTTTATAATATCTGCTCATAACAGGTACTAAATTAGTGTTTTTCAGATTAGATGATTCCTCTTGCAATGAGTGGCGACATATAAAGATTCTTTTTATTTTGTATAGAAAGTCTGACAGAAACTTTACAATGAAGTTAAACTGAGTGCATTTCTTTCAGCGATTTTTCTAGAAATGGTTTTGTCCCTCCAATACTCCAACATGCCTATTTCTTATAGTCTCAGTATGATCTTCACCAGGGATTTCAGACCTTTACTTCTCATTCCACACAATCTTTTATTTCATGTTTAATGCATATCTGTACAGAAAAGTAGCATCTCCTACTATAATCTCTTTTTTCCATCTCTTCTCTGAGCCTCGGGCAGTTTGAAGTGTGGGGGATGTTCCAAGCCGTTTCTCTGTTTAGCTCAGATCTGTGATGCTTGACCCAGTGCTGCTAGGTGGAAATTCACCTTTTAAGCTCTATTTAAGCACATATTTAGCCTCATATTTACTAAGAAACTGTAGCTGTATGATTTTTGTCTCAACACAAACATGCTTACTTTCTGTGTAAATTACACTTATTAGATTGCTGATTCATAAACCAAGTATTTTCCTGGTGTTATTACCGCCTACGCAAAGCCAGATGGTAAATTCAATTATATTTAATCATGTAAAGCCAGACAAATCAAATGAAAGAAAAATTAAACTTCTCAAATGTTGCTGTTTATCGAATGTTTAGACAAAATTGAAAAATCGTCAGCCGTTTGCTATTAAAGGATGGAGCAGCACAGACTATTTTGTATGGGACTTTGTCAGACTTTGACAGGGACTTTGTCAGTAACTGTTACAGTTCATATGGACCAGTTTCTTCTTCCTCCTGATCATAACATGAAAATGTAATTTAAATGGTTGCTTTGTTTTCTGTAGTTTTCAAAATATGTGTTTAATTGTGTGTTGTATAACTTGTAATTGCTCCGTGTGGCTTGTAATCACGTATCTATTATAGATCAGTGCTTGTACTGTATTTCTCAGGTTAAATCTTTATGGGACTGTTCACATATTGCATCCAAAACCATGTAAAAACGTGACATTTGCTTCCTTTACCCATTTAAATGCGTTTCTGAACTCTCAATCCTCTGCCATTTGCCTTTTGCCAATGTGTGGTAGGGCTTTGCAAATAATCGAAAATTCTGTTTCGATTTTGGCCTCTAACGATTATGAAAAAACTTTAATCGAGATGAAATGATTATTGCGTCATATACCGCCCCCTTTCCAGTTGTACACATTTGTTGCAGAACCGTACAGCTTTTAAAGTGACAGAGCACAATGATCCTATATATATAATAAATATGTCAAATAGATATGTCATTTTGCACTAAAATGGTTGAACTATTATCATAGCTTGGACACATTAAGTCTAAACATACCAAAAACAAATGAAAGGTCATTTCACAATGTCAAATGTCAATAAAAATCTCTTTTTAATTGAGTAGAATTTGGAAATAAAGTTGCATAGCTTGTACTCTGTACTTCCATACCAATAACAGTGAAGACATGTGAAAGTCAAAATAAATAGTATATACTTAAATTCGATATGTTTTGAATATCATTAACATTTTTCCAAAGTACACTTTCAGATGTATTTGCAGAATATATGCCATGTAATTTGCATGCATACCACCTAAATTATTTATTCAAGCATTATAATGTTAATTATGGTGATAATGTCAATAAAGCATTTTATTGTGTTTAGAGTTTGATACACATCTACATTTCCTTCAAAATACACTACTCTCTATGCACTAGTGATGTAAAGGATGTAACCACCTTTTTTAGACTATTGAGTTAGAAACTCTAAATATAACCTTAAGAATTGCAGCTAAATGTCTGGACTCCATCATAGCTGCTACTGGCCAAGGACAATCCAAGAGGAAGTCTGCCCGATAACTAAAGTAACCAATCACAGTTGGATTTGTTCAGCCTCATATTTAGGGTCGTGGAAATGTATAGTCTATGTCCTTTCAATTGCAGACTGATGTGCATTTTCCATGCCTCAAGCAAAACTCATGTACATCTCTTATATCCATCATCTGCTTTTCAACAGCCAGTTACTCGAGAAGGAAATATAAATATAAAAACAACTTTACTTTTAAATGGTTCTTCCTATCCTGTTCTGTTTCCTTTTCGTGAATATGAAAAACCAGATTTGACTGGGCTTTCATCCAACAAATGTCCTCCAGTTGTCCCATTCCATTAATAACATTTATGTTAGACCTCTAACCCTGCACCTTTTAAGATGTCACATTTTTCTTTCTTTGTGATGCGTCCAACCAAAACTAACCTTCATGGCATTATTAGATACAAGCTTGTGAAGTAAGCATTTAATTCAGCAACGCAAGTCTAACTAACTTCCCACAAATTCAAAGTCATCCTCTCCCTAGAGGACATCCCTGACATCTCTTTTTCTTTAATCGAATACAATCTGGCCTTTCCAAACCACCCAAAACGCATCCGCAATACAGGATCTGTTTTTGAAGAGGTCCCGTGTGGGAGAAGAGAGTTGAGGGTATCACAGAGTTCCATCCAGAATTTTTATGTTGTGTTGGAAACATATGATTGATTTATGAATCATTTCTTAAATATTCTCCCAGCGGTTAGGGGTCCATAAATCTGTAAACACACTCAAAATCTGGCCTTTAAAGTCTAATTTAAGACTGAAAACAAGTATTATGAAATAGCTTTGCTACATAATTTGTACATTTTAAAATACTGTCATCATTTGTTTCAGCATATTTTTCCACACTTTAACATGAAATGAAGTGAAATTTAAAATGAAATGCTGAATTAGCTGAAAAATTAACTGAACCCTTTTGGTTTTTTTACATGAGGTTTACTTTTTCCCCAGTTCTTATTACTATTTAAAGAAGTACACAATTCTTGATGTTTTTATACCACAAGAGCTAGGAACTATTTTACAACCCCATGTCAGAAAAAGTTGGGACCGAAAACGCAAACAGAAAAAGCAGCGGTTTCTAAATTTACTTACAACCAACATTATTTGTTTTCCTCATGATTCTTTTTTTCTTTTCTTTTTTTTGTGCTTTTTTTTCCCCCAAAAGAAACATGTATTTAAATTACCATAGCCATATCACTCTGCAGCCCAAGACCGGTTACTTACTAAAGCTAAGCAGGGCTGAGCCTGGTCAGTACCTGGATGGGAGACTACATGGGAAAATTATTTTGCTGTTGGAAGTCAGCAGTGGGCACTTAAACTGTGTTTTGTGTAAGTCCTAATGCCCCAGTAAAGTGAAGGGGACACCATACTGTGAGTAAGCATCGTTTTTTGGATGAGACGATAAACCGAGGTCCTGACTCCCTGTGGTCATTATCTGTGGCCAAATTCCCTCTATCTGCCCTTACCGATGATGGCCTCCCACACATCCCCATCCACCGAATTGGCTGTATCACAGTTTCTCCACTCCAGCTATAGCTGGTGTGTGGTGAGTGCAATGGTGCCGTTGTCCTGTGGCTGCCGTCGCATCATCCAAGTGGATGCTGCACACTGGTGGTGGTGTGGAGAGACCCCACTCATGATTGTAAAGCACTTTGGGTGTATGGCCATGCACAATAAATGTGCTATATAAATACATTACATTACAATTTTGGCTCTTGCAACACATTTCAAAATAAGTTAAAAACGTTGTCCCAACTTTTTCTGATTTGTGGTTGTGGTTCTAGTATTGCCATTTGGGGGAAAATACTTTAGCCTTTAGAATAGAGACCAACACACTAAGGACATTGATTTGACGGTATGTTGATTAGGCAAATGTATGCAATTTGAAACACTGGCACAGTATTTTACATGTGTTACAAGACATACAGCATCCATTCACAAAACATATGTTTTTACTAGTTCTGTCAACCGATTAAAAAAAAACCTAATTAATGACACTTTTTTTTGCAATTAATCGCATTTAAGAGACTGAAACTTAAAATTTTGGCTATTCAAATGTACAATTAACGTAAACTTAAGACAAAACTATTTAAATTTAAAATATGATTGTTTTTATTAGAATTTTTGTTTAACTTGTAGCACAGATTTCTTCATGTAAACAACATACCTGCAATAAACCATCAAGATCCTCAAACTGTTGGCTTAACAGCCATATTTATTACAGAAATAAAAACACAGGCATGTAAATGCCATATAAATTTCAAAGCAATCAATGTCAATAAAGAAATAATTGATTTCCATGTTGGATTCTAAGTGGACTGCAAAAAATGCCAAAATACAGGCATTGCAAATATGGAAATTTGAAAATTGTAATAATGAATTAATGAATACAAGCAATTGCACTCATTGAAAAGTTGTATTGCTGTTAGTTGAGAACATTAATTATAAAGCAGAGACAATTTTGTTTAGTCCTCCTTTACACTCAGCCAGTTGCTAAGACAGTCCAGTCTGTTGACATTATCGGGGAACAATGTGTACCTTTTCTTTTGAATGATGTGAGCTGAGAGTGAGAACAGTCTCTCACAAGCAGAATCACTGAATCAGCATATGAATTTCGGTGCCTAATTTTGTTGCCACCGGTGCTACAACAAGGAAGTAAGAAGCATCAAGGGGTACATCAAAGGCACCCACATGTAGGCGTTGTCACACCAAAGACTAATTCTTATAGAGACTTTGGTCACACCATCTCTAAACATTTAAACAACTTTGAGGGATACAGACGGCGACGTCGGTGATGTTTAGGTGTTTTTTATGCGCGCACGCGCGCACACACACACACACACGCACACACACGCACACACACACACACACACACACACACACACATATATACAAAGCAAGGATTCTGACACAGCAACGTGAAGCAGACGCTTTACAAAAGTTGCGTTTAAGGGGGAAACACGTCAAACTTGATGAAACATTTGAGGGCTCATGGAATCAACTTAAAGGTGAGGAATGGACTGTCTTTGACAGCTTGTGACATCATCTGCCACTTTCCGAGTACATTTACAGTGACACCAATACTCCGATTTTAATATGGTTAAGATAATAGATACTCTTATTAAGAGTCTACCATGTAAACAACTATTTTTTTGATTACCTTAAAGCAGTGTTTCCCAACCCTGTTCCTGGAGGCACACCTACAGTCCATATTTTGGATGTCTCCCTTTTCTGACCCATTAACTTCAGGTGTTGGAGTCTCTTCTGATGTTATGATAAGTTGATTCAGGTGTGTTTGATAAGGGAGAGGTTGAAAATGTGTACTGTTGGTGTGCCTTTAGGAACAGGGTTGGGAAAGACTGCCTTAAAGGACCACCGAGTCATGAAATGCGGAGGTTTTTCTTTCCATTCGACATTTGGTATCAAATTCCATTAAAACAAAAGTCGAAAGATTAAAAATGAAACAAACAAAATTACATGAAACTCTGGAGGAAATGCTGGAAAGCCCGGTGATGCGACATTAACTGTTTTATACTGAAACTTTCCTTCTAAAAGTGGCTTCATTGTCTTATTCTGATTAAGGCAAATAATTCGATTACTGATGTACATGTAAAAATAGTCACTGTTGGCTAGCTTATGTCACTTCAGAGTTCCTAGTGATGATACAAATGTAATCGGGAAAATAGCTCAAGTGGACATTAGTTCTTGTGGAACTGGGCCTGGTGGCTTGTTCCTGTAAATACCTGGTCAAAATTCCCCATTGGAGTGTACCGTGGAAAGTAGTGCTGCAGCCCAAATTGTCTTTTATACTATAATGGGCTTTCACAATAGTACAAATGGCAACATATGGTTGTCAAAATGTGTAGTTTTGTTTACTCGTTTTCCTGTACGTTTTCACATGGTTGCCTTCATTAGCAACTTTGAACGAACCTGTCAATCCTCCTGTCACGGTTAGCATTCATATATATACACACTCTTCATTGTATTTCATTAAGTGTAAACCACTCAAACACTTCTTCCTACTGTATTAAAAAGAAAATAAGCAGCATGTGGTTCTGCCATTTGTGGGCCTTTCATGCAGAAAGCTTGTAATGATTTTACACATAATTTGCATAATGATGCATTTAGCAGTTAACAGACAAATCGGTTTTGCTATTGTGCTGTTCATATTCTCATAAAATGCAATACACGCTGTGGTTGCAGATGAGCTATAACACGGATAACATTACATCTATTTTGTTCTTCTGGTTAGATATTGATAATCAATAGCTATTAAAACTGTAGGACATCTCCCTGTAACTGTCTGTGTCACAAACATCCGTCCAGTTTCTAGTTGTTTCACTTTGGGTTTGTGAAACTGAATGAAGTCAAACCTCCCCTAAATTGCAAATGGCTGTTAAAAAAACTACCAGTAATGTTATGTCCTAGACACACCAAGCCAAAGGTCAGTCATTGGCCAGTTGGTTTGGCGTGTTCCACACGTCGCCTCATGCCATTCTCGTTGGCCCGATTCAGCATGTGGAATCAGTCTATGTTACAGCAAATCAGAGCACAAGTGTGATGTAGCAAGTAAACATTTCAAGTCAAGGTGGAGCACAAAGAGGCCAATTGTAATTTTGTTACATTTCTCAAATATTTTCAAACAATATGGATCATTAGATTATCAGACATATTTGCATGAGTGAATGAGTGGTGAGTAACAATTACTGTTATAAGGATATTAGCTGTTTTCTTTACGCTTTGTCTGTGTACGTATTGAGTTCGATTTCTTTTTGTGTGTTGCTTGGTGTGTTCATGTTCATTTTTTTCGTCCAGACATGAACCAATGCAAGGTGACAACACAGTTATGGTTTGTTGGTGGTAGTTGTTTGGCATCGGCTTGATGTGTCCCAGCCCTTATACTGGAGGTGTTTCATTCTGCTCCAGGAAAGCCAAGGTACCTGGAGAGTTCAACTCCAACCAGCTCTAGCACATTTACTTTGATGGATTTTACAAGATTTCTGAAAGTGTTGTCTGGTACCTAATACCAGACCCTTTATGTTATGTAGATTGCAAGGTGCAGCCACCATAGACCTTGTTGGTCACTTCCACCAGGAGGACATGAAAGGGTGTACAACACCTGCTCTGTGACAGTGTCCAAGAAGACAGCATGTCAAATTTCTTTTCACATGAATAGCCAGACCAAATGTTTCCCAGCAGCATTAACCACAGCATCACTGTTACTGTACCACAGTCCATCCCAGTGCCATCACTTCTCCAGCTAAATGGTGCAAATGTAGAAAGTTTTGTTATCTGGAAAGTAAACGGGACTCAGTGAACCATGTAAATTTTCTTCAATTAATTCATCTTTATTTATAAATTATATTTAAATTGTCAAAGCGGCTTAACATCGATTAAAAAAAGGGAATTAAAAGCATAACAATTTTTCTGATAGTGGAACGTTCCAGCAAATCAAGCAGGGATTTAACATTCTAGTTAAATGTAAACAGATTCAGATCAGTTTAGTATAAATGTCACTTGTGAAGCTCAGTTCAGTTTAATTCTTTTCAGTTTAATACAAAAGTCACTGATGAAGCATGATTCACTGAAGAGTAGCTCCACCAGGCCCAACCAAGGAACCAAACTTCACCAATTGAAATAAGTTAAAACAAACCTTGAGAGCAACCAGGCTCGGCTGGGCGACCTGTTGCAGTTTTGCAGTTTGAGCATCAAAGGGCTTGAGAGCAGTGAGCATCTCTCGCAGTAGGTGCAGGTCCTTTTACGTCACTGGTCTTTCACCTTTGACTCGTCAATGACCATGAGAAACATCTACTCTGGATATGAGCCTGAATGAAAATTAGAAAATCTAGTAGAGCTGTGGCAAAAATCATGAAAGAAATCGATTCTGCATTGATTCTGAGATTTCTAGAATGCATCGCTATTCTCTCTTGAATCAAAAACTATGCTAGTTTTTTACCATGCAGTCAAATGCTCATGAGGTAAAATACTTTTGTTACTTTTGTTGAAAGTACTGTAAACACAGCTCTCTATGAAACTCTTGAATTCGCTTAAACATTTTCTAACTTTATTAAGGATTATTTGACATTCAGGTGGTATTTGTAAGGAATTGGATGCAAGCAGAGTACAGCAGTTTGTAAAGCATACAGAGAGATGCATTCTCTGACATTTTTGTTTTGGTATAGCTTTAATATCCAATTCCTGCACTCACATAGACGTAGGCTCTTCAACAGTGTGTCATGATAGGCATGCATGATTTGTCTGTGGCTTAATAGCTCCATACAAAACAAAGTGTGATGCGCTTGTGGCACATTTCTTCAATAATCATCTTTACAAATTTGCATGACTTGTGCCACAATAGACCTTCTGTTGACTTGGACACGATGGGATGAACTTTGTTGTCCATTAATGACCCTTGTGCCCAAACATCATTTTGCCCATTTATGATTTGTTCTTCCTCTGACCACTCTTGATAAATTCTTACCACTGATGACTGGGAGCAACACACGCCTCGCTGTTTGAGATACTCTGACCTAGTCACCTTGCTGTAACCATTTGGCCCTTGTTAAAGTCACTCAGATCTTTACTCCTGCCCATTTCTCTTTGTTCCAACATGCTGATTACAAGAACTAATTGTTTGCTTACCATCCAAGCCCTTGTTCGGAGCAGCAGAATGATGTTTGCTTTGCCTGTGACTGGACATAATGTTTTAGCTTATCAGTTTACAGCCCACTGACATGGTTTTAAAGACAATTAATGGACAAATAAAATGTGCATATATCTGGGATTCATATTGTCCGTCATTCATGTTTAGTTTTGTAAATATTAACCCTTCTGTTGACTTCAGGGTCAAAAATGAGCTGAGCACTATTTTAACGGCAGAAAAAAAAAACATAAACAATGTTTTTTTGTTTTTTTTTTATCCTGATGTTTGTATTTTCACGAAGGCTGTACGCATTTAGGGTACAACGGTTGTCCTTCCTGTCATTGTTGACCCACTAGCTATAGTGGGTATAAAACCATTTTTACACACCAAAAATTACTGTCACACTGTTTAAGCGTGTACATGTACTTGTAGCATTAGAAAATTTACCATTTTCTTGAGTCAAAAATAAGTGTTGCCCACTGATTATACATTGTTGAAAAACTGATGAGGGAAACATAGATGTTCACAGATGCTTAATTAAAAGACGCTAAAAAGACGCTGATTAAGGTGGGTCATTTTTTTTATAGACTACCTGACAAAAGTCTTGTTGCCTATCCTAAGTTTTAGGAATAACAAATAATAACTTGATTTCTAGTTGATCACTTGGTATCAGAAGTGGCTAATATGAAAGGCAAAGGCCTCTAGATTACGCTTATAAAGTAAAATATGATCATGCCTTAATTTTTAATTATTTAATTAGGACAGTATGGTCTGACTTTGCTTAGACAAAAGTCTTGTCACTTAACAGAAATACAGTAAAGACTATAACATACAGTGTAGAATATAAAGTCATGGTGCAATGGAAAAATAATTAATATCGTGTATGACTCCCATGAGCTTGAACATACATCTCTGCAATGACTCAAATAACTTATTAAAGTCATCTGCAAAGGCAAAGAAAGCATTCTTGCAGGACTCCCAGAGTTCATCAAGATTCTTTGGATTCATCTTCAATGCCTCCTCCTACATCTTACCTAATATTCATATCTGGTGACTGGGTTGGCCAATCCTGGAGCACCTTGACCTTCTTTGCTTGCAGTAACTTAGAGGTGGAGGCTAAAGTATGAGAAGGAGCGCTATCCTGCTGAAGAATTTGCCCTCTCCTGTGGTTTGTAATGTAATGGGCAGCACAAATGTCTTGATACCACAGGCTGTTGATGTTGTTATCCACCCTGCAGATCTCTCGCACACTTTTATACTGAATGTAGCTCCAAACCTTGATTTTTCCTTCACCAAACTTGACTGATTTCTTTGAGAATCTTGGGTCCATGCGGGTTCTAATATGTCTTCTGCAGTATTTGTGATGATTGGGATGTAGTTCAACAGACGATTCATCAGAAAAATCTTCCTTCTGCCAATTTTCCAAATGATCACGTCAAGTTATTGTTTGTTGCTCTTACAACTGGGATCGACGGCAAGACTTTTGTCAGGTAGTGTACACAGAATTCTAAGACAACAGGAGGGTTAGTTAAAAATGACTTAACACTTGGTATTTAGGTGCCCACAGAAAAATCATTAGGCATTTTTTGGATGCACAATGGGATTGTGGGTAAATCTGTTATGCCATGTTATACAGGGTTAGTAGGTCAAGAAATTGCTGGTCTGGGAAGGCCTTGAGTCCTTTTCCAATCATCCATCTCTGTACGTAGACAGAATGACAAGTTGTACTTGGTGGCAACCAGTCAATGACCTTGTTCCAGTGCACTTTCACAATGACACTTGACAGTGTATTTATTATATAATGCTGTAAACACTGTGATCCAGAAGCCTTTGGTTTGCTTTATGCTGATGCTGTGGTTGTCATATTTTTTGTGTCTAAATAAATCAGAGGCAACATGTATTATCTGACCTGGCTGAATTTCCAGCATTACTAGACCTACAATGAATGTTACCAGACATGTTGATGTTTTGCTGGCTGTTGGCTGATGGACTGTCAGAATCTTCCTTTCAAGCTGAGACTAAATGTAGTGTGAATAAGACAAGAGTAATATGTGGTGTGCGAGCTGTATTATGAATGACAGAGCATATGAAATGAGGCATTGTGCTGCGGGTATTGAGTTTAGTCAGCATCAGTCCTGCTGCGACGGCTCTGCCCTTTGCACTGCTTTCACTCCTGTGGCTCCATGTTTCTAATTATCCTCCCTGTGACTCACCGACAATGAGGTGTCAGTCTTTGACAAAGCGAGGCCTTTTCTCTTCACAGGGCAGAGGAGCAGCTTCACTGCAGGAGATTCATCAATGTTTGCCTGATAATGGAGTGTGTGGTCTGATGAGTTTTCTGCAACACTGAGATTTATTCATCAAGATAATACCTCCATGAGTTATTTTCAGTACTGTGGCTTCACTTAGCATAGAGCTTAGTGAGCAAGAAACAAGATTATGGAAAGTTTAAATTATGAATATATGAGGGCGTCTCTTGGTGGAAATCCAGGTTTTTCCATTTCATTTAACATGAAATGCTGTACTGAAAATGGAAAGAAATTTCTTTTGTGTTTTAGTTTTGCATATGGAAACGGTGTCAAGATGATCTTCGTTTGCTAGGATTCCAGGAAATTATTAAGAAGCTGTATTATGCATGCCAAGACAGGCAATTTCAAATTATAAAGAAACACTATTTGAATTTTTATTTTTTATTTTTGAGTTGCTTTGTCAAGTAGTTTTCAGTTTGAGGCCCTGAAATTCTGTTGTTGTATTGATTAGTTATAACTAGGGATGCACCGATCAATCGGCCAGAGATCGGTTTCTGCCCGATACTCTCATTTCATGACTCTGTACTCGCCTCGATCTGGCCGATCTCATGAACCGATCACAAATGTTTGTTTATGAGTAGGCATGTGCCGGTATCACATTTTCATGCTGCGATTAATTGATTGAGCTTTTATCACGGTATACGGTATTATCACGATATTGTAATTTTACTAGAGAAACAGGTAAAAAAACACAAACTTCAGTTTCATCAACTTAATAACTTTAATAACTTTTTAATTAACTAAAAGTACTTTAAACATTCAAATACAAATAAATATAAATAAAACAATACACAATATAAAAGTAAACTTGAGCAATTATATCAAAGTGAATGTGCAAAGAGAAACCGTCTTCGATCAGCAATCCCTCTGCATTTTTTTGGAACCCAAAATATTTCCAAACCTCTGACTTTTTTTTTGAAGGGGGATAAATTGTCGGCAGCGTTCCTCCTTCCGCCATGCTTCTTCTTCGTGTGAGGATTAGTGAGCGGTGGCAGCAGCGGCGTGCACTGTGTGCCACAGTGCTTCTACATGCGGGGATTGTTTACATCAGAGTGCGCATCAGTTCTGCGCAGCATATACGCAGTGTTTCTTCAAGCGGTTGATGGAAAATAAGCTGAAGGGGGATAAATTGTCGGCAGCGTTCCTCCTTCCGCCATGCTTCTTTTTCGTGTGAGGATTATAGTGCGGTGGCAGCGGCGGCGCGCGCACAGTGCTTCTACATGTGGGGATTGTTTACATCAGAGTGCGCATCAGTTCTGCGCAGCATATACGCAGTGTTTCTTCAAGCGGTTGATGGAAAATAAGCTAAGGCGCGTTCTAAGAATATAAATTCGGATCTATTATTTTTCACGGTATTTTGAAGTGCCCGCGATAACAATATCGTGCATATTCATTACCGTGATTTATCGCATTACCGAATACCGGCACAAGCCTATTTATGAGTTTACAGGGATTATATGCAGCATCCTTAATTTCTTAAGTCAATTTAGAGGAAAATATACTTAATGCATTATAAGGCTTGAAGCATCAAAATTGGTTCTCAATATCGGCTGATTACAATGGCAAGGAATCGGTACTCTGTATCAGCTGCAAAAATCCTGATTAGAGCATTCCTATTTATAACTGTAAATAATAGTAATAATTAAAGCTGCACGCAGTGATGAAAGGGGCGTTGCACCTGGGCTTACCATTAGAGATGCACCTATTGACAGGCCAGAGACTGGAATCAGCTGTTTTTTTTTTTTTTTTTTGGCATGATGGACCTGACTGGTGACCAGCTGGTCTTCTGGCTGATTCCAGTTGGTTCATCCTGTTAGCAGTGACAACTTAAAATAAGAAAATGATTGCAAAAATCCTTAAACTTCAATAGATATGTATTTTTGTTTGCATTTGCTCTCAATCATAGAAAATCTGTATTAGCAGGTCACACTTATTTAAAAAATCAGAAATCATAATTGGCAAAGAAAATTACAATCGATCCATCTCTTAACTATTGATATAATTGTTATTAAGAATTATTTGAAATTGCATCACTATGTCAAAATTACTTTGCTTAAGTTTTAATGTTGTTTATTATTAGATTATTACTATACAAAGTTGTATTATCACGCTTTTATTCTGATGTAAAATGCAAGGAGCCCTTAAAGGAGTAGTTCCCTTTCAGTGTTTTTCACCCTGCTATGAAAGTCAGTGGTGACCACCAGCTGTTTGGATACCAAATTGTTTCAAAATATCTTAATTTGTGTTCAAAAGAAAAAAGAAACTCACACGGGCTCTAAACAAGTGGAGGGTGGGTAAATAAAGATTTACACTCTGGAAATTAATTTCTGCTTTAAGACCTAATTCCAATTGTATTTTTGTACCCCTACCCCTTGAAACAGAGTCTGAAGGGGAAGGGCTTCAAAATTTACTTCTAAGAAATGGCACACCACAACAGCACCTGCACACATCATCATATGTCATCACAATCTCTTGCTTCATATGAGAATGACGATTGCGATTGCCGTAGTTATTCCAGTTGAGTATTTTGTTTGGTAGCTGGTGTTTTCGGGGAAATTTTTGTACCCCTTGGTTTTTAGTGTGGTCCTGAAAAATCGCTGTTTCAATGGCTATCTAGCCCTTCCCCATAGTCCTACGCGTTCAAGCTAAAAAGAATTGGGACACCCCTACCTCTTCACTTGCACACACAAAACGAGGGGTGGGGGTAATGCGTAAAGTTGGGATTAGATTTAAAGTTGGTGCTTGATAACAATGCTCATTACAAGTAAGGTGATTTTAAGTCCCGATATACTTCAAAAAGTATACTTCAAATTTTTTTTTGCCACTTTATGGGCAAAATAAAGTTTGAAAAATCTGAGTGACTGTATACTCTTTTTGAACAGTCCTAACACCCCCATGCTGCAGTAGGTGGGGTTGTACATGTGTTACGCTGCTTGCATGTACCCTTAAACTCAACAATGGCAGCTGAGAGAGAAGATCAGTTTCATACACATCTAGCAAATAGCCTTCTCCATGACAAGCACCACTGCAGCATAACGCATCTTTACAATGTTTTCTATTTGCTGCGGAAAGACATTAAATGGCCCGGCTGATGTGTGCAAACTGATAGGAAAGATGTGGCACAATGAGGTGGACTTCTTGTCTTTGTTTGACCCCTACGAGTCTTTAAAAATCGCTCATCGAGTGATAGTACCAGTTTGGGACTACCCTCCAGTTTATTCATGTTGCTAGTGTTGTGGTTTTGGATGTTGTTTTCCTGTCTGACCTCCTGAATGAGAATCGAATTGGGTGGAAGATACACTGCATGTCAAAGAAGACGGAGTTCCAGAACACGCCCACTGATTGGGTAATCTACATGGACCGCAGGGAGCTCAATAGCAACTCAAAAAGAACTGTGTTTGGTCCAATTTTGTTTGAAATTACATCAGTTCAGTTTGGATTTTGCTTTAGTTGGAGGTATATCAGGGCCTTAATGTTTTCATTTTAGCATTTAACAGACACCAGTGAACACACACCTGAAGCAGTTGGGAGGGTTCGGTGCCATGCTCAAGGGCATCTTCTCTCAGACAGTGCTGGGACTCGAACCTGTGACCTTTTTTTTCACAAGTCCAACTGTCTAATCATTAAGCCATAGCTGCCACATTCACAACTGAATGTTTGATCGACCCAAAGGATATGCAGAGATGAATTTGTGTATAGCAGAATTTGATAAGTGATCCAACAATGTTTGATATTCTGCAAACATTGGTGGATCATGAGTTGCTCACATGCTGTGCTGTGCTTTACTCTGAAACGCACACACCACCCATATTTATTTAAATCAATAAATTATTTAAATCTTTTGCCATTTGATAATGGCACTCGACCATATTGCGTAATAGGTTTTGTTTTGAGTAATCATGTCACCCTATGATCGGTTACCATCATGAAGGTGTTATTGGATTTTATGAATGAGCTGTATGATTGTAGAACAACCAAGAATTGAGAAGCTATTTTGCACAAACCTATTCATATGTGTTGTTCGCATATAGCATGGTTGGTAATGCTCCCATATACGCTGCTTAACAAATCAAACCCATTCCATGACCTTGCCAGTCATCAGGTCTATATTGTATTGAATCTCTCTTGGACATTCCAGAGCTCAGAATGCTGATGAGATTTCCACCTTTTTCATACAGTGCCTCAAATAATCGCAGGCTTTTCCTCTTGAAGAATGAAGATGTATCACAAACACCGCATACGATGTCAACATTCAAACGGTGGTATTAAAGCAGCTCTGCAAAGTGTATCTCTTCTTATGAGATTTTGTGTGGGTTTTTTTTTTATTGCCTTTTTTATTAGATTTTTTTGTTGTAAACTCAATGACAAGATCTATTGACAAACCCCTGAAGAAAAATGACTGTGCAGAATCACAGAATTATGCCAAAATTTCATTAAAATTAATTATTTAATTATTACGTATTAATTTGCACTGTAGTTTTTTTTTTGTTTAATTTCATATTGAGAAAATACATTAAATACTTGTACTTTAAAAGTCACTCTCCAGGTGTATTTGTTAGATAACATTAGAACAGATTAGATAAGGTTTAGCTTTATTGTCATTACAGATGCACTCATCGGCCACTTTTTGCAGACATGGTCAAGATGATCTGCAGCAGTTCAAACCGAGCATCAGAACAGGGAAGAAAGGTGATTTAAGTGACTTTGAACGTGGCATGGTTGTTGGTGCCAGATGAGCTGGTCTGAGTATTTCAGAAACTGCTGATTTACTGCGATTTTTCACATACAACCATCTAGTGTTTACAGAGAATGGTCCAAAAAAGAGAAAATATGCAGTGAGTGGCAGTGCTGTGGGCGCAAATGCCTTGTTGATGTCAGAGGAGAATGGCCAGACTGGTATGAGGTGATAGAAAGGCAACAGTAACTTAAATAATCACTCCTTACTACTGAGCTATGCAGAAGAGCATCTCTGAATGCACAACATGTCGAACCTTGAGGCGAATGGACTACAGCAGCAGAAAATCACACCGGGTGCCAATCCTGTCAGCTAAGAACTAGAAACTGAGGCTACAGTTCGCACAGGCTCACCAAATTTGGGCAATAGAAGATTGGAAAAACTTTGCCTGGTCTGATGAGTCTCCATTTCTGCTGCAACATTCGGATGGTAGGGTCAGAATTTGGCATCATCAACATGAAAGCATGGATCCATCCTGCCCTGTATCAATGGTTCAGGCTGGTGGTGGTAATGGTGTGGGGGATATTTTCTTGGCACACTTTGGGCCTATTAGTACCAATTGAGCATCGTGTCAACGCCACTGCCTACCTGAGTATTGCTGACCATGTCTATCCCTTTATGACCACAGTGTACCCATCTTCTGATGTCTACTTCCAACAGGATAACGCACCTTGTCCTAAAGCATGAGTCATCTCAGACTGGTTTTTTTGAACATGACAGTAAGATCACTGTACTCAAATGGCCTCCACAGTCCCCAAAACTCAATCCAATAGAGCCCCTTTCGGATGTGGGGAAACGGGAGATTCGCATCATGGATGTGCAGCTGACAAATCTGCAGCAACTGCGTGATGCTATCATGTCAATATGGACCAAAATATCTGAGGAATATTTACAGGACCTTGTTAAATCTATGTCACGAAGGATTAAGGCAGTTCTGAAGGCAAAAGTTGGTTCGACTCGGTACTAGCACAGTGTACCTAATAAAGTGGCTGGTGAATGTGTACAAGTACAAGGAAACGAAATGTGGTTTACGTCTAACCAGGAGGGCAATAGCAGAAAGTGCAGGATATGGCTATAATTTGTAAGTGCGATTATAGATAACTGTGGGTGATATTTACAGATGGATGTACTATAAGCATAATATACAAGTTGTATTAACTATAGTCAGAGATTTACAAATATATGAACATACTGTACAAGTTGCTATTAATAAACAGGATATGAACATAATATACAGGTTATTTTCTATAAACAGGAATTACAAATAGGTATGTATATCTATTTATGATTCCTTTTCTAGCAAATAACATAGTTGACACAATAATGTCAGTTCACCCCAAAAATAAAATTGTTATTAATTACTTACCTGAGACCTTTGTTTGTTTTTGTTCTGTAAGTCCAGAAAAATACGCCCAAAATAATCCTTGAAGCAAACCATATGCCTTCAGTGGTTCAATCGGAATATTATTAAGCTACAAGAATACTTCTACATGCATAAAACAGAAATAATAACTTAAATTTGTTCTTCGTAGTGGCAGTATATTGCCCTCATTTATTAGCACTTAGTGAGAAAACGACATCGGACAGCAGAAGGAGTAGACGTGTCTACATGTATCTCCTGATATTGCTGTGTTTTGTTTTTTTTATTTTTTATTTATTTATTTATTTTTTTATTTTTTTATTTTTTTTGTAGCCACTCTGTACCTAACTTGGTCTATAAACCTGACCACAAAGACACAGTTTATATTCTGGCTTCAACATGACCTCAAAATCGAGTAAACAAAGTAAAAAAGCACTGTGTAGTGACGTAAACCATGGTATGTAGTGACGTATAATAATTTTTTTTTTAATGTATGCGTATGTATTCTAAGTATTTGCTTGATAACATTCAGATTGAACCACTAAAGGCAAATGGTTTGCTTTGAGGATGTTTTGGTACCTTTCTGAACTTTGAACAAGATTCTTTAACAAACCTTGCTATCATCTATATAGGGTGATGGAGTTCAAAGATTTCTTCTAAAATATCTAAATAGGGTTGGGCGATATCGAACAGTTTGGCATCGTACGATGTCTAATGTGAAACATTGCGATGGATGATCGCATCGTCGCCATAGGCGGAGGTGTACAAATAAATCATTTGTAGCCTACTGTTTCAACTACCTGACCCACACAACCTTTGTTTTAACCATTACCAAATCATAAATAAATAAAGTTACACACAAATTTACACCCGTCAATCACTTTTTCAGCGGGACTCTGCCATGAATAGGCAGAATGATCTTTGTTGTTATAATAGCGTTGGTAAAAAAGGGGCACAACCAACAGCATCTAAGGTTTTCACTAAAATTACTAAGTACAAGTGTGAAAGCGAAAGATTGGAGCAGTGTACTGACGCTGTGACACGTTACCTGATAAGTCAAAAGACCGAAGAGTCGTTAGGTAGAGACGAGATTAATTAATCTTAAGTGTGGGGCCTAAGTGTGTATTTTTCGCTAAGTGTGTATTTTTCGCGAGTAGGGGCAAGGCGGAGGATCGGCATCGTGATGGCGTCGTCTATCAGCCCAAACCTATATCTTAATTTGTGCACTATTTTGGAAAAATCTGACATTGCGATATTTTGCTTTTTTGCAACATATATTGCAATATGAATACAATTTCACCAGAAGGCTTGAATGGCTCAATTTGGAAAGAAATCTTCAATTTAGACTGATTAGGGTGATTTTGTAAAGGTCTGAATCATGTATAAGAATAATAAACAAATGGGGAGCAAAAATAATTACAATAGAGCAACAACAACAACAAAAAAGTAAAATAAACAGTGCTTTATGGTTTTTCCAGAGAGTCAAACAGTATTTAGGTACAGAAATTAAATAATGAAATGTAAAATAACACTTTATAGTCTTCAGTGTGTTAATTCAGTAAAATAATTCCTCAATGATACAAATGAATCTTTTTTTCTCTTTTGAAATGCCTTTAAAACACATGTGAAGGATAAAATTTCACTCTGTTATGATTATGCTTTGTAATGACTCGACAAATCTCGCGTATTCTCTTGTTTGTGCTAATCAACTATAATCCAACTCAACATCTCATATCCTGTGAGACTATTGCAGACATTGCGATGGCAGATGCTCTATAAATGATATATTGTGCAGTCCTATTGTGTTCTAAAGACAAACAAATCATTTGGTTTGGAGCAACATAAAGGAGTGTAATTATTGACAGAATTGTCAATTCACTGACCTTGATAGTATAAAATAAAACTTTATATATATACTATTTTTGATATGCACAGAACAAGGTCTCCAGATTTAGAAAGAAATTAAGTTCCGTAATGTAAGATTTAATTAAGAAATCAAACGTGAATTGTTGAAGAATGTTGTTTAAAGAGTTGAGCTCATTCCCATAGACACAACTGAGTAATCTGTCTGTTTATCTGCCTGCTGTGCTTGACACTGTAAAATCAAAGTATGTATTTTTGGAAGCTGAAATCCTCTAGAGATGCAGCTGTGATGGAGATGGTCAGCATAACACTGGTCTCACATTTCATGTTTGTTTGTGTCTCTCTCTGTCAGGTATTGGGTGGATCGGGTCGTCTGTACACGTGCTTCACGTCCTGTCACTACTGCCCGTGCCCTGCCTTCTCTTACACTGTGCTCAGGAGAAACGAAAGTCTGATGGTGAGGTTACTTCCTCTTTCTGTTCACACACACACACACACACACACACACACACACACACACACACACACACACACACACACACACACACACACAGCTGCACAGATTCAACCTTAGACTCTCATCCTGTTTGTATAATTTTTCAGCTATTTTCTGCATTGCTCATAAAATTATATCTGTCTGTCTGTCTATCTGTCTGTTGGTCTTAATGAACACTTTTGTGGATTTTTTTTTTGTCTGTTTTGTTCTGTTTAAATTAAAGATTAACTTTAATCATTCAAGATGTGACTGCTTCAGTGGCACATTGCCACCGGCATAACAGGATGTGCAAATGACATTCAAAACGCACGCATCCTCACTCATATGTAAATACCAGTGGCACTGTAAAATGAATCAATGATTAATCATTTAATAGAACCATGTTTAATGATTAAAAGTAATTACCAATACACAGCATGTCACTATCGCCATCTCAAATGTACATATACAGTTGAAGTCTGAATTATTAGCCTCGCTGTTTATTTTTTTCCCAGTTTCTGTTTAACAGAAAGATTTGTTCAACACAATTCTGAACATAATTGTTTTAATAACTCATTTCTAATAACTGATTTCTTTTATCTTTGCCATGATGACAGTACATAATATTTGACTAGATATTTTTCTTGATACTATTCAGCTTAGTGACATTTTAAAGGCTTAACTAGGTAAATTAGACAAGTTATGGTAATTAAGCAAGTCATTGTATAACGATGGTTTGTTCTGTAGAGAATCAAAAACAATGGAAGTTTTTTCCTCGCCGCTGTCGCCACTAGCATGCATGGTTCGAGATCTGTGGAGCTGCGCACTGATGGATTTGCTCTTCAGTGTTTGAACTTTCAGTAGTGATTACTAAACCACACTGAACTGAGCTAAACTGAACCTAAACTTTGAAAAATGAACTACACTGTTTCAATTTACTATGATCTTTTATGTGAAGCTGCTTTGACACAATCTACATTCGCAAAAGTGCTATGCAAATAAAGGTGAATTGAATTGAATTAATAATATCGACCCTAAAATGGTTAAAATAATTAAACAGCTTTTATTCTAGCCAGAATAAAAAAATAAAAATAAATAAAAAATATTATAGGAAATGCTGTGAAAATTTTCCTTGCTCTGTTATAATATTTAAAAAAGAAAAAATAATTCACAGGAGGGCAAATAATTTTGACCTCAACTCTTTGTGCATATGTTATTTTCTGCTCAAATGTCCATAGGATATTGTGCATATCGAGGAAAATCTGAAGAAAAGGCTAATGTTTACTGATGTTGTTGTTATCGGATAATGCTGTTTACAATAGACAGTGAAACACAACACAACAACCCCAGATGGTAAACGGATGCCCTATTCAGTTTCTCCAAGCTGGTACAATATACAATTTTTACAATATACAGATGTGCTTGCTTAACTTTTTCTCTAGCATCTGCTGTGCATTTCACACAGTATTGTAAGCCATATGCACCTCAAAACTGTGCATGTCTATGATATCCATGCTTAAAGGATCTGTGAATTGCTTTGAAATGTGAATTCTTTTTATTTGATGTTTGACTAATCTTAACTGAAACATGAAGAGAGGGTGGGACATAGTGTAGTCCTCCCCCTTTAAAAAAACTGCCAATAGTGTTTCGTTTTACTACAGTTCTGCCAGTAAAAGTGGTTGAGCTTAAGCTCACCGAATAAAAAACAAATGAGAAGCATCTTGAAGGGGGCGGGGCATGTCAGATACTAGAGAGCATTTGATTGGTTATGATGATTTGAGAAACTGAAGTATGAGATGACGTGAATAAAACTGTTGATACATTTAGGCGGAAGTGACAAACTACAAGCTTTACATGTTTATCAGTTTTATGTCTTCTAAACGCAAATTTTGTCACTGTTTTGGAGCACAATACTGATTACTGACTAACATCTGAAAAACTTTATTTTTATTTAATTGGACCTTTAAAAGACCATCGATAAGGTGTATGTTTTTAAGGATTACTGACAGTTTATCGATTGTTTATTAATTATTAGCATATTTGGTTTTAAGTGAAGTGTACTTTTAAACTAATTTCAAGAGGATCACGTGCTTATGATTTACCACAGCCAGTCCCGCATTAGCTAATCATGATCCTCCAATCGTATGATTCCTAAGTTACTATAAATAACCACAGTCTTCATTCCACATTTATTTTCGTCTGGAAGAAACCCCAGTTCCTCCCCTTTTTTCTCATAGATTGGGTGGCCCAGTGGTTAACACTGTTGGCCCCATATCAAGAACACCGCCGGCTCTGGTCCTTGCTGGGCTTTTGGGTGTTTCTGTGTGGAATTAGTATGTTCTCACTGTGCCAGTGTGGGTTTCCCCCGGGTTCTCCCGTTTAATCACACCATCCAAAGATGTGCATCATACATAACAGACTAAGCAAAATGTTCACTTTGTCTAGCTCCCAGCATCAGTAACTTTCCTTCTCATAGTAGTTTACCTAAGCCACTTCAGCCGGGGATATTTCGAGATCTACCTGAGCTCAATCTCCTCTCTCGCTCTGCAAACTGGAGGGAGCCCTGAGCTTAAGGATCCTTTGAGCTCAGGGCTCTCTCACAGGACAGCATGCCAAACAAGCTTATGATAAATCATCAGCTACTGTAAGTGGGAACTCTTAAAATCATACTTAGCATTTTTCAACCCTTATTTTCCAAAATTGATGGCATGCATTTGAAAATAATTTTTAAAAACAAGTCTAATCTTCGTTATTAAATTATTGAAGTTCCAACACTGCTTTTTATTTGTTGGCTTGTCGTCTCCCTGTAGTTGTGTTTTTTTTCAGTGGTTTTATTTGTTTTTTGGTCACCGTTGACTGTCTGGCCTTTGGTGTGGCTTTGTTTCAGAAGGAGTCCCAGTATCTGTTGCTGCTCTGTTGCATGTGCATCAGCCCACTTTTTTGAGCCCAGGGGAGAGAATCTGACTAAAATTAGTTCTCCAGTCTGAGAAAGAATATCCAGAGACAACCCTAAAAATGCTCTGCTTTCCTCTAATAGCATGACCTCACTTTATTATCAAGCTGCAGCAGAATAGAATGCATTTATACCCATGTGATCTGAGAGAAAAGGTTTCCTCGTTTATTTATAGTCCGTGGATGGGTCAGATGTGATTAACCTGCTGGCTCTTAGCTGCCATATGATCAAAAGATAAAATGGTAGAGCAAGGACTGAGATCTTATGTGCTTTTGGGTTGCTGATGTTCGATAAACAAGTAGACGTGACATTTAAATAGTGCTCAGCTTTTACTAATTGGCACAAAGTGTGGCAAGAAAATCTTCCCTACAACATTACGCTACCATGCATGCATGCATGTATATATGTATGTATGTATGTATATGTACAGTGCATCCAGAAAGTATTCATAACGCTTCACTTTTTACCCATTTTTTTAATGTTACAGCCTTATTCCAATATGGGTTATATTAATTTATTTCCTCAAAATTCTACACACAATACCCCACAATGACAATGTGAAAATGATTTTTTTGAAATTGTTGCAAATTTAAAAGCCTAAAAAAAATCACATGTACATAAGTATTCACAGCCTTTGCTCAATACTTTGTTGATGCACATTTGGCAGCAATTATCGCCTCAAGTCTTAAACTCTATCAAGTTGGATAGGAAGCGACTGTGTACAGCCATTTTCAGATCTCTCCAGAGATGTTTAATAGGATTTAGCTCTGGCTGGGCCACTCAAGGACATTCGCAGAGTTGTTGTGAAGCCACTCCATTGATATTTTGGCGGTGTGCTTTGGGTCATTGTCCTGCTGGAAGATGAACTGTCGCCCCAGTCAAGAGGTCAAGAGCACTCTGAAGCAGGTTTTCATTCAGGATGTCTCTGTACATTGCTGCATTCATCTTTCCCTCTATCCTGACTAGCCTTCCAGTTCCTGTTGCTGAAAAACATCCCCACAGCATGATGCTGCCACCACCATGCTTCACTGTAGTGATGGTATTAGCCTGGTGATGAGTGGTGCCTGGCATTCACTCCAAAGAGTTCAATTTTAGTCTCATCAGACCAGAGAATTTTGTTTCTTATGGTCTGAGAGTCCTTCAGATGCCTTTTGGCAAATTCCAGGCGGTGAGTGGCTTCCGTCTAGCCACTCTATCATACAGGCCTGATTGGTGGATTGCTGCTCAGATGGTTGTCTTTCTGTAAGGTTCTCCTATCTCCACAAAAGAACGCTGGAGCTCAGACAGAGTGACCATCGGGTTATTGATCACCTCTCTGACTAAGGCTCTTCTCCCCCGATCACTCAGCTTAGATGACCAGCCAGCTCTAGGAAGAGTCCTGGTGGTTCCAAACATCTTCCACTTTCGGATTATGGATTCCACTGTGCTCATTGTAACTTTCAGAGCAGCAGAAATTTTTCTGTAACCTTCCCCAGCCTTGTGCCTCGAGACAACCCTGTCTCGGAGGTCTACAGACAATTCCTTTGTCCTCATGCTTGGTTTGTGCTTTGACATGCACTGTCAACCCTGGGGCCTTAAATAGACAGGTGTATGCCTTTTTAATCAGTGTCCAATCAACTGAATTACCACAGGTGAACTCCAATTAAGCTGCTTAAACATCTCAAGAATGATCAGTGGAAACAGAATGTACCTGAGCTCAATTTAGACCTTAATGGCAAAAGCTGTGAATACTGATGCACATGTGATTTTTCAGGTTTTTTATTTTTAATAAATATGCAACAATTTCAAAAAAATCTTTTTTTCCCCCCACATTGTCATTATGGGGTATTGTCTGTAAAAGTTTGAGTAAATGAATGAAATGAATCCATTTTGGAAAAAGGCTGTAACATAAAAAAATGTGGAGAAAGTGAAGCGCTATCAATACTTTCCGGATGCACTGTACATAAAGACTACGTTTTAGACAATTTATTCACCAATGAAAGCCATGCTGCACTTGATGGTCCAGATGCACGGAGTTCTGAATGTTTGGTGAATGACCAACATGTGACATTACACATTAGCAAGAAGGTGGTGGAGTGTGTTCTATGGCTGGAACATTGGGAAATGAGATGGTATGTCCCTGTAGGGTCCTGGGCAGTGTCAAAATGGCCTTTGTAGAGTTCCTAACAGATCATTTTCTGCAATGAAATAAAAAGAAGAATCGTGTCTTCAGAAATATGAGTTTCATGCAGGATAACACAGCATCACATGCTGTAGTTTGATCCTCATTTACTACAAAAGTTTTACATTAATACATCCTTTTTAAGTTTTTTCTTCCTCTTTCATCGTCAGCTTTCTCATTTGGGCCGGCACTGAAATTCCCCGTGGTCCTGTTCACTGTGGTCCTGTTTATATTTCCATAATGTGATGAATGTATAGCCATGGTTACGGTTCATCCTTGCTGATGTGAGTGTCATCTCCATGAATTGAAAACACATGGGAATTTTGTGGACTTATTGTTATTATTATTTATTTATTTATTTATATTTATTTATTTTTATTTTTTTTTAATTAATGAATTAATTCATTCTTTTTCGTTTGGCTTAGTTTCTATTTCAGAGTTCACCACAGCGAAATGAACCACTAACTATTCCCGCATATGTTTTACACCGTGGATGCCCTTCCAGCCACAACCCAGTACTGGGAAACACCCACAGTCTCTCACATTGTCACACACACAAAATTTAGTTTATTCAATTCACCTTTAGCGCATGTCTTTGGACTGTGGGGGAAACCGGAGCACCTGGAGGAAACTCCACACAGAAATGCCAACTGGCCCAACCTTCTTGCTGTGAGGCCACAGTGCTAACCACTGAGCCACCATGCCACCCAATTCTTCTTCTTCTTCTTATTAGAACCATTACAGTATTCATGTTAAACGCATCTCATCTTGAATTTGTACTCTTTCCTTCTTAATATTACTAAGCATGTTACTTTAGTTGCATATTGTTTTTGTTAATCTCTATTAATAAGTGTCATATTATTAAAAAGTGTTTTACATATGTGTTTTGTAGTGTAAACACCTTCTGGCAGTCGTCCTGAGTCAGGCCATGGGTTTGTGTCAGCAGGAGCAGGTCTCTGATCAGCAGATGACACACATTCTCTCAAGGCAAACCGAAGCCAGCACATAAATAACTGATTCTGGAGTGTCGAGGGACTCTTATGTGAACATGCATGCTGGAATACAGGTATGGATTAGACTGGACTTGTCAAATGCCTGTGAGATTATTAAAAATTGGTCGAGCAATTTTACTAGGAGATAATCAGTCGTGGAATGTTAAAGATTGCTGTAAAAGTAAATGGACATGCAAAGCTGTAATACTAAATGATACATGTTTATGTATGTGCTGCTCGCTAAATATTTTATCTGCTGCCAGAGAATGTACATCTGTTTATTGAGCTCGATTGAGTTTATTTTTGGAGTTTCCGCTTGTTTGAAGAATCGGCAGCCGAGACTCAACAACAAACAATGAGGCCGTGAGGCTTTAATACTGTACTGTGTGATTTGTGTATCGTAAAATAAAATTGTGTACATTTATTAAACTTTAAGTAGATTTTGTCATCAATTATAAAAATACTTTTTTTTTTCCATATAAAAGCATATTAATTTAACAGATTAAAATATGAATGTTAGTGTAGTCATGTTTTAGTATTACAAAAGCAAAATACTTCTGCTTGTGTATTATTATAATTATTATTTTATTATTATTATTATTGTTACTGATTTAATTGAAAGTCCCTGAAAGTGTCTAGGGCTCTATTTTAACGATCTAACCACAAAGTGTAATGCGCATCGTGCAAAAGCGGTAATGGTGTGTCTGAATCTGATTTTGCTATTTTAAGGATGGTACAGGGTTGTGCTTATTCTCTTAATAAGTTATGGGTGTGTTTTGAGCATAACGTGCATTAAACCAATCAGAGTCTCATCTCCCATTCCCTTAAAAAGTCAGTCGTGTCGTGCCATGGCGCATTTGCTGTTTACATGGCAGACTTTGTAAGTGGAAAAACTGAACGCTTCACTAGCAAGAAAACCGTTAAAAGACCATCTGCAGTGTGAGGATAAAGAAAGAGCCTCCTACATTCAGCCTCTTTAATTTCTCTTTAAGTTTACTCTTTACTCCTTTACTTTGGTGGATAAGGAAACGGTGTTGTACGCACTCCACTGAAGAAATCCATTAGCCTACATATTTAATTTAAGCGCAATAATTTGCTTCAAAACTATTTTCAGTTCTATTTGCAGCAAACGAATAAATGAACAATAACGAAATGTGGTCAAAAAACTGAGTTATATCTAAACACACGTCCTATTCTTATGCCCCATATGGTGACGCATACTCCAAAACCCGACAGGTGGACAAATCTAAACTTATTTTCATTAAAACAAATATAAATATGCATATAATATATACTACTGCTATACTATTAATAATAGCTTTATACAAATGCAAATTCTCATGAATAAACTGAAAAAGTGCCCCCATCACCTCCCCCCTTCCAAGGAGGTAGAGGTGTATATTTATAAATAAAATAATATTTTTTTAGAAAAAACATTTTGATTCCTTCTTTTTTTTAATGTAAAGATATTAGTGTATTGCTGTACATCCACATCAGCGCATAACTAAGCTGGACTTTAGACCAGCTTTTGGTTGGTCAATGGCGTGGTCTATTTCAGTTCCTCAAAATAGCAACGTGCCAACAATGCGCCTTAACACACTTCCTTTTAGACCGGAACACAAAGTGGCTCAAATGGATTTGCTATTTAAGCAACGTGGCGCAAAATGTGAAAATTGAAGTTGCGCTGGTCTGAAAATAGCAACACATCACTCCAAACACGTCTTGCGCCTTATTGCAGCGTGTTATTTAGAAGAGTAGTTGTAGTACTGATAAGATAAATACTTAATTTTATCACTTAAAATCACAAATTATTAATTTGTCAATCAATTAATTCTTAATTCCTTTATTTTTATGAATTCACAAGCATTATTCTTCTGTTGCCTCAGTTTTATTCTTTATTAGGGCATTTGTTAAAATGTTTACAATTGATTTATATTCAGAGAAATGTTAAAGGAAGAGATTTCATTGCTATCTGAAATGACCAAAAAAAAAAAAAAGTGTATGAAAAAGGAAGCAGAAAAACCAAAATGCATAAAATCCATATTACTTCCGCCATATTCAGCAGAGGATTTTTTTTTTCAATTGGAAATAAGGAATTGAAACCTATATTGCATTGTGTATGATGCATAACCTGAACAGTACTTGGAAGTGACACTGACAGAGACATTTTCAGACAGTATACAGAGTCAGACACATATTTCATTATACATAATGATTCCTCTGCTTTCAAATTGCTGTGGAACCAACGTTTGTTTTGTAGTATCGGCGTTATTCCCTAACAATAGCATTAAGAGTACTTATCATATGCTGAAGCAGAATACAAGAAGCATCAACTTAATGAATACAACATCAGCTAGACTTGAATCATGGATTTTTGTGGCTTTGGCTCTTGCAGAAGTGTTTATTTGAACAAAGGCTGGGTGTAGAGATTTTCTCACAACACACACATACAGACACACTTTCCTTTCGAACAAACAAGACCCATGATGATATTCAGCTTTCATTTAAGGAAGGCACAGAAGCTGTACAAACAGTTTTTATTAACAAAATAATTCACCATACATAGAGATGTACTCATGTTAGATAACAAGACTCCATTTTGAAGCTAAAACATTTTTGTCGTGAAACTATTTTCAGCACATACAAGAGAACATCACAGTGCGTGTATATTAATGACAAATAAACACGTCAAAAACATACACATTTAAAAGCACAGACTTTTTTTTCCTGTTTGCTCCTTCATAGGCCAGAATAAAATTCAGCTACACTTGATTGGTTAAAATGGCCTTTTTGTTTCACCAGACAGCACATCAGAAAATAAGCAATGAAACGACAACAAACACGGTCGCAGTGCAGTACAGATTCGTCTCCATTGGAGTGTCCAAGATCTCTGGCACACTCCTGTAGTTTAGCCCTTACAAATAGTAACAAATACCTGTACATTTACCTCACTTGGAGGCTACAAAATGCTAAAATACTGCTAAAGAATGTCCCCTCAATACATAGAGGATTTGAGCGTTGGCACAGCTGCAGATGTGCACTCGCTTGAGTTTAAAGGCATGTCACTGTCAGGGGCAAACACATCAGTGCATCTGTCAGTTTGGATTCTAACAAAAGCAAAGCTAGCGAAATCCACTCTCTGTGTTACGCAGATGTTTCCAGAGGTAAGTAACTGGTCTGTTCACACTGAAAGCCAAAAAAAATGAATGCGACACAAAAGATGATTGAGGATTGTTGATGTAGGGTTATAGTACAGTATGTGCAGGATTGTGGAGCAGTGGGTTTTCAGGACATGTCAACCAAAGGGTTTTTTTTTCTTCCAAAAACGCTCAGTTATGAACATTTGTCAGAGGTGTTTAAACTCCAGACATAAAAAAACACTTTGTACAAAACTAACCTCGATACACTGCTGGCATTTAAAAAAATTCTGAACTTCCATTGAAAATAACAGAAATAAAAAACGGTGAAGGTTTGCACTGTAAGCTGCTCATCTAATGTTTGCATTTGAAGAGTTTAGATCAGGGGTGCCCAAACTTTTACTTATGAAAGGCCAAAAACCAAACTTGACTGAGGCTAGTGGACTGAAGGTAAATATAGTTGCACTGGGTAATTTTCTATTTTATTTAATAATATTTGAAAATAACTAGAAAACGTTGCTTTATATTAACTGATACAGCATTTTTAAAAACATTTTATAATGAACTTCTTACAGTAAAAACAAAAACAAATTTATAACAGAATGGAGTTACACCAGTTTTTGCCTTGATTTGCTCACCGATGCCTTCTGCATAGTCCTCTATCCGTCAAATGGCATTATTTACATTTTTAAAAACCTGATTCATTTACAGCATTTAATTGAAAAAAATTTTTGGAGCTCAGCAATAAAACAAACAAACAAACAAAAAAGGTTATGTCAAATTAGAAATGACGATCTCTTTTAAAGAGATCATCATTCTCTCTCTTCTCAGATAGGATAGTGGGCCAAATCAAAGTTTACAGGGGGCCAACTTTGGCTCACGAGCCGTACTTTGGGCATCTCTGGTTTAAAAAATGCAAAAACCTCTTAATGCCATTTGATTTTTTTTTTTTTTATAAAATTAACTTTTATAGTGATAAATAAGTTATTTTCATTGCCTTCAATGTGAAATAACTGAACATAAACATTGGAGGTTGAACAGAATTTAATTTAAGACCGCATTTAGCGTTTTTTGAATCTGAACTCTTCATCTGTAACACTTGTATTGTTTGCAAATTATAACACCACTTCATGTGCATTTTTAGAACTATGAATCCACGTCTCAGTTTGGAGGCTTCTCCAAGTGTTTAAACTTCAAACATTTAAAGAAAAACACTTTGTACAAAACCCACATCTCGCGATCCTGCTGGCATTTTGAAAACGCAGAACTTCCATTGAAAATAACAGAAATAAAAAGACACTTCGCTCCAAAAAAAAAAAAAAAAAAACACTTCGGATGGCCTACATGATATTTATAATTTAAGGAGGGGAGGAAATTTTTGTCACTCATCTCAGTTGGGGATTGTACTTTTATGATGGATTGTATCTCAACAATTCAGACTTCATTTCACTTAAAAATATAATATTGATTTACTTATTTTAAAATGACTTGAGAAAGTGTGCTCAGTAATGTATGGTTATGTTAGACCATCAACTATGGCTTAAACTAAGATGCATTTTATTTCAACCCAAGCATAAGTGGATGATGCTGATACAGTTAGAAATGGGGTTGCAAATATTTCGATGTTGTGCTTTTTTTTATCACTTGCAAAGGTAATTCAAATATACCTAATTCAGATTGATATTGTACTGTAAATGCTCATTTGGTAGATTGTGTTTAAAGGTGCAGTATGTGGATGTGGTATTACAGTCCAAATTCAAAATATTGGATAGGGTTTTTTCCACCTGACCCCTCTTTAGATTGATGCACATGCAGGTACCTGATGATTAAGCCTTGCACTGTAAGCTACTCACCTAATGTTTACACTTGTAATAATTGTGTTGTTTGCAAATTAGTTAGCTACCTCATGTGCACTTTTATAAATACGTCTCATTTCAGAGGTGGCTGCTGTTCTCTGTAGGTCACATTTTTGGCTGCGGACACATATATATTAAGACCACCTTCCTGACTGAAATGAAATGCACTACTTTGCGCTAAGGCAACCTGGCGTGCCAAAATATACTTTGGTAAAATCAGTGGGCGGAGTTACACAGAGATAGGCATTCCGACACAGAACCCACTTTTTCAAAGGAACATAACCGGACTTAAGCATTGTTTTCTTTTTTTTAAATAACTGTGAACATAGTACGGCATTGTTATGCTTCAGAAGAGTCTAAAAATCACACACAACACCTTTAAACTGTTAATGAGGACTTTTCTACTGATCCAATTTGATTATGGGATGCATTGTGAGAGTGCAGCAAAGCAAGACGTTCAAACTGCCTTGTGTTGGATCAAAACACAAACTACAGTCAAAATCCTTAGCCCTCGTTTGCTTTCTTGCTTGCTTGCCATGTAATGTGTTCATTCAGCAGTACTCATGTGTTACTGTGAGGTGATGCAGAGCATGACCAAATAAGATGGAAGAGTCAAACACAGGCACCATGAAACACATTTAAATGTATATTGATTTCATGTGGAAAAGACATTTACATGCACTCAGACTGGAATGCCTTAATATTAACAGTTAGTCCGATTCCAATTTCAGTCCCACTGAAAGCAAAGCACATACGTTGACCTGATGCAAGCTTGCATGAATTTTATGTCATGCTAATGTGTATGTTATATTTATGACCTCCTGCAAAAGCTCTTCAGACTTGCATGTCGGCTTCTGTTTTAAATGGCAGAAGCAACAGCTAGATTTGTGGTGACTATCATAGAGTCATAGACTATCATCAACAATACGTTGAATTGACATTGAATTGAACTTTTGTGTTCGGAATGGATGTAATAGGCTTTTAGGACTTTTAGGGTTCACGTAAACCAGTTTTAAATCATATTGGCTTCATTCCTACTCACAACATTTGGTACATGCAAATATACCAAGTGACTTTACGTGTAAAACAACAAAACAAATCTGTACATTTTGATTCCAAAACATAATCGGAATTTTTCAAAAAGGCATCAATATCACGCACATTGAACTACTTTAAGTTGCTCCAAGTGACGTTCAAATTGGCATTTCTTGACTGTGTAGTGGACACACTAGCAAGGATGCCATAGATCGAAGGCTCTAGTGTACAACTTGACTAATACATCTACTGTATATCTCACCTTTAATTTATCTAAAAACCCAATCAGACCTCCAGATTTCAGCCTAATTCAGTCTCCAGAATCAGACAGTAGTGCACTTTTGACGCCAATGAAATTGTTTACTGCTCAACTCTTACTAGCTGGCCTCAGTTACCCATTCTAGCCTTCGTTATGGCACCAATGTTTATGGCATTTAAGGCAGACAATCAAACAAAAAACGCTAAAGGTTGTAGCCTCTAGGTTCTAGTGTGCCTCTTGTGGCCAGGAGAGGTTTTCCATGAACAGCTCTTACTAGCTGGACTGTTACACCTAGATGAGCCAGTTAAGGCACTGACGAATGAAGAGCAGACCTGTAGTTATACTGTAAAGGTGCTCGCTGAGTAATAGAAAGGAGTTGGGGTATTGACATTAGAGTGCTATAAAGTATCCAGCTGCGGCAGTGACATTGTAAATCTCTCTCTAGAGGAGACAGTCTTTGCTTCAGGTCAGCCGGTGGGGTTTCGGTCTGGGTAGTTTGTCACAGTCAGACATTCAATAACAAACTGGGTCCTTAGGGCTGTGACACATTAGAAAAGCAGACAGACATCAAAAACATCATTGGATAATGATATGACGAGTTCCACAATCAAACTCTGGCAGTCAAATCTAATTTAAATAGGAAATAATCAAATAAAGCTTTTTTTAAGAAGGAAAGACTGCACTATTTTTTGGTCATTAATTTAAGCTTAATTAAATTAAGTTAATTACAGTGACATTGATCAAGTGATCTCAAATTGTCTTGAGTGTTGCTGTTAAAAGAGAAGCAAACCAAATACTTAAATGTGTTCATGTCAGGGTAATGGTCGAATTGTAACAGGATTTATCTATAGTGTTTTTAAATAAAAATGTTGTCATCAGCAGTACTTGATTGCACATAAACATTTTTAGGCACAGCTCGACACGTGCTTTCTTGTCGACAAAGTGTCAACAATGATCCAGGCCATTGATTTACAGACAGAAACGCAATAGAACAACAACAACAAACTACTGAAGAAGGCAAAAGCAATGGGTCCTGTGTACACTGTATTTTGTTCTCTTCAATCATTTTTCAGTCAATAGTGGACAAATATAAATACAGGTGTAAATGGGGTCTAAAATGCTTTAGGCTTGTTCATTTTCAACCTTTCCTATATCGAGCTATGGTGACATGGTTTAGAAATCAATTCTTAGATTTTCCGAATGCATTGCTGTTTTCTCTTGAATAGATTTTGAGCGTTTTAACACCAAACCCAATAAAAAATAACACCTGGGGAAATGGTCATGTGGCAACTGTTGTTTGGTTAACGGGAAACGCATGTTTAAAGGATAGTTCACCCAAAACTGACAATTGTCATTTTTTTTCACCCTTCACTTTTCTCAATCCTAGCCATCGACTTCCATAGTAGAAAAAAACTATACAGTTAAAGTCAATGGTTACAAGTTTCCAACATTTTCAACAATGATCCAGGCTATTGATTTACAGACACAACAGAACAACAACAACAAACTACTGAAGAAGGCAAAAAGCAATAGGTCCTGTGTACTCTTTGTATTATGTTTTCTTCAGTCCTCTTCAATCACTAGTGGACAAATATGAATGCAGGTGTGAACAGGGTCTAAAATGCTTAAGATTTTAGAGCTGTGGTGAAAAAATGTTTGAGAAATCAATTCTTAGATTTATAAAACGCATCGCTATTCTTTTGAATAGATTCCCAAGTTAGATTTTAACACCAAACCAAATTTCAAAAATCATAAGACTCATCTGAGCATGTTAACACCAGGGGGAAACGGTAATATGTCTTGTCTGACCACTGTTGTTTGGATTACTGGAAACCAATGTTAAATGGAAAGTTAATTCAAAACTGAAAATTCTGTCATCATTTTATTCACTTGTCTCAAATCTGTTTGAAGAATGTAAGAAAACGGTATCCATTGACTTCCATAGTAAAAAAAATAAATAAATACTATGGAAGTCAATGGTTGCTGGTGTTCAACAGAGTAGTGAGTAAATTTTAATTTTGGGGTGAACTATCCCTTTAAGATGAGGTGAAAAATAGACCATTGCACATCAGTTAAAAGATATCTGAAAGACTTTAAATGAGCTATAAAAGAGATTTCATAACTTAACATTTATACATTTTACTAGTACGCATGTGTCAAGCATCTGTGTTCATGCGCATGCATTGGAGTGAATATTGAAAAGCTTTGTTTTTGACCATTTATGTACACTGACGAACATGTAAGAATAGTGAACTTTGGGCTTTATTCAGTGCTTTAGGTCAGTGTTTCCCAATCCTCTTCCTAAAGGCACACCAACAGGACACATTTTTAACTTCCTAATCAAACACACCTAAATCAGCTTAACATTTGAGACTGAAAAACCTGAAATGAATGGGTCAGATGAGGGAGACATCCAAAATATGTACTGTTGATGTGCCTCCAGGAACATGGTTGGAAACACGGGAAACAAAGATAACAAAATAAGTGGCGCCTTTCCAAAAAAAATCTGTTTATTCATTTTTTCATTATAAAAACAGTATGATATAAGAATTGTAACAAAGGTTATAATGATACTTTGTTACTTAATGCAGTTCATTCTTAAAGTATGCCTCTTCAAATGATGCTGTGTTTGTATCCAGCATATTGTATTGTGGTAGTATGGGTGTGAGATTTGAAACCGTGTTAGGCCAGTACATAGTGCAACATCTTGGGGGAAAAATGGTAAAATTATTAAAAAGGGTCATTTTTCATCTTTGTGTTCATTTTTAAATTTGTCTTTACCTCGTGTGGCTTCCTGAGCAGCTTAAACCAATCATTTCGCTCATAAAATAAAATAAAAAAAACATCAAAAGATTTTAATACATTCAATCTAAAGCCGTTTCTCTGTGTGCCCTGTTCCTCAGTGGTGCATTCATCTGACCTTCCTTGTGAATTCAGATTGTTCCTCTGGGATTTTCTACGAGTGATCATTAAAAATTAATCTCAAGCTGCCAGTAATTATTGTTTTATTGTTCTAGAGGATCTTGTATATGTGGTTCAGTTCATGGTTCAACACATCCAGAAAGACAGCTGACCACTCTCTTTCAGCTTTTTAAGCTTTGAGTTTGACCTAAGGTTGCTGTTTAAAGGCTCGTACACAACCGGGAAGCTTTTCACTGAGGTTTAGCCCCTCCTGACTAAACAAAGGGTGCCAATGTGATCAAAATAGATCCAATAGCATTCAACAATGAGTTTAATTTCACTTTTCCTTCCTGACCTGCAATTTCATTACGTTCCATCTAATATTAGGGAGGGGTTTTGGTGTGAATGCCATAAAAAGTCTCAAAACGCTGACTATTAGCGCAAGCGAAAACTGTCCCGCTGTGTACTACAAGCCTCAAGCCTGTTAGTGCTTTTAAAAGTTAATTATAAATATTTCCACAGTTTAATAGCATCTATTCTTTTCACAGTTGAATCCTGACAGTGTCCACAATGTCATATGGGGTCTTCAGGAATAGTGGCATATACAGTGGGGAAGTAAGTAATAAACACATCATGTTTTCTCCTGGGAATAATATTTCTAAAGGAGATGTTGACGTGGAATTAAGACAGATTTTGATAAAAACCCAAACAATAGAAACATAAAAATTAAACTAAAAATTTGTTCTGTGTAATAACAATGAAATGACACAAGGAGAAAGTACTGAACTTCTGACATGTATTCAATACTTTATATTAAAGGCTTTTTTGGTGACGACAGCTTAAAGATGCCTCTCATATGGAGAATGAAGTCACATGCATTGCTCAGGTGTGATTATTTTATTTTAGTTCACAGACTTCCACAGAGTGTAAAAATCTTGATGGTTCTGTGGGTCTCGTCTATCAAATCTGATCTTTAATTTGTATTTTCTATTGGATTCGAGTCAGGTGATTGGCTGGGCCATTCTACTGCTTAAATTTCATTTTCTGAAACCATTTAAGAGTTTCCTTGGCTGTGTTTTGGACCATTGTCCTGCTGAAATGTCCACTCTGGATTCATCTTCATCATCTTGATAATGTAGATGTTGGACTGAAGCAGCTAATATTCATTTACACTGATGAAGGGCAGAGGGTTGCTGTTGAACTACTAAGAGATTTCAGCTGCTGTCTGGGCTTTTACTGCCTTTCTACACCTCCCTTTCTTCATGTGTTCAATACTTTTTTCCTGCGTCATTTCATTTTATTACACATAACATTTCTAAGTGAATTAATTTTGATTTCTTTGCATATGGATTATTTTACGAATTATTACCAACATCCGGTGAAAATTTAAAGTCAACAGCATAGAAATATGTTTTCTGAGAATAATGGTGATGTGTTCAATACTTATTTCCCCCACTGTACATGAAGTCACCGTCTTAATACATGATTATGCTGTTTGCAGGTCTTTTGTTCTGTAAACATTTCTCTCATATATTTCGACACCGGCGTCTATAGCAAAGGGTCAATAGTCATCGTTATCTGGTCTCTGTGACTGCTGTCTCCATTGGAGCTGCGATACAACTCGTCCCGTTGGCAAAGAATATGCCGGTTCAGAATCTTCCTAAAAGTGACTCTGAACTCCCGGATGCGGTACGCATAGATGATGGGATTGACAGCGGAGTTGGCGTGCGAAAGGATAATGGCGATGTTCATGATGAAGCTGGGCTTTTTCAGCTCGCTATAGAAAAGCGTGAGGCAGTTTAGGATGTGCACGGGCAGCCAACAGAGAGCGAACAGACCCACGATGATGGACAGCGATTTGGCAGCACGAATCTCCCGCTGCAGCAGACCGTGGTGTTGATTCTCGCCGTTGCTCACGCTGCACTTCAACTCGATCTGACGGAGCTGTTTGCGCGCCACTGTGAAGATCTTGGCGTAGATGCCCAGCATGATGAGTAGAGGTGGCAGAACGCAACCGAAGAAGTTGAAGTAGACCATGTAACTCATGTCCACCACTTTCTCGAAGAAGCACTCGAGGTAGCAGCTTTGCAAAAAGCCAGTTTTCGTCTCCTCAGCGTCATCATCGCTGCTGTTGCTAGTCTGTAGAGATCCGCTCTTGTTTCTGGAGCAGGCCAAGTCTTTACGGTTCCAGCCCACAAAAGGAATAAGTCCAATAATGAAGGATAGAATCCATAAAATGGTGATGATCTCTCTCGCCCTTTTCCCCGTGACCAGCTCCCTATACCTGTACAGGGGGATAGAAGTAGAGAAAAGATGAGTAAAGAGACTTTTTGGACTTTGTTATTTTGTACATTTTCAGTGTCTCAATGTATACAAAGCTGAGATTGGTAATGTCTTAAGAGACAATGCATTCAAAAATGTTTTAGTCTCTCGTTTTCCCGTGATCACAACGTAACTCATTTACTCGTGATCTTAAGATAACAAAAAAATTGTAACAACATAATTTCCTTTTTATATTGACATAACAAAAGTTGTTTTCTCAACCTATTTTTTTCTGCTTATTCTAGCATGTTTTACAAGCATATTGCATTATTTGCAGCCTTCACTTTTTAAAGTCATTATAAATAGCTTGAAGAATGGACGCTATAAAGGGCACCTATGATGAAAATCACCTTTTTGTAAGCAGTTTGGACAGAACTGTGTGTAGGTATAGTGTCCACAGTCATATTGGGGTGATGTAAAGACAATAAGTCTCTTTTTTTTTTAAATTCCTGACGTTAAAATGGGATCCAAATCCCTCCCCATTTTGAGGCCCACCGCAACGTGATGTAGAAGTGCGGTTTCCCAACCCACCAAATTGATTGACAGCTGCATATTAACATGTCTCAGTAGTAACGTGTATATTTATATCAACAAGACAGGACGTGCACAAAACAACTGGGATTAAAAGATCTGTTCAGCTCACTGTGATCATCAATCATCATCAAATGTGATCAAGAATGAATTTTACAAGTTTAAAACATTTTCAAAATAGTGCATGTTAATGAATTACAGCGATTTTACTATCTTCATCGCCACAGCTGCATGTCAGTACAATTATAAAAGAAGACACTTCAATCCTGGTTTGTGGACGTTAAATCAGGTTTATTTTTGTACATTAAGATAACTGATATCCATACGGCAGTGGATATTAATTTGTATTTTGTCACATTTACCATGACAGTGCAAAGTTAAACGTGTCCGCTGTGTGTGTCCGCTGCGTGCGTGTGCATAAACTTTGTAATGACATTGTGTGTGACTTATTATTGCAGAAAGGCTTGAATTAACTCCACAACAAATACATCAAATAATTACTGGCAAAGTTCTTACTGTAGTATTTCTCACAAACGTTACATGAGATCTGCTTCCATCATGTCTGTGACTGTGCTGTTTACAGACACGTTCTGGAGACAGAAAGAACTTATCTTAAATCTTACAAAAAGCGGTAAAATAGGTGCCCTTTAAAGCAAAATAAAATAGAAAACAAAAACATTCTTCATAATCTAATTAATACATGCAATAAATTATTTTGCACCATCTATCTACACTTTAAAAAATGAACAGTTGAGGGAATGTTAGTGAATAATGATATATGACCATATACATGAATATAATCATGAATGTACATAGATCATGAACGTGATTGGGTGTTCTGAACGCCCTTAATGTGTGTTACGCGAATGTCTGTCTGTGGCTCTCTTTGTTTGCATGGCCGGTGCAGGCTCAATTGCTGCTATTGGCAAAACACTCAAGTTGCCCCTTCATCATACACAATTATTAAGTTACATGTGGAAGATTCTGTTTTAAAGGCCATCTGAAAATTTTCTGTGCCTCGGCCATACATTGGGCACTTACTGGCCACTTTATTAGGTACACCTGTCCAACTGCATGTTAATACAAATTTCTAATCAGCCAATTGCATGGCTGCAACTCAGTGCATTTAGCCATGCAGGCATGGTCAAGACAATCTGCTGCAGTTCAAACCGAGTATCAGAAAGGAGAAGAAAGTTGATTTAAGTGACTTTAAACATGACATGGTTGTTGGTGCTAGACGGGCTGGTTTCACGATTTCAGAAACTGCTGATCTACTGGGATTTTTTTTTCACGCACAACCATCTCTAGGGTTTACAGAGAATGGTCCAAAAAAGAGAAAATATCCACTGAGCAGCATTTATGTGGGCGCAAATGCCTTGTTGATGCCAGTAGTCAGAGGAGAATGGCCAGACTGGTTTGAGCTGATAGAAAGGCAACAGTAACTCAAATAACCATATTGCAATTGAGGTATGCAGAAGAGCATCTCTTAACGCACAACACATCCAACCTTGAAGCGGATGGGCTACAGCAGCAGAAGACCACACCGGGTGCCACTCCTGTCAGCTAAGAACAGGAAATTGATGCTACAATTCACACAGGCTCACCAAAATTGGACAATAGAAGATTGAAAAAAATGTTGCCTGGTCTGATGGGTCTCGATTTCTGCTGCGACATTTTGATGGTAGGGTCAGAATTTGGTGTCAACAACATGAAAACATGGATCTATCCTGCCTTGTATCAACGGTTCAGGTTGGTGGTTTAATGGTGTGGGGGATATTTTCTTGCCACACTTTGGGCCCATTAGTACCAATTGAGCATCGTGTCAACGCCACAGTCTACCTGAGTATTGCTGACCATGTCTATCCCTTTATGACCACAGTGTACCCATCTTCATGTGACTACTTCCAGCAGGATAACGCACCATGTCATAAAGCGCGAATCATCTTAGACTGGTTTCTTGAACATGACAATGAGTTCACTGTACTCAAATGGTCTCCACAATCACCATATCTCAATCCAATAGAGCACCTTTGGGATGTGGTGGAATGGGAGATTCACATCATGGATGTGCAGCCGACAAATCTGCAGTAACTGCGTGATGCCATCATGCCAATATGGACCAAATCTCTAATGAATATTTTCAGTACCTTGTTAAATCTGTGCCACGAAGGATTAAGGCAGTTCTGAAGGCAAAAGTGGGTCCAACCCGATACTAGTAAGGTGTATATATACTATTAATAATTGATACATAAATAAGCAAAAAAAAGTCATGATAATAAGAAATCAACTTTTTGTTATGTCAAGATCACGAGAAAAGTCATGATCACCAAAAAAAAAACAAAAAACATTTGAATGCATGTTCTCTTAGGACTTCCGCAGTAATGTTCTTACCAGTGCCTGAATTTGTGTGCATGACTGACTGTTTTATGATCTAAGGAGCTAAGACACACTTTTTTTATTTTCATATTTATTTCACATTTTTGAAACTCTACTCTGAGGCAGAAATGGTTCCATATAAAACAACAGAAGATCTATGTAAATGTAATGACAAGAAAAAGTCACTGTTTGATTGTCAAACACTAGTACAGATGAACCAGTTTTTATGTTTTATTTCGGATGATCTATGGTCTGCATTTGCACACAAACGGCATTGAAATCAATTTTTATTACAAAGACTGTAAATGGAATGTTAACAGAGATGCTGAAGTCGCTGAAGACCGATGTAGCGACCAGGAGCCAAGCAAATGCCTCAGCAACTATGGAAAAACACAAAGCTTTGTGTAATAATATCACCTAATCAAACATTAACTGCAATTCTATAACCTTTTTGATTGGGTGGATTTTACATCAGCTTTCACATCAGCAGGTCATAATGCACACATTAGCCGCTTTAGAGGGTTTAGTTAATGGGGTTCATCCGTTCCTTTCCCAAAAACAGACAGTGATTCTGTTGAATAAGATGTTTTATGATATTTATATTTGTTCATTTCATATTTTAAATCTTTTTATACACTGTAAAAAATGCTGGGCTTCACACAATTTCTTCATGTTGTCCCACACACAAACACACATAAAAACCTAAGAATTGTGTTGTTTCAACTTATTTTAAATAAGTAATTTAAAGAAGCAGCAAAAGTCATTTTTTGTGTGTATTAGCTTGGCTTTATGAATGCAGTTTTTCATTATAAGTCAGATATGTTCTCTTGGGAGTTTTATATGGCAGTATGTTTTAAAGTTGGAAAAAATGAAAACACATGAGCTTCACTCAGTACACTTGTGCGTCTGTTGATTTTATCTTGTGTGGCATATTTTTATAAAATGAAGGAAGACAAATATTCAGTTCAAATAATTCTCCAATTGAGTATTTTTCATTCTGCTGTTTATTACACAGCGCCTTAAAATAGTCCCCAACACCAAGCCCTACACTTGCACAACCAGTTAGAATCTGAGTAATAGCATTACGCCTGCTGCAGCCATGGTATGCAAGCAAAGTTCATTGATTATTGTGTCATTGTGTTATTGTGTCAGATTAAAATTCATATCAGCCTAAAAAAAGCTATTTTTGATTTTCCATTGCTCTTAGTACATGATGTAATTACTAAATCTTTTTGAAACTATCTTAATGGTCTAATCCAATTCAATGATTTATGCTAAGCTAAGCTAAAAGTACTCCTCCCAGACCTGAAGATCGGCTGAATAGATTCAAAAACAGCATAACTACACTGTTTAAGTTTGAATTGTGAAATGAGCCTAATTCCCAAAAAAGAGTGGAATTTCTTCATTATCATGTCAAAATGAGACTGTAATTCTTAGTCATATCAGCCTTAAAAAAGCTATTTTTCATTTTCTATTGCTTTTAGTACATGATGTAACCACAGAGTCAAGCTTAAAATAAGAAAATTATTGAAACTTTTTTTTTAATGAAAATTTTAAGTGAGATGCTAATGGTCTTATCTGATTCAATGATTTATGCTAAGCTAGGCTACAAATGCTCCTGCCAGACCCAAAGATTGACTGAATAGATTCAAATATAGTAAAACTACACTGTTTAACTCTAGAGGAGATGTTAAATGAGCTCATTTCCCCCCCTCCTCCAAAAAAGTAGAGTTTCTTGATTATTATGCCAGAATGAGACTAATTCCTAGCCATATCAGCCTAAAAAAAAGCCATTTTTAATTTACCTTTTCTCTCAGCTAGTACATGATGTAACTACAGAAGAATCGAGCTTAAAGTATAAAAATTATCTAAATACTTTTTTTTTTTTTTGAGCGAGATGCTAATGGTCTAATTTGATTGAATGATTTATGCTAAGCTAAGCTAAAAGTGCTCCTGCCAGACCCAAAGATTGACTGAATAGATTCAAAACTAGTAAAACTAAACTGTTCAACTCTAGAAAAGTTGTAAAATGAGCATATTTCCCCCCAAAAAAGAGGAGTTTCTTGATTATTATGCCAGAATGAGACTAATTCCTAGTCATATCAGCCAAAAAAAGCTATTTTTTATTTTCCATTTCTTTTAGCTAGTACATGGTGTAACTAAAGAAGAATCGGGCTTTAAGTATGAAATCTAAATTTTATTTATTAATTTTTTCAGGTTTTCAGCAAGATGCTAATGGTCTAATCTGATTCAATGATTTATGCTAAGCTAAGTTAAAAGTAGTCCTGCCAGACCCGAAGATCGGCTGAAAAGATTCGAAAATAGTATAACTACACTGTTTAACTCTAGAGCAGTTGTAGAATTAGCTTATTTCCAAAAAAAGGCTGGAGTTTCTTGATTATTATGCCAGAATGAGACTATAATTCCATATCAGCCTAAAAAAAAGCTACTTTTCATTTTCCATTGCTTACAGTACACGATGTAACTACAGAAGAGTCAAGCTTTAAATAAGGAAATTATCTTTTTTATTATTTTTTATTTTGAACGATGCTAATGGTCTAATCTGATTCATTGATTTATGCTAAGTTTAAAGTGCTTCTGCCAGACCCGAAGATCGACTAAATAGATTAAAAGATAATTAAACTTAACTGTTCAACTCTAGAGTTGTGAAATGAGTTTATTTCCAAAACAAAAGAGTATTTTTTTATTCCTCTTTTTTATTATTATATTATTATTATTATTATTATAGTCTCATTATTATTATGCCAGAATGAGACTAATTCCTAGCCATCTCAGCATAAAAAAAAGTTTTGTTTTTTTTCATTTCCCATTACTCTAAGCTAATAAACGATGTAACTACAGAGTAATCGAGCTTTAAGTATGAAAATTATCTAAATACTATTTTTTTACATATTGAGTGAGATGCTAATGGCCTAGTCTAATGCAATGATTTATGCTAAGCTAAGCTAAAAGTTCTCCCGCCAGCCACGAAGATCGGCTTAATAGATTCAAAAATTGTCAAACTAAACTGTTCAACTCTAGAGGAGTTGTAAAATTAGCTTATTTTCCCCAAAAGGGTGGAGTTTCTTAATTATTATGCCAGAATTAGACCATCATTTCTAACCATATCAGCCTAAAAAAAGCTATTTTTTATTTTCTATTTCTCTCACCTAGTACAAAATGTAACTACAGAAGCTTTAAAAATGAAAATTATTGAAAAACTTTAAATGCTAATGATCTGATCAGATTCAATAATTTATGCTAAGCTGAGCTAAAAGTGCTCTTGCCTGACCTAGAGATCAACTGAATGGATTCAAGAATGGTAAAACTACACTGTTTAACTCTAAAAACAGCCTATAATCAAAAAAATCACTAGAAAACAGACTCATTGCAAAAGTTTCCAAAAGGGAAGTTACTTCTGACGAAAGCTCGTCTATCATTAGTTTGCATCTCTATATTATATCAGACGTATTAATGCAGTGAATCATCTGATTTTCATTGAGCAGGTGTAATATTCATTAATATTAATTATTCAAATTCTTATTTTCACTAAGGTGCCGCAGTTTGGGGTCGAATTATGGTGCATCATCATTAACCTGCAGGCTGCATTCTGCTCACGGGGCTGCGAGAAAATAAATAATAAGAGTGAATCTGCGGCAAAATAATGAGTAAAAAGAGTGAGGCTATGGTCAAATAATAAATAAATGAAAAAAAAAGTGCGACTGCCGAGAGTGCGAGCAGCTAGGGACACCGGCCCTCGCGGCCAAAAAACGGGCCGGCTCACCGGGAATTCTCCCGGTCCTTCCGGGCCAATCCGGGCCTGTGCTAACGTTATATCTAAAAAAAAGTGAGGGGGACATTCCCCCCCGGGAATTGCGCCACTGATAATAAAACTAAACTTTGGTTGTATACCAAGCCAGTTACGAACCGGTGACCTATTGGTTGAGAGGCAGATGCTCTACCAAGGACGCCATTGAGCTGCGCTAATCACCGCGCATTTGGCATAATTTGATTAACGATATGAAAACATATTAAAAGGCTTGAACTGTCATGGCTGAGAACCAGATGGAAAGGAGTCCCACACCGGCCCTGATTTTTACTGTAATATATGTATACCACTATATATATATTCATGAAGTAGTGTTCTAGGTTATAACGATGCGTAAAGAATGCTCCGGCTTCAATACAGTGCGTTACAGTACACGACTGCCCCCTACTGTTCATGTCTTTGTTTGCTAGACCGTCTTTCCGTGCTACTGCACCATATGTCGTGGCCACGCAAGATCACTTTGTTTCATTCGCGCGTTAGTTCATGCCAGATCTGTAACTGCTTAAGGTCACTTGTATTTGTATGTATTGTATAGTAATTCAGAGAGCTCGCATAAACACTTGCGTGACTGATGACTTGGGATTTCACTTGGAGACTTTTCATCAGGCTTCGTTAGACAGCTTCTGCTGATGGAGCGAAGTGAGTAATACATGAGGAGGTGCATTATTCATCACCCCCACCTCAACCTGAGCTGCTCCACTGATAGATAGCAGATGAGAGATAACTGCTCGTTTGTCTGCCAAAACTACATTACCTTGCACTCATAATGCATTTTTAGATGAGCAACAGTTATGGTTGCAGGTTCGTACACTTACGGTGGTGTTGTAAACCACAAGTACTGAAATATTCAGGCTGCTTTCATAGAGAAAACATGGCATGGTTTGCATGACAAAGCGGTCATGTGAAAAGTGTCAGCTGTTGGAGGAGGTCTGAGTTTGGTTGCACTGAAACAGTGTGTTTTTTGAGGAAGTGAAGTAATCCGTGCAAGCATTTTAGGCAATGACGACATCATTATATTGACAAAACACATGCAGCGGATGACAGTTTGATGATTTACTTTGGATTTGAGTAAGAGCGAGCTTGTAGTCCGAGTCAGGGAGGCTAGTTCAATTTACAGCTTTCGGTTTACTGTAAGAGGTAACGTTATAGGAATATTTCACCCAAAAATATAAATTCTGTCATCATTTACTCTCTCTTCACTTGTTCCAAACCTGTCTGAGTTTGTTTCTATGATTGAACACAAACTTATAGATTTTGAAGAAAGCTGGAAACCTGTAACCATTGACTTGCATAGTATTTGTTTTTCCTAGTATTCAAGTCAATGGTTACAGGTTTTCAATTCTTTCATAATATCTTGTTTTGTGATCAACAGAAAAAAACACTCACTTGAGGATGAGTAAATAGTGTGTGCGTTTTTATTTTGGGGTGAACTATCCCTTTAACAGTATTGACTACACATTTTAAATGCAGGTACTTTAAATGCAACTGCAATACAGTGACCCAAGTATTGCACCAAATGTTTTACTGCATAGTAGTTCAGGCCACAGAATATTAAGTGCAGTTATTTTTGTTAAATTAAATGTAAATTTTAGACAAGCGTTGAAGCAATATGAATGTTAATTTTGCAACTAAATAAACTAATACATTTCTAAGTAATTCAGATTTATAATGATGTATATCTCGGTTGAAGATAACAATTATTCTGATTTATCTTTTCAAATGTTTCTCAAGTACTGATTAACGGGGGGAATTGTTAATAACGGTTCTAATAATGTAATAGTTTTTATAACTGGTTTATTTTGTCTGTATCACGATGACCGCATATAATATTTCACTAGTAATTTTGAAAGATGCTTGGATTCAAATTAAAGTGCAATTTAAAGGTTTAACTAGGTTAATTTGGTTAATTAGACAAGTCATTGGGCAACAGTGGGCAACAGTTATTGGGCAACAGTGGTTCGTTCTGTAGCAATCAAAAAAATCTTTCTTATTTATATATTTTTATAAATATATATATATATATATATATATATATATATATATATATATATATATATATATATATATATATACACTAGTCTTATTTTTTATGTGTTACTTAGGTTTTATTTATTAAATACTTTATAAATACCTTATTAGTCTTTATAAATAATAATATATTTATAAATACTTTTCTTATTTATTAATGTATTAAACACTTTATAAATACCTTATTAGTCTTTATAAATAATAATATATTTATAAATACTTTTCTTCTTATTTATTTACTTATTGAATACTTTATAAATATCTTATTAGTATTTATAAATAATAATATATTTATAAATACTTTTCTTATATATTTATTAATGTATTAAACACTTTATAAATACTTTATTAGTATTTAAAAATAATAATAAATCGCTGGATTTGCTCTTCAATATTTGGACTCTCAGTAGTAATTATTAAACCACACTGAACTGAACTTAAACACTACAAACTGAATTACACTGTTCCTATTTACTATGACCTTTTATGTGAAGCTGCTTTGACACAATCTACATTGTATAAGCGCTAAACAAATAAAGGTGAATTGAATTGAATTAATATATTTATAAACATCTTTATTTATTAATTTATTAAACACTTCATAAATACCTTAATATTTATAAATAGTAATATATTTATCAACACTTTATTTATTTATTAAATACTTTATAAATACCTTATTATTAGTATTTATAAATAATAATATTTATAAATAATTATTTATTTGTTTATAAATTTATTAAACACTTTATAAATACCTTTATAATATATTTATGAATACTTATTGTGTTTGATGTTGTTGTTGTTATTACTACTATAAGACTTTCTCAAATTAAAATCAATTTCACAGCTTTAAAAGCTATGCAGGAATATAAAAAGACTAAATAAATATAATTATTTAAAATAACAAATTTTACAAGTAAATGTACTGTAGACAAAAACTGAAGATATCAGTTATTTATAATTTAGAATAAAAACTTTAATGATGTATAAATAAGACTACAATAACACTGATTTAATCTAATAATTGAAGGCATGTTCACAAAGATTTATACAAAGTTCCACAGTAAAGTATAGTGTATAAAGTAAATCTCACACAGACGTCTCTTTCTTTTGGCCAGTGCAGTGATGTCTTGTGACCAACTTGAACATGAGTAAAATCTGTGTGGGGAAATTTTTCTTTTCACCCACACAAAACTCCAGCTTGCACAGAATTCAACTGACTGGATTTCACCCCTAAAATCTTGCCAGGGAGCAGTGACAGTGACGGCACATTAGATCTAAATAATTATTTACACTTAGTAACCTGTCCTCCAGCATTGGTGCTTTATTTTACTAGGTTATTTATAATTTGCTGCTCAAAAAAAGTGCAGTTTAGCAATCTGACTAATAATTTGTTTTGCTTGGGAGCTAAGATAAATGGAAAAACTGAGTCATCTAGAGTTAAAGATAATATCATCACTGAGGTCAGGTGTTTTTACCTGGGCCAATATTAAACTATCTGATAACAACTTAAAAAGCAACATACCAGCAGTTCATAATCAACATGTTCAAAATATATTAAAGGGGACTTCTTCTGCCCCTTTTTACAAGATAAAATAAGTCTCATACAGTGTGTATATGAAGTTTCAGCTTAAAACACTCAACAAATAATGTTTTAGGACTCTGGCTTTTTTAGTTTTTGATCCTGTGTCATTTTGGTGACTATCGCTTTAAATTCAAATGAGATTGTGCTCTTATTCAAAAGAGGGAGGAGCTACAAATGCCTATGTGTCAGCATAGTGGCAGATTCAAACACAAGACTAAGGTGCAATGCTAATGAGGGAGAGATAGTCACTAAAGGGTGGAGCTTCCCCCTCTGATGACACGTACAAAGAGAGAATGTCAATCAAAGTGTTTCTGCAGACTGTTTTAAGGAAATGTGATTATAAAGAAATTATTGATTAATTTTTACCATTAAAAGCTGGTTATATTCACAGACTATTGTGTCACATCTGTGTTTTAAAGTGATTTTTGCATAATAGGTCAACTTTAAAAATTAGATTTTTCAAATGTTTGATGTTTTGGGGTATATTTGAACCATGGCTCCATTTTTAAGAGCATGTGCACTAACTGCAAATATTGCTTGGACTTGTGCGCATTATCCATCCTCATCTTCTTTGTTGTGCATAATTTCACATCTTTGTTTTTCCAGATGCGCATGATGTCATTGCATTTAGCATTGCATTTTCCAATAGCACAGTCTCCTTTTGTCGGACAGTTCTTTCAGTTGTAACATTTATTTCTCCCCCTTTTCTCTCTCTCTCTCTCTCTCTCTCTCTCTCTCTCTCTCTCTCTCTCTCTCTCTCTCTCTCTCTCTCTCTCTCTCTCTCTCTCTCTCTCTCTCTCTCTCTCTCTCTCTCTCTCTCTCTCTCTCTCTCTCTCTCTCTCTCTCTCTCTCTCTCTCTCTCTCTCTCTCTCTCTCTCTCTCTCTCTCTCTCTCTCTCAGCACAAGTTCTTCTCCACTCTCAGGGCACATGAATGGAGGGAAGAGGGGATTAGTTGTGGCATGACAACAACCCGCTGGCATGGCTATCTCTCCCTCACTCCCTCTCTCTTGGTCACCCCTTCATTCTATTCCGTGCACGCTTCCGTTTTAGACCACACATCTCTGCCAACAGACTCCAGTTTATGTGAAAAGAGTCAACACAATAGCCTTAAAGAGAGACGCTGTCAACCACACAAGTGAGCATGTGAAGGAAAAGCATCTCAAAACCAAAAAGACCACAATGCCAAAAAAGTAAAAGATCAGCAACATGTTAACCCAAACTAGAACTATTCATTGTTGCACATCCACCCACAAACCTCTCAGGAGGAATTAGAATCAACTGAGAAATCTATTCAAACTCTTTTAATTGTAAAAAAACAAACAAACAATGAATATATATATATATATATATATATATATATATATATATATATATATATATATATATATATATTAAAGGGCACCTATTTTACCCCCTTTTCAAGATTTAAGGCAAGTCTTTTGTGTCTCCAGAATGTGTCTGTAAAGTTTCAGCTCAAAAAGCCCATCAGATTATTTATTACAGCTTTTTAGAATGTTGGATTTTCTGCTGTGAACACAATGTAGCTGTTTTTGTTGCCTGTGCTTTTAATGCTAGTTCTCCCCGCCCACCGTTCCCACGTGCCTATCTGAGTGTGCCTCAATCTCCAGCTGCGTCAGATAAACAGCAGAGTGACAGACATGAAGGAAGCAGATCTCTCGTAACGTTTGTGAGAAATACTGTAGTAAGAACTTTCCCAATGATTATTTGTTGTGGAGTTAATTCAAGCCTTTCGATGAGTTGCACGCAATGTCGTTACAAAGTTCACGCACATACACAGACACACACACACACACACACACACACACACACACACACACACACACACACACACACACACACACACACACACACAATGTGTGCACTTAACTTTGCACTGTTTTTGTACAGAAAAAGTGACAGGATAATATCCACTGCTGAATGGATATCCGTTATGTTAATGTACAAAATAAACCTGATTTAACGTCCACAAACCAAGATTAAAGCGTCTTCTTTTATAATTGTACTAACATGCGGCTGTGCCGTTAAAGACGGTAAAATTGCTGTAATTTATTACAAACATGCACTGTTTTAAAAAGTAAACTGTTTTAAACTTGTAAAACTCACTCTTGATCACATTTGATGATGATTGATGATCACAGCGAGCTGAACAGATCTTTTAATCCCAGTTGCTTTGCGCACATCCTTACATTACTACAGAGATGTGTTAATACGCGGCTGTCAATCAGTTTGGTGGGCGAAGAAACCACACTCCTATGTCATGTTGCGGTGGGCCTCAAAATAGGAGGGGTTTGGATCCCATTTTAACGTCAGGAAATTTAAAAAAAAGAGACTTATTGTGTTTATATCACTCCAATTTGACTGTGGACACACAATACCTGCACACAGTTCTGTCTAAACAGCTCTTAAAAGATGATTTTCATCATATGTGCCCTTTAAAGTATATGGTCTATAAAAAAATTTAATAAAACAACACATAAATACAATTCGGGAAGAATACTCAATACTCACAACCAGATGGCACAGTACAACATAAAGGCAAGTTTACCCCTGACAATCCCAGTCAGAATCTAATGAGGTCAAAGAGTTAGGAAAAAAAAAAAGTTAGGATGGGATCCAAGTTTTCTAGAATTTGTCAGTAGAGCCCTGAATGGAATACTTCACTTTTTTTAGAGAAAGAAATGACATAACATCTATTAACCAGCTATTAAGAGGGGGAGGAGTTGGACACTTCCAATAAAGCAAAATGTGTCTTTGCAACCAGTGTTCAGCTGCGCGTCTAGCTCCGCCTTTTGGTACCATTTTGTTGTGCTTGGTTCCTTTTGGAAAGGGTACCCAAAAAGTAGCATGGTACGGTTTGCTTTTTGGTCAGTGGAAATGGACATAAAATCGTAACGAATTGTACGTATCACTCAGTGGAAACGTGCCATTAGAAGTATTTGTGTGGATTTTGTACAATATTTGTGCAGGCAAGAAAATACCTGCTAAATTCATGTATGCATGATTTTAATGTAAGTCAATTTAGTAGGGATGCACCTAAATAGAAATTGTGGCAAATACTGATTTATCGGACTGACATAGGCATGAAAAATTTGTGTTCAATTGAATTTACTTCAAAACTCGATTACAGAAACAAAATGCACGCAAATACTTAGGACAAATGGTTGTATTTTAAAAACTTAGCTTTAGTACACAAGAATTAACTCCCACGCTGCCAATATCTTAGCATAAATTCATCTGCTGCATGCAATGTCATATGAAAGGCACCAATCAAAGCCCTCATGACCAGCAGCCCACATCTAAATTGGATCAGTTAGTGGAAATAATCTAGCATTTATCAGCATAATGAATCAATAGAACTTTTTAAACGGAACACTAAAGATAACATTGAAAAACTATCAGCATACTGTATTAAAAAAAGCTTGTAAATGGACAGTTTTCCACAGTTTTCTGTTTATTTGTGCTTTTATCTTTCCTCCAACAACTTTTGATGTCAAAAATTATAAAAAAAAAAATGTTACTTATTAAAATATTTAATGGCTTGAGCTAACAATGAAGTGGTGTGTGGTCTGGTTTGGTGTTTTTAAATTACAATTACATGTACTAATAACATGGTAATAAACTGCCAGTACCGTTTGTATTATTATAAAAAAAAATGTATTGTTTTATTTTTTGTGACAAAAGTTGACAGAGCAGAGATAAAGCTCTCATAAAGTATTTTTACCTTATATTACCAATATACCAATACCAATATGGTATATACTGTACCGATAGGTTGCGCTGCTTTTGAATTTGGTGATGTGCTCTCATTAGGTCCTCCATCCACAAAATCAGATTATAGACCTTTCTTGATCTGCCAACGTGCACCAAATTAACGGTCTGCCTAGAGCCAATGTTTATTTTCTTTCTGCAGTGTGTATGACAGCATGTTGAATTGGTGTTGTGAAAGAGAACTCTGATTGGCTGTTCCATTTAGTTAATGAGATTTAGCAAAATGAGAATGAAAGTGAAATTGATGAAAGCCAGTAAATTTAGGAGGATGCAAATTGAAAACAGTTCTAGTCTTACACAAGCTTACCTTAACATTTCAATACACTAATGCTTTCATGAAAACGTCAAGATGGTAAATGAGTGCTACTTTTGTACATTCTTTGTTTATATTCAGCTGTAGTTTTCGATTCATTTCTTGTATGACTAATATAGACTATTTTTACCTGCAGATGTAGGAATTTATTTCCTTGCAGAATGCACATGCTAGTTTGTAGTTACCTATAGTACTTTTTGGGGGGGCAGAAACGTAACTGATGTAAAGACAGTAGACATAGCTTTTGTGGACCACGGGTTTTAGTCAGCTTTACATTTGCATATATCAGCAATAGGGCTGGGCAATTAACAGAAGTGATCGAAATTGACATTCCGAACCTATAATCGATCAAATTTTTCGAGGTCGTTTTTTATTATTATTATTATTATTATTATTATTATTATTACTTCCCCTTCTGCGTGTGGAGTCACGTAACCCAACTTTCACTTAACGATGACATGTAGTGCAAGCTCTGTAATTGGTCGGTTTGATAGTGGTGATGTGTGTGAGCCGTGAAAAAGCAGTGAGTTTGTTGGGGCGAGTGTGCTGAGTATGTAGCTCCAGATGGAAACTTTTGTTTTGTGTTTACCTTATGATTAAAGAGCTCTAAATGAGCTATTTTTAGCTCCTTGTACATTAAGGTAGCATTCAGAAAAAACTAAACCCCTGTGAAGAACTCAACACAGAAGTATAAATCAGTCTTTAAAGCCACACTTTGCAGCCACATCTGATCTAGTAGAACGATGGACCCATTCTTGAGCCCTTAGTAGGACGATGAACTCAATCTTGAGCCTTACTTCGCACCACATTGACGATTGACTGGAAGCTGCATGTGCCAGAGATGCCTTGAGATGGCATATTTTTGATTACATTCAAATTACTATTTACATTAAAATATTTGTTTACAGCAAGAAAATGCACTTTTTAAAATATTATTTACAGGATATGCAGTATATTTGATTTAGACTAGATGTTCCGTATTTTCTGCTTTTAATATGAAAAACATTGAAAATCATTTCTTTTATTTCCAAAAGTACAAGTTATTTATTTTCACTTTTTTATAAGAGAAAAGTGACTGTTGGTTTTAGGCAATGTGTGTTTTAATTTCTGTTGTTCAACACTGATGTTCAATAAATAATAATAGATAGTAGATAGTGTGTGTATCTTTCAATTATTTGAAGTCAAGTAATGCACCCTTCATTCAGAAATCCCTCATTTGTAATATGTGAGCATGTACAAAATCAGCGAACTAAGAGGGCAAAAAAATAAATAAATATAATAATCTTTCATTAATCGTAATCGAGATAAAAATTTTAATTAATTGAGATTTTGATGTTAGGCCAAACCGCCCAGTCCTAATCTGCAATGATTTAAGAAACTTGCCAGCTTCAGCTACAACACAGCTTTTATTGCTGTTTACAATGAAATCTATTTGATGAAATTGAATTATTTGTAGTATTTATAATGTAGCATTATTATTAATTAAGATTAAACATATGTATACGTTTGTATATTTTACTTTCGTTTGTTTTCTCTATATGTATAATACGTTTTACTACTCAAAGTTTATGGTGAATAATGATTTTCTTGTGAAACAGTCATACTTTAATTTCACACACAAATTTGGTTAACATTTTAGGTCACAATTCATGGCATTAACAAAGCATTAACTAACACCACTAGCTTAATAAACTACTAATTAGCTGTTTATTAATAGTTAATAAGGAAGATGTTGGGTGTTGGGTAGGATTAGGGATGCAGAATAAGATCAGACTTTATAGCTACTAATGAACAGTTAATATCTTAATAATAGGCAGGTAATAACATGAATTGTGACCTAATCTAATGTGTTACATAAATGTTGCTGTTTAGTGAATGTGACTAATTGCCCTTAAAGGCATAGTTCACCTAAAAAAACGAAAAATCCCAATATTTACTCGCACTCAACAGTAAACTTTTATAAAAGTCTTTCTATTGCAAACAAAACAAGATATTCTGAAGAATGTTGTAAACCAGCAGCTATTGACACCAATCATATATTTTGTCTGTATGGAAGTCAATGGCTGCTGCTATATCCAACCTCTTTCAATATATATTAATTCGTGTTCAACCGAAGAAACTCAAGCAGGTTTGGAAAAAGTGGAGGGTCAATAAATGATGACCGAATGTCCATTTTTGGGTGAACTATCCCTTTATTTCACAAGGTGACTGATGGATTTTTCTTACCTTTATTTAAAACAAAACAATCAATACTCTGACCTGTAATGCTTCACTAGTTCATCAGTGCACTTTTCTGTCACTTATTAATGACAGATCAGATTAAAAGGCATCTGTTTGTGTAGGAAGAGACTGAATAGTCATTAAATGGATATGTAAAAACAGTCATACTTTTCTAACCCAAATTTTGTCCTTAAACTGTATGACTTCTCTATTTCATCTGCTGAAATAAGTACAGTAGGTAGGTGAACATACTGTTTTGCTGGTCACTGTATGGACAAATAAACGCTTATACAAATCATGTTTTATTTTCCGTTCAATATATAAAAGAATAAAGAATAACTTTTGAGAGAGAACCAAAAAGACAGAAGCATCTGGCCATATTAAAAAGCCATAATGTGTGAACACATGCGCCACTAAAAGGGAAAGTCCTGCCATTAACCACCTCTTCGTATTATTTAACCGCACAATCAATGAGTCAGCAAAGGAAACTCTCGGCCTCTTTCGCAGAGCAGTAAAAAGATCTGATTCAAAGCCCACACTTGCATTTATATAATAACAGCTTACTGTTTTAGGAAACATGAACCCTGTTTAGACCCCTTAGTCAGTGGATGTGCAGCGAAACGCTCTGAGCTTCTGTGTTTATAGAGAGGATGAGCGTGAGAGCGAGATGTGCTGAATGAAAACTGATGAGGGAATTCTGTCTGGCAGCACTGTGAGGAAACTTGGATCCATACTAACAGAGAGTTTGAGTTTCCAGTAAATGGGGCATAACTAGAAACATACGTTCAGCTTGGACATGGACCAGCGAGTGTAACATGACCACCCAGAACTGAGCTCTGCAATACTTGAACATTAGAATCGCCTTCTGAATGCGTTTCCTTATTCCAGAACTTTCATCAAACTCTGCAAATACACAGAAACTGCATTCCTGCAGGACTTAACACACTGTTGTTGCCTGTGGGAATGAAACCTGAGGCCAGCATGTTCAGTTTCATAAGCATGCTACGGCAAATACGTGGCATGAAACATGGAGTGAGGATGCAAGAAATTACTTGGACAATATGCTTGCTTTGTGTACCAATCCATATGTGATTTTTCAATGATTTCTGATGTAATATGACCGCAAAGGTTTCACTGAGCAGGAGTGATAGAAGATGTCACTCTAGAAGATAACAATTCTGTTTTACCAGGCAGTTTTCCGTATTTTGTGGTTCATAATTTTAATTTTTCCTCATTTATTTGTACTTTTGAATTACATTATGAGACCTTGATCTTTCTTCTGACAACTTTTAACCTTAGAAAGTTTGAAAAAGAGACTTTTATGAACAATTTAATAGGTTAAAGTGATACATTGTCTGGGTTGGTGTTGTGTATTACATTACAAAAACCTTGTCATAAACCTCCAGTGCATTTTCTATTATTTTACAGACTTATACCTCTATATATTATTTCTTATACATTATATTATTGACTGAAATGTCAATAAAAGTCACTTGGTTGAACTGTAGTATTCAATCAGAGTTTCTGTGTTCGATCATGTCACGAGTCAAGTCATGAGAATAAATGTACTGCAGTGCAAGGATAAAAATAAATGTATATACATTATATAACTCCCATGTTCTCCGTTTCTCTGAGCAAACGGTTTATTCTTAATCCTACAGGTTTGTTGTCATTGCTCTGTCCTTCATCATCAGGGCTTTCTTTGACAACAAACACCATTCTTTGAATCGCCCTCCTGAGCTTAACAGATTAACACTGATTAAGATAATCAGGCAGATACTGTATATCCATGTCAGGAAGCCAGGTTTAGCTTCTGTGACTGCATGTGTGTTGTCTTGAGCTATGCTGAGTATGTTAGTGTTTGTATGTGGATGTACTGTATGCATGTATGTATTTGTGCATATACATTAGATTAGTTAGTACTGGAGCCAAATCTGGAGCTTATCTAGCAAATTATCTTACGATAACGGTCCAAAAACTAGTACACTTAAATTTATGTTATAGAAAAATATTAAATGCAATTTAAAAAAAGAGGGGAAATCAAGAGAAGCAACATTTTGGTTGATATTTTGTAGGTTGTATTTTTTTATTGCAATATTTTTGCTTAAATGTAAGTGTATTATCTTTCAATTTCTAAATATGTTTGGTAACTAAAATATTATTTTAATATCAATATATGTTTAATAAATCTGTTTTGCTTAAATGCAGAAAAACTGATAAAAAATATTCATCTTCAAAACGGGAGGTGTACGCTATTATGTTGAGCACTGTATGTGTGTATGTATACACTGTAAAACCCAAAAGGTAAGGTAACTCAAACCGTTTGAAGAAACCAATTGCAACAAACCATTTAAGTTCAAAAAACGAATCCTAATGAGTACTGTGAACTTACTCCATTTGAGTAAAAGAAGCAATTTGAGCACAGTAAAACCTAATAAATGAAGAGAACTCAAACCAACTGAGTACTGTAAAACCCAATAAGTTAAGGCAACTCTAACCATTTGAGGAAACTGATTGCACACCCTTTTGGGATTGAATTGTTTTGATTAAATGTGAAAACAACTGCCTACTAGCAACCCATTTCAGCATGTATCACATTATCTTGCATCTGAAAGTAAATGTGTATGCAAATCTCACATTTGAATTAATTAGTTTGAGATTTTTTTTCATAATAAGCATGTTGTTTATTATGAACAATACAGATTAACTGGATTGTTTTTCGAGTAATCACACTGTTAAAAAATATAGTCCTGACAGCATATGTATTTAGTTCATTGTAACTTATCATGTTCAGTTAATCATGTTGTAACTTAATTTTATAAGTTATGCAAGCAGATTTAAGTCGGTTTAACATAATATAAGTTCAATGGACTCAAATTAATTTGATTCAGCTTAAAAATTTAAGGCAATCAGGATTTTTTACAGTGCAGTAATAATCAAAGAAAGTTAACTGCACTCAAAAATGAACTTCTGCAGCTTGTTTAAATTACTTATTTAAAACGAGGTGAAACAGCTCAATTCCTAAAGGTGTTTTGTGGGACAACATGTTTTTAATATTCAATCTACTTAAATTTGTAAAAACAATGAACCTAACTTAATGTTTAATCTTTGTGTTGGGATGACATGGAGTTGTGTGGAACCAGTATTTTTACAGTGTACATTTCGGAATTTATCAATTAATAAAGAGAGCTAAATAGAGTAATACCATAGTATAGTTCACTCCTTAATGAAAAACTCAAATCATATATAGTCAACTATAGATTAAAAACATTAAACACTGACTGTTTTGTGCAGCTTTTAAACGCGTTTCGGAGGATTAAACTAGATTGAACTTAGAACGAGTTGCAACAGAGGCACGAGCATCATATTGATGCCAGATTCCTGCTCAATCTCAAAGAATAACAGCCTTGCAGCAAAGATGGAAGATAAAGATTAAATATATTAATGTAATCCTGTACTATCTGATAATTAATACAGTACTGCTAAAAGGCAGGAGACGTAGAAGAACAGGTTCACAGTGTCATGCGCGGAATGTTGTGCACGCGCGCGCCAATGTTAAAGCTTTTTTTTTTTCAAGACAGCTGTTTAAACTGTACAGTGTGTATATATACGGCTTTTGACCACTTTGAATTCTAAATAACAGATATGATTTATTGAGTGATATCCAAATGTGAAAAACAAACATGAAAGCCACATTAATAAAGCGAGAAAGACTCACCTCAGGGGGATTTTGACCGCCAGATATCTGTCTATGGCAACTGCTAGAAGACTAAATATTGAACTTTGAGTCAGTACCAGAACGAAACAGGCCAGGAAAAGGCATCCGTAAAAGTCTGATCGCAGACCGATGCTTATAGTGATGGCAAAGGGGATGGCAAGGCAGCCGACCAGAATGTCAGCCACGGCAAGCGACACCAGAAAGTAATTGGTGGCGTTCTTGAGCGTGGAGTTGATGGCCACTGCCCAGCACACCAGCACATTACCGGCGATGGACAGCACCGCGATCATTAGCTCAATGGCGATGTAGAGCGAATCCATAACTGCTCACTTCACTTAAGATGCCATGAGTCTGTCTGTCACCCGGTGCTGCTCATCCAGTGACAAAAGAAGCGCTCCAAAATAATCCACGGCTCTCCAAAGTTTGTGGTTCGCCATCACGGGCATCTGTTGGCGCACAAAAAAACGGCGTTATTTGCATTCACTCCCCTGAGGGAATTGTTCGAGAAAGATGTCGTTTCCGTCTTGACAGGTTGATTGAAGTTCAGACTAACAAGTAGAAAGTTCTTACTACTTATTGTCTGTCATTTAAATGTACTTACCGTGATTTCGGAGTGTTTTTTATAGTTGGAGGTTGTTGTTTAGAGCGGTTTGCGCGCGTGTCATGGGGTACATGTTGCAGGAGCAAGTGATTCTGACGCGCCGCGAGCGCAACACATGGCTTTTCAAGCAGCTCACGGAAAACAGCCAGAATAAAGCCTGTACATCACAGCTCATGGCCACGCCCCGACACACACTCACACATACAGAGAGAAAGAGAGAGAGAGAGAGCTTCAAATAAAACACTGGTGTGCACTGGGATGTAAAATACAAGGCATAAATATGGCAAAGTGTGTATTTTCTGAAACAAATTGAAAAGCAACAAAGTAGGGCTTAAATAAAATGCTGTACAAGTTAGCTCACTGATTCCTAAGACAAAATAATAATAATAATAATAATAATAATAATAATAATAATAATAATAATAATGAGCTTTTCTAAAACATATCCATGATCCATTTTGGCTTACAAATTGAAATATTGTTAAATGTAAAACAGTAAGTTGTTCAATTGTTATGATAGATTACTAGAATCCATTTAACACAACTACACTATAAAACATAGGTCTTCTGAAGGGCCGCAGCTCTGCACAGATTTGCTCCACCTCTAATCAAACACAGCTGATCCAAATAATCAAGGCGGTCAAGACTACTATGCTGCCTCCCAATTTGCATACTAATACTACACCCTACAAGTATGTACTTTATTGTGTGTAACAGAAGAGTATGCAAGCTTTGGGACATTATACTAAACAGGTGTGATTTGGAGATGGTTAGAGCTAAACTATGCAGAGCTGCGGCCCTCCAGGAATTGAGTTTGAGACCCCTGCATTCTTTTTACAGCGATGTTCCACACAATGCAGTCATGTTGTCCCGACACAAATCAAGTTAACTTAGCAAATTTAAGAGGACTGGACATAAAACTATTAAGTTCTCAAAAACATCTCAAGAATTGTGTTGCTTCAGCTCATTTTAAATTAGTTCGAAGAAGCAGCAAAAATCTTTTTAAATTTGAGTGTATCCCCATCATCATCATCATCATCATCATCATCATCATTATTATTATTATTATCATTAATATATTCAGATTTATTGCACTTAAATTATTCTCAACAAACTGAGAGATGTTGACAGAGAGGTTTCCAGTCATTCATTTGCTATTAAATGGATGAAAATATTATTTTATTAAAGCAATTATCGTATCAAAGCAAGGTTGTTTTTCAGTGCCACGTGCATGTTATATACTCCACAATTGTGTCTCCAACACTTTCAGGCATTTATTAAAATCTATTAAATCCACCATTGGGCAATAGGGTATATGCTGAAGTATGCAGACGGACTTTTACTTTTTCAGCAACCAAATTTTCATGCTGATTTTATAAAAGGTTTAAGGTCTGTTTTCTTTAAAAATCAGCAATCTTCACTGCCTGATTGATTTATGATATAAAGTGGGTCTCAGACCGGACAAGAAGCACTGCATTAATTTACACTTTTCCCCCGCCATGTCTTTAAAATATGAACATTTATTTTACCCCAGTATATTCAACAGAGTTTCTGCACTTGTCTGCTGATCATGATGGGCGTCTGCGTGTAAACAGCTTTTCATTTAGTTTTATTCTTGAACAACTAAATGAATGCTTAAGTCTATTTAACTTATTATATTTGAGTGACATTACAACATCGATGCTGTATAAAGAACCATACAAATGTTTAAAACTTCACATTATGAGAAGAAACACCAGCGGTGCATATACCCTATTATCTCTCTAACGCAGTGGTTCTCAAACTGGGGGTTGTGACCCCTGTGGGGGTCGCAGAATAATTTCAAGGCGTCGCGAGAGTGATATAAAAATTGTGTAATTTTTAGTGATTAAAGTAGATATTTTTGAGTATTTCGAGTGAAATCTACACATATTTTCAGATTTTTTTAATAGATATTACTGAATAGTGTTTAAAATAAAGTGAATGGAACATCATAACTGTGCAGTGACTAACTCGCTATTATCACTACAGCACGCATCTGGATGTGAACACTGCAACTGCAGAGATGGATAAATTTGTAATTCGCAAATCTAAAAAATGATGAGAAAACTGGACAGTTTTCCCGAGTCATCGGAACCGTCTACTTTGACTAAACATAAGAGTAAGACCCCATCAGACCAAAGTAGGAAACGTCAGAAATATCAGGACGAATTCATAAAGTATGGATTCACTTGCTCTAATGTCAACAGTACCCATTTAAAGGTTAGCCAAAATTAATTTAATTATATTAAATCTAGTTAAAATACTGTCAACAGCTTAAAAGAAGTTATTTTTATTGTGTGTGTATATGTTTTGGTAGTAGGGGGGTCGCGAGTTCTTGATGATCTTACATTGCAGATCGCTGGCTTAAGTTTGAGAACCACTGCTCAAGGACCCCTAAACACAGTCCACCTCTTCATAGTACATCAGTGTCAGAAAGGTTCAGGGTCGTTTTAGAATATTTTAAATACTGATGGTAAGATATCCTTTCTGAACTGTCATCCAACTTCTGAAGAAATGATTGAAGACTTTTAGAGGATTTTCCCCCCTGAAGCAGGTTGAATTAGCATATCATGAACAGATGAACACAATGTCTGCTGCATAATTTGCATGTGCTTTATCAGAAAAAAAAGTAAAACATCAAAACTGTCAGACGTCACCACCATCAGCTTTTCAGAAATATTAAATCTTTGAAAAGAAGCTTTTAAAACCACTTATTGCTTGTTGTCATTGTTTTAATACAGGGATTTAGATTCAGGTTGTTAAAATAACTACATATTCAAGTGTTTGTCGCATTTGGTCAGATCAGATGTCAAGTCTGTCAGATGGACATTTTGATGAGAATTTATTTAGATATATATTGTATTTGTTGGGACATGTGTAAATGCAGTCTGTCTGCTAACATGAGAAATGTTGAAACATGAAATATTAAAAACTTCCTGATTGCTGTTTAATATGTGATTGTGTTCAGTGATGGCAAAAACGTTGCTTTGTCCTGCTTCTTCAGAATCAGTGAGCTACAAACTAATATGGATCAACAAATGAAGAGGGAGATGTAGAAAAGAGGCTATTTGCACAATTTGTATGTCATAAATTAAAATGGCAATCAAAAGTCAGCATGACATTGTTGTTTTTCAATTGAAGGTTCTGGAATTCCGGTGCTGCTTGTGTGGCAGTTAAAATGAACATCTATTATTTTCGTCATGCTTTTTTAATTAATAAATTATTTAGTTAATTTTCAGGTAACTGTGCAATGTTTTAAAACGATTAGCTATTATTTTCGTCATGCTTTTTTAATTAATTTATTAATTAATGATTTATTTATTTATTTATTTTCAGGTAACTGTGCAATGTTTTAAAATGGCTATCTATTATTTTCGTCATGCTTTTTTAAATAATTAATAAATTTTCAGGATATGCAATGTTTTAAAATGATTATCTTTTATTTTCGTCATGCTTTTTATTAATTAATTAATTATTTTTTATTTTCAGTAAACTGTGCAATGTTTTAAAACAATCATCTTATTATTTTTGTCATGCTTTTTAATGAGTTATTTATTTTCAGTGAACTGTGCATGTGCAATGTTTTAAAACAATCATCTTATTATTTTAATCATGCTTTATAAAATAATTAGTTAATTTATTTTCAGTGGACTGTGCAATGATTTTAAAAAGTAACATTTTAGTAATAAATGCTTTAAAAACAGTAATATTTAGTGTTTTTAGCATGTTATGCTATTTTATGCAAAAGCTTTAATACATTCCTGATCTGTTTAATAGTCTTTGAGGATAAATGAAATATTGACAGTAATCTACAGTGCTCAGCATAATTGAGTACACTCCAATTCGAAAATAAATATTTTTATTCATTCCTCAGCGAATATAGCCTATGCATTTTGGTGCATTTAAACAAAACTTATTAAAATTATTAAACAGATAATTTATTTAGAAATTGAAAGATAATACAATTAAATTAGAGCAAAATATTTCAAAACAAAATTGCAACCTACAAAATTTCAACTAAATCTTTCCTTTTTTTCCCCCTTCTCTTGATTTCTCCTCTTTTTTTTTTAAATGTGTATTTAATATTTTTCCCTAACATCTAAATTTGGGTGTATTAGGTTTTGGACCGTTATTGTAAGTTATTCTGTTAGATTAGCTCCAGATTTGGCTTCAGTACTGACTAATGTATATGCACAACTATAATATTGTAAAGCTTCCTATCAAAAATATGAAATTAAAAGAGAGATTTGTGAGGGGTGTACTTATATATGCAGAGCACTGTATATTGTAATATAAGTTTAACGACACAGTGTAGATTATATCTGAAGTGAATTTTAAAAAAAAATAAGTACTATTATTTATTAGAAAAATGCTTTGAAATAGTTTTTATAGAAGCAAACTTAAAAAAGTGAGATCAATATCTCAATTAGATCAAGTTTTTGTGCATTTACATCTAAACTATTTATTTACTATATTTCTTTCTTTGTGTGTGTTGATAAAAAGTGCCAAAAACTTTCCCCAGATGTTGTACTATTCAAATGCAGTTAATTTCTCATCAAAATTGACTAAAACCACACTTAAGGGTTAATATCACCATCTTAAAACAAAGTGAAATGAGTTGATAATCTAATAAGAAAATATAAAAACATACCTAGAATTTGGGGGGAAAATGTGTGAATGTTGCGATTTAAGTGTGTTTGTGCTAAACGCACCGCAGATGTTGACCTGTGTGTAAATCTCTACAAACACTAGTGGAAAAAGAGGCAAACAATTGCACACATGTTTACTAGCCTCAGTAAAATGTCTTTTTCTGCCTTTAAAGTGATTCTATTTTTATCCTCATTGACATTTGATATTGACTGAATGTATCTGTGTGTACAAAAGAGCCAAATTTTCTGAAATCTGAGCCTCTGACAAGATATCTGAGAATAGTGACAATATTGCACAATCACTAAAGATTACAATATGGATTCTGTGTAGTTTGTCTGCGAGGTAAGGCAAGTTTGTTTATATAGCACACTTTATTCACCATGGTAATTTAAATAATTGTATTAAAAATGGATAAAAACTAAAATTTGAAAAAAAAAAAAAAAAACAGGTTTTAAAGGAATAAATAAAGAAAATAAGGACATAATAGTGCAATCTGTTAAACGTAGCACAGTGCTCATTCAGTAAAGGCACACTTGATTTCAATGTGCCTAATGTTGGAGCACATCTCTGTTAGTAGCTGAAGGTGGATTCACCCTGCTCTGACTGAACTCTTGGAATGTCTAGTTTATATAGAGTGATCTATTAGGTTTGTATTCAGTGAGTATATCTGTAATGTATTGAGGTCATTTAGTGATTTATAGACAAGTAGTAATACTTTAAAATCTATTCTTAATGTAACTGGGAGCCAGTGTAATGACCTGAGGACAGGTGTGATGTGCTCTGATTTCCTGGTTCTGGTCAGAATCTTGGCAGCAGCGTTCTGGATCAGCTGCAACTGTTTGACTGTCTTTTTGGGCAGGCCAGTGAGAAGTCCATTACAGTAATCCACCCTGCTGCTGATAAAAGCATGAACAAGTTTAAGTCCTCCCTGGAAACAAAGCATCTAATTCTTGCAATGTTTTTGAGATGATAGTATGCTGATTTACTTACTGCTTTGACATGACTACAGAAACTCAGATCTGACTCCAGAATCACACCAAGGTCAAGATTCTTGATCTTCTTTTTTGATATGTAGCCACACACACTTCTTTACTAATTCAGCATAACATTATAAGGGTTTTGTAGCAGACATATTAAATCTATTAATATTAAGACTCCTAAACTGATAAATCTTAATATTGGACAGTGACATTCTCCATTCTGTACAAATGAAAAGCATTTTAATTAAAACAAGCAAACAAGTGTGTATTATGACAAAAGACTTTATTGCCATTACCATCAATGAGCCGTCTGCTGTCATGAGGAAAAAGTTTCAAATAGAAAAACAAGTCCTTTGAGATCTAAATATTTACCAGCAAAGACGTCAATAAATAGCATTTGTGATAAGAAAAGGTTTTAAACACAGATTCTGTCTGATTTTTTATTTATTTTTTGTGTGTGTGTTTTGCTTCAGTTGAGAGAATTTGACCAGTTGTCCATGCTGTTAAATGCAACGTTTCAGTTACAATTTGGCACAAATCCCACTGCTGACCAGCCTAAATGCATTTCTTTCTTTCTTTTTTCTCCTTTTGATACTTTTTTTTAAACACTATTTAAATCCTTTCATTTAAACACATCTTCAGTCATTTAAACAGGCACAAAAAGCATTAAATAATCAATACTGGTTGTTTGAAACACTCTTATAGCGTTCCATCAGACATTGACTTTCTGACTTTTTATTCCAGAAATAATTAAGTAGAGTCGTAGAGAGCTAATCTTAGTGTTTTACTAACACACATAGGGCTGTTAAATAATTAGGACAAGATTTTAATAGTGGTCGTTTCTATAAGTGACAAATTACCCAAAACGTGAAACCAATTTTTTATAGATATATATTGTTTGACAAAGTCTTTGTGAGAAAACTAAATATTTAAAAATACCTCCATCAGTATATTAATACATAAGTATGTCAATATATATATATATAGATCTGGGTAATAATACTTTATAAAGATTAGCAGCTACACTTGAACTCTTAGCAAAATTGACCGTACTATAAAAACTATAGCAGTTTAAGTGCAAGATTGCTAACCTACACTCTGCAAGCAACTTCAAACAGTTCTGAGTTATGTCCATATTAGACGTTTGAGGGACAGAGAAGATGTTTGAGGCTGGAAGGATTCTGTGTGTGTGTATATGATGTGTTGGTTGTATAAATACAGAACTGTGTGTTTTTGGAAGAACTGGACCAGGCGAATAAAAGTGCTTCTGTGCCTCCATCCTCTTCAAAGTCCAAAAATCAAGTCTCAAAGTATTTGTAAATCTGAGACACGTATTGCATGACGCTCTGCCAGTCCGGTCGATCCGTGCGCATCAATTCCTCAAAGTCCTACAAAGACACAGAGCAGATGTAGATGTTTACATACAGGAAACACTTCATCTATGAACATTCTTGGGAACTTTTGCATTCAGTTAAGTTTATTTAAACCATAAAAACCAACACAGGCTCATTGGAAAAACTTGCTTCAGCCGACATTTTTGTACAGCCACAAAAATGGACTTAATCATACTGCATGTTTGACCTCAGAATCTACAGTCAACAGTACAGGGCTGTATGATGTCAGCAACCTTTATTCCTTTTCACACTAATGATATTTACAGCGATATAATATTAACAAAATACAGAGTTGTTTTCTTGTAGTTCTTTGCACAACACCAAATAATCACCACAAAAGAACTAAACAATGTTTAGGATTTGCAATCAAATACGTTTGATTTTTGTATCTAACTTTTCTTGTGTGGTCAGTTTGCCCGCTGGCACTCAGGTTTGAGTCCAGTGAAGCACAGTCTGACAAAAGAGATAAAAGCAATGTAAAATCAAGGTACAGCAGAGAAAATATGTATTGAACTTGTCACCATTTTTCTCAGAAAACATGTCTAAAGGTGCTGTTGACTTGAAATTTTCAACAAGATTTTGATAACCAAAGAAATCCAAATATGAAAAGAAAACAAATCTAATTTGTTTACAAATGAAGTTATGTGTAATAAAATTAAATGACAGAGGAAAAAGTATTGAACACATAAAGAAAGGGAGGAGTAGAAAGGCAGTGAAAGCCCAGACAGCAGCTGAAATCTTTCAATAGTTCATCAGCAACCCTCTGCCCTTGAATGATGAAACCAGAGTGGACATTTCAGCAAGACAATGATCCAAAATACAGCCAAGGAAGCTCTCAAATGCTTTCAGAGAAAGAAAATCAAGCTGAAGAATGGCCTAGCCAATCGCCTGACTTGAATCTGATATAAAATACAAAATCAAGGTCAGATTTGATAGACGAGACCCACAGAATCATCAAGAAATCTGTGAAAAAGTCACACCTGAGCAATGCATGTGACTTCATTCGCCATATGAGAGGCGTCTTTAAGTTGCCATCACCAGAAACACCTTTTATATAAAGCAATCCATACATTTCAGTAGTTCAGTACTTTCTCTTTGTGTCATTCATTTTTTATTACACAGATTTATTTTGTTTTGTTTGATTTTTCGGTTTATATTGTTTGGATTTTTACCAAAATCTGGTTTAATTCCATGTCAACATCTCCTTAAGAAATATTATTCCCAGGAAAAACATGACCTGTTCAATGCTTATTTTCCCCTCAGTAAAACCTTGTGTACTTCTATTTTTGCTTTTAAAAACACTATTGGTCAGGTTATGTTTCACCAGGTGATCTTTACAACAAGCCTCGCTTTCTTGTAGATGTGTACATAAAGGATATGTATCTGAAACGTACAATACCACAAACCCTAAGTAACATATTCCAAATTTGCACAAAAATAGACAGCGCCCTCTAGTGGGTTTGACATATTAAACGGTTGACAAAATGTACTGGGAATAACATATTTTACATTGCTAATGCGTCTGGTTGATGATAACCCACTGCAAAAACATATCATTTATTAAATATGATTATCTAGTCTGATCTCACAAGGAAACGTAACTATTTTACGTTTTGTCAGTTTAGTGGCTAATTCGTATCAATTCAGTTCATACGAGTTCAGTTGTTTGAAAATGTACGATTTTTAAAAAGGAGTCGTGGCACACAACCCGCCCCTTAACCTAACCGTCATAGGGGGATAAGCAAATCATATTAAATTGTACGAATGAGATCATACGGATTAGTCACTGAATCAAAAAGTTACGAATTGCTGTGAGATTGTGTTGGATTATTACAACATAACACTCATAATCACAACACTATCACAGGACAAAAAATAAACAGACACTTATTTAATATGCACTGTGTGACGTGATTTATATCAGTTTTTAATTTCCACCATGACCAACATATCTGGCTATAATAAACATTTTTATAAAGATCTGAATGCTTGAGATGAAATATGAGGAGGTGATTGTGAGAAAACAAACATCTAATCAAGGTAAATATCACAGAAGAGTCATTTTATTGTGTGTTATTTCTAATTTAGTTTTCTAATTTCGTAAACGTCTACGCAACAGCATATTTGGCCCTGTTATTCCAAAGATGTTTAAAGGATCCATGGTACATTTTCAGGAATGACAAATACATTTAAACATGAGAATCCTGAACATTTTTCTATTCTATGTTTGTAAAGAACTGACCTCCTGATGTCTTTTGTGTTTGTCATCAGCTATTTTTGACTAAAGTGTGAACGTTTGGTGATTTGAACTAAACCACCATCAACAGATACATTGTGTTTTACAGAGCATACTCTTGAAGTTTTGTCCTTATATTAGTCAGTTAGAAGACAGTTCGTGTATTTGAGCTTGTTGTTTGGTCCTGGCTCCTGAAATGACCCAGTTTATAAAGTTAAATTAAACAGGTGCAGCTTGTTTTACTTTGATATGTGGGTTAATTTCCAAGATGAGACATTTGCATTGAAGTTTATTATGAGCTTGTTCTAATTGGCAGTTTTTCCCTCTTGGAAGATTTGACAACACTAATAAAGTCAATACATACAGTAACATTTTCCCCGTATACAGGACTCATATAGACCATAATAAACAAGTTTCTGAGTTTACTTCTGTACACACTTCATAGAATTTTGCTTGTGCAGACTACCTGCAGTTTTCGGTTTTTGAATCCACTAAAATTTGGCCATCTAATAACTGCAGTGAAATAAGCTGTATAGACCTGTACACAGTTCAGTTATTTTTGAGACTGACGACCATTTTCAACCACCAAACTAAGAATGCATGAAGTGCAAAACACATTTACAGAAAATCAATACAGTGTGTACTAGATTGAACTAGCTGTTAGTGACGTATTTTCACACATGAGAGTAGTGTCTCACTTCTGTATGTGTGCAATAAAACCAGCTGCACAGAGCAAGTAATAAAGTTCGTCATCATTCGTTTAAAATACTAAATCAAGACTTTCAACACCATTCCTCAAATCTTGTGAGCAGACACCCTTTACTGAACAGAGCAGAAGATACTATTGAATAAATGGGAGTTTTTGGCTTACAGTAAATGTAAGTCACTGAAGGCATATGATGATGTATTTTGAGGATTTTTTGGGGGTGGGGGGGTATTTTTTGGCACTTTGAGCGAGTCAGAAACATTGCTGTCTATAAAGGATGATGGAGATTTAGTCTGGTAATGATATGAGGATGAATTAATAGAATTAATAACAGAATGTTCATTTTTGGGTGAACTAACCCTATAAAAATATTTTTGCTAACTACACTCACCAGCCACTTTATTAGGTACACCTTACTAATCCCGGGTTGGAGTCCCTTTTGCCTTCAGAACTGCTTTAATCCTACATGGCATAGATTCAACAAGGTACAGGAACTATTCCTAGGAGATTTTGGTCCGTGTTAACATGATAGCGTCATGTAGTTGAGGCAGATTTGTCGGCTGCACATCCATGTTGCAAATCTCCCATTCCACCACATCCCAAAGTGCTCTATTGGATTGAGTTCTGGGGACTGTGGAGGCCATTTGAGTACAGTGAACTCCTTGTCATGTTTAAGCAACCAGTCTGAGATGAATCGCGCTTTGGCATGGCGCGTTATCCCGCTGGAAGTAGCCATTAGAAGATGGGTACACTGTGGTCATATAGGGATGGACATGGTCGCAAAAATACTATAGTATTATACTATAGTAGGCTGTGGCATTGACACGATACTTAATTGGTACTAATGGGCCTTGATTTGTGCCCACAGCACTGCCGCTCACTGGATATTTTCTAATTTTTGGACTATTCTCTGTAAACCCTAGAGATGGTTGTGCGTGAAAATCCCAGTAAATCAGCAGTTTCTGAAATACTCAGATCAGCCCGTCTGGCACCAACTACCATGCCACATTCAAAGTCACTTAAATCACCTTTCTTCCCCATTTTGATGCTCTGTTTGAACTGCAGCAGTTCGTCCTGACTGTCTACATGCCTAAATGCATTGAGCTGCTGCCATGTGATTGGCTGGTTAGAAATTTGTGTTAATGAGCGGTTGGAGAGGTGTACCTAATAAAGTGGCCGGTAAGTGTGTGTTTAATTAGTAGTAAATTCATACAGCTCACATCAATGTTTTATGTCTAATTGTTTAGATGAGTAGCCATGTAGTAAATGGGATAATGTACATCCAGCTGGTTGTTTTCACAGAGTGAAATCATTCAGTCTTATAAACCAAAACTGAAAAGCACGTCTGACTTTCTTCTGTGAGAAACAACCAGCTGGATGTACATTATCCCTTACATAAAACTAACAGGACAAATGTGGAGAAATATATTTCACAAAGCACCAGGTTGTGACATTCAGAAACTATTCAGTTCTTCCCTAAGAAAGAGCAAATCATCTGGCTTTGGGATTTTCCAGCCATCTGTTAAGAGTTTTTGTGATGGGATAGTGGGAATGACTGTTGTTGGACAACATTACAATCAGTTTGAGATTACCAGTTATCACATGTGCAGGAGTCACATGCAACACACACACACACACACACACACACACACACACACACACAGGCAGTTAATGACATCCAACACATCTAGAGTTGTATTCCATCTATGTAGACAGAAAATCCTGAGAGGCTCTGTTATATTATAGGCCACAGACTTAAAGTAGCAGTTCATCCGTCCAAGTTTTGTGGTTGTGTCATCTCTGTGAAAACAAGCACTTGGTAATGTTGACTAACTGCTTTTATATTCATGTGGCCGTTTCCTCCTTAAGTCTACAGTATATTGTGTAAGTGAACACCAGGCTGTGGCATTTTCCTGTCGTAGTATCTGTGGGTTTGCAGGAAGCCGGAGAATCATTAAACATTTACAGGTCATTTTTAAGAGACCCTAGAGGGCACTGAGGCATTTGCACTCATTCTCCTGTTTTTCCGAACACGTCTCTTTCTCACCACTCTCGTTCTTAAAGAAACACTCCACTTATTTTTGGGAAATAAGCTCATTTTACAGCTCCTCTAGAGTTAAACAGTAGTTTGACTATTTTCAAGCTATTCAGTCGATTGGTTTTTTTAGGTCTGGCAAGAGCACTTTTAGCTTAGCTTAGCATAAATCATTGAATTGGATTAGACCATTAGCATCATACTCAAAGTTCAAATAAGATAATTTTCTAACTTTAAGCTTGACTCTTCTGTAGTTACATTGTAAACTAAGACCGACAGAAAATGAAAAGTTGACATTTTCTAGGCCGATATGTCTATGCTCTCAGTTCGGCGTAATAATCAAGGAACTTTGCTGTCGTACAGAACCATGGCTGCTGCAATCACAATAATATTATGCAGCACCTGAAAATAATTCCCAGCTAGTGGTGTAACGCATTACAAATTTTACGGTTCTGATCACATTATGGATATTTTAGGCATGGATCAGAACTTTTTTCGCATCAGCCAAAAAGGAGAGGAGATAAATGTGATTTGCTTTCCATTTATTACAAGAACAGTACTCCAAGAGACTTTTGGTTTTAATAAACAGATCTTAGAACCTGTAATTTTATTAAAAATAAATTGAAGAAATAATCAGTTGAATAAAAATAAATAGTAAAATAATCAGTACTGTAAAAAATTCACTGTTACTACTGCTGTTGCTGATAATTCTAAATGTATAAATCTACCATCATAATTTGTACAACCAATATTTATTTTTAGTCTCATTTTCAATAAATGATTCAGTTACTCACTCATTGCTAGATGTATTATTTTTGAAGAATTATTCTGAGGCATATTTTTGATGGCTGGTTGTCGCCACCTATTGGTTAAATAATGTAATTGCTGCCTATAAATTACATTTTTGAGCATCAAGTTAAATCCATATGACGGTGATTTTAATCTTTACCATAAACATCAGTGGTTTTATTTAAACTATACACTATTATCACAGTACTTCTGTGTTATTTGACAGTTTGTAAACTAAAGACTGAATCTCTTTCTTGATTTTTGCATTTTTCAAACACAGATTTGAATGCAGCGATTCAAAGGATTAATAAACATATGCAAATCACCATCTTTTATCATTTGTTGCGTGGGTGTTGAGATCCCGATCTTTTAATGATTAATCGTGCAGCTTAAACTGAATGCATTAATGCAGGCTAAACAATTAGTGACAGAAAACCCCTTTAATAACCTAAGAAACCCACCACATCCCATATAACCCACCACAACTTCTTCCATCATCATTATATTTTACAGAAAAGCCTAAATGCTTCCATACATGTGATTTAAATGATGTGAGAGGCGATCTCTCTGCGGTCGTTACAAATTTAGCAAAGTAAAAAAAAAGTATTAATCCGCAGGTCATGTGTGTTCCAACCCATAGGTTGTGATATGTACAAATCACAGATCAACCGTGATCTGTTTCACCCCTATTCCCAGTTATCTATAACAGTTACCTATCATTGCGCCTGCTGCAGCCATGGTACAGCAGCAAAGTTTCTTGATTATTATGCTGGATATAATTGCTAGTATGGTATATTATGTAGTATAGTTCCAAGCCATATTGACATAGAACAACTTTAACCCTATGAAGTTCAATATATTAGTTGATATATACATTTTTCAGTGGCCAAATTATCAACAAGTTCTGAACTTTTTGATAGTTGATGACTGTAAAATGATTTTTTAAAATTTCCTAAAGATAAAAACCTGAAAATCCTATGATTTTAATTTTAAATCCTAAATTTCCATGTTAAATTGAGTGTCTTGTAAACGAAAAAGCTCAGAAATTGCTTGTAAATTCAGTCTATTGTAGCAACTGAAATGTATTTTAGTATAATTCACAATTACACGCAACAAATATATCATTTAAGTGGCTTCTTTTGTTAGCAATATTTAACAATGGTTTTTTGATACATCATTTTATATGCTCATGAAATAATCAGACTATGATTTCTACTTCTGTTATGCTTTAGAAAGATAATACAGTGCTATTATATTATATTATATTATATTATATTATATTATATTATATTATATTATATTATATTATATTAGATCTGCTTTTGATTAATCTGTTTTATGCACTCTGCACTATTTCTTGCTCTACATTTGTTTTTTTCCTCACAAACATCACAAATGTGAATATTAGCCCATACACAGTCATTCAGATACAGATCGAGGGCTATAATGCTTGTGGTGCTTTGTTGTATGTAATATCATGCTGAAAGGGACAAACACAACCTGCTGAGAGATGTCAAGTCCAAATATTGTGTACATTTCAGTAGCAAAGTCATAAAAACATTGGTCAAACACACCCTCTGGTCTGTAATTAAATAGTTTAGCGGCTAACAAAATATGCTCTGAGATGCAATGAGATGCAATGCATTTAAACAGCAGCCACAGCCCACAGTCCTGAAATATAAGCTGTCGTCTCATATTATTCATTCAGTAAATACAGTACATTAAATTCACAGCACAAATGAAGGAAATAAAAGTGCACACATTCACCTAGGATGTTAATTAAAAATGAGCATCAAAGTACAGCACAGAATAGTGTAATGTAAACCAAACACAATGATATTTTTGCACGGTGGTGTCTGACAGATAAAAGATCAGAATGGAAATCAAGACTTTGTCAGTTAAAGAAATAAAGAAGATATTCTACCTGTTTACGCACCCTTCATTTGCGCTAAACCTTTGAGCTTTTTTCTTTAAAGAAGATATTTTGAAGATTGTTGGAAACTTGTAACTATTAACATCTATAGTATTTGTTTTTTCTACTATGGACGTTAATGGTTACCGGTTTCCAACATTCTTCAAAATATATTCTTATGTGATCAGTAGAACATAACTCAAGCTAATTTCGATCAAGTCAAGGGGGACTAATAGTGATGCGCGGGTCAGTTTTTTTCCCAACCAGCGGGTCCCGCATTTATGAAATTATTTGACCCGTCCCAGCCTGCCCCACAACACTGTATCTATTTTTACAACTATGTCTGAATATCGGCTCCAAACCATGTTCCAAACGTTAGATTTAGCAGCCTGAACTTTTTCTTTTAATGATGTAAATTCCTGACCTCAGTTTCTCCCGCACATCGTGGTTTAACTTCACTTTTATTCCTCAGTTTTTGTGGCTGGCATTGGAAGCTGCTTGGCGCTTTCGTGACTTGTTACATGATGCCATAGGTTTGGGGAGATCATGAAAGTTACTTTGCAATGTACTAGGGCTTCGTATGGACCCATTTCACAAGCCAGTTATAACATTTATATGTATTTATATATGCATTATATCATCTTTGCTTCAACTTACAAAAAAAACATACAGTATTACTAATGCAGCGTCTATGGGACAGGACAGTAAATTTGATGTTATTCTCTTGTCTGGCTGCCGTCATCGGTCTCACACAATTTATTTTTCCTTTTTCTGAAAGTCTCTATAACATCATCATGGAGTTTTTCTTTTATTATTTGAGCAAATAAGACTGTAAAAAAAATTATTTGTTTTATTCTCCAGTTCACTGCTCTTTCCCAACAATGACGACTTCTGCTACTGAGAAACCCGGAAATGTGAAAAGGGTCTGTTGTAACCTTATCAAAAAACTTAATAAAATATGACAAATAATTCTGTATGAGGCTATACAGAATTGCACGCAACACACATTTATTTATTTATTTATTTATTTTATTTATTTATTTAATCATTTAGTCATTTAACCAGGAATGTCCCATTGAGATACAATATCTCCTCTACCAGGGAGTCCAAGTCAAGACAGGCAGCACAGGACAGAGTTACAAAAAATAACAACACACATACACACACAAAATTAGTATAAACCATAATCCATTGTAAAACATGTGCCCTGTTCTAAATTTAAAGTCTTAAAAATATTTTGGGGGAGAAAGGGGGTTTTCGGGGTAGGTTTTTTCCATTGGCGTGTGAGAAGGGGGATCGGTAAAATGAGGTGCCGGATCAGATTTCAGAGGTTCCGGATCTGGCTTGTTCTGGCAAAAATTAAGCTCTGCATATATATGGAGCATACTTGGAGAATGCAGATCGACCTAACTCTGTGTGAAAAAAATTCCATCTTAAATAAGAATATATCTGTTGATCTGGTTTTATAAGTATTTGAAAAGTACTCCAACAAATTTGATATATACGGTGGTAATTTACCAACTAATGCTTTAAAAAATAAGATATATTGTTTTCTCCTTTACTGTAATAAGGTCCATTCTGTCATTTTATATAAATGACAGTGATGTGTGTGTGCACTTAAACTAGTGACACATCTTAATAAGATAAACATCCATTTATTTAAGACATTCAGAGGTGCGTGCATATAAAGTATATCTTCGTAATCCAATACTGAAGGATGTGTACTCTCAGCTGAATGTTTTCCAACTGCGAAGGAGAAACATTCATGGGCTTTTTTATTTTATTTTTAATGACCTGCCCCAACCCACCCCGCAAATAAAGTGACGATTTCTTTATGGGTTATGAGACGACCCACGCATCACTACAGTGAGTAAATGATGGAAGAATTTATCTGTTTAAACCAGATACAAAAATATTTCCATAAGATCATCAAATTTGTTTTCCTGTAAATATTCTGCGGCATCTTTAGTAAGTTCAGTCATTTGAACAATTTTTTTGTGACTCACTTTCCTTCAGCTTAGTTCCTGATTGATCAGTGGTAGCCACAGTGAAATGAACCACCAGTTACTCTGGTATATGTTTTATGTGGCGGATACTTTCATTTGTGGCTTCTTTTTTAATCAATGTGTCTTAAGTCTCTGACAAAAACTCAAGTAATTCACACTGTTAGCGCTACCATTCTTTAAAGCTCCTTGATAAAATTAAATATAATCAAAAATATATCAAATGAACATAACTTCATATCAATGACTGCAAATTTTTGTTTGCTATTTTGTCACAAACATCTCATGCGGTGGAATTAACAGCAAAGCACTAGCAAAACCTGTTGAGTCGCATTTAAATTGTTAACAAAGGATAAAGTATACTGGCAGAGAATTCAACATTTTTGTGACTGAGTTCATATCATTTTCAGAGTGCTTTTCTTTCTGTTCAGTGGTGTATTCGAATGTTTTCTAGGAAAGTTATGCTCATTTATATTACTGTAAGTCTGTTTGTTTGTATTAGCACAAATATAAGTCCATACATAGACAGGAATTTTGCCATACAGAAACTCTTAAAACGCAAAAGCAAACACTCACTTCTGGTCCATGAACATGTCTCTCACTTACTGTACACAGTATCACAGTTTGAAGTGTCTGTCATGGGAAATCAGTATGTGCTATAGTAAATAATTAGGCAAAGGTCTCCTTAAAGTCCCAGGGAAATCAAAAATAATGTTTTGTTAGGTGTTAGTACCAGGTAACCTATTGACCTTATTCTTTTGATATGAGTGGGTGCAGCCATTGGAATCCTTTTAGCTTCAGACTTCAGGTCTCATTCACTTCCATTAATCTCTAGACGTTAAAACAGCTTGTTATGCTGCTTGATGTTGCAAATGGATATTTGTTTTGTGTTGTTCTACTTTTTATGTGTAGTCATGAACACACTTGTTTGAAGAGCAAAGTAGTTTGACTGTTTTCTGCTGTAAATTATTCCTAGATATTTCCCCCATAGGCAGCTGAATCGGAAGTTCTAAAGCAATCACAAAAACGAGCGCACTTCTGCATTGCAGAATAAGGCCAATAAGCTCCAATACAGTTTAAGATCAGCATTATATATATATATATATATATATATATATATATATATATATATATATATATATATATATATATATATATATATATATATATATATATATATATATAGTTTAATTTATTTTTTAAGGTGCCATTGATTTAATAATTGAGTTTAGTTGCATTGATTTAATAATGTTCTGTGATATCTACATAGTAGTCATATTGCTTAGGTAAGTTTAAAATTTCCAAGAAATGGTTTTATAAGCTCATTTATTTGGGACAGACATGAATATTAATAGTGAATAAACTTCATGATGAAATAAACACATGCAAAATATAAATATTGATTAACAAATTGTGAGGATGATAGTTTTGATAGTGATAGACAATAGTTTTGTATTTTATTTTTAAACAGAAAATACTTCTACTTTCTGGTATTTAACAAAACTTTAATCATTTACATTTAACTTTGCTGCATATGAGTTTGGCAAAGGTTTACCTTTAGACATTAAATATATGAGAGGAGAGTATTTAAATAAATCATGCAGTGTGGTTTACCCACATGTAAACTGCCTACTGCACACATACAAGTACTTGTGTCCTTATTTAACACCCAAAATCTTGTTATATCTTGACCCATTTTGCGTCTGTGTTGTTATTAGATTACCTGCACCCGATCATTATCGACTCTCCTTTTTGCCACCTAATTTGCGCAGTTAAAGGTAGATTGGTTTGGTCATTATGGGAATAAGCTGCTGTTTCTGTCTGCTTTAATTCATGCATTATCATTACAGCACCTACAGAACTTTACTGTCTTGTCAAAGCTTTTATGGGATTGTGCGATTATGCTAATTTGCTGTTTAGTAAAATTGGCCATAAAGGGATAGTCCATCCCAAAAATTCTGTCATTGATTACTAATGTCTTTTCAGACCTGTTCCATAACAGTAAAGAATGTTGGTAACTAAACTCTTTTCATTGAATTTTACTGCATGTTTAGTCTGTACAACAAGCATTCAGAAGAACCAAAACTTGGTTACCAACATCCTTCAAAATATTATCTATCTTTCTTACATTTTTGTGAGATTTTAGTTTTTATTTGTGGGAGGGTTATCAGTTTTAGGTGAAATGCAAACCATGTCAGTTGATTAAACTCACCAGAGAGGGTTTGATACCAATGCTTTCGGCTGCTTGAAAAGCCAGGGTTAGATTTCGCCCCTATAAGGAAAGAACATCACTATTTTAATCACAGTAGTGTAAAAAAGGTGTCTAAACTAGAGCTGTCAACATTAACATGTGTGATTAATCTGAAATGTAAAACAATTTTAAAATATTCATGTTTCTTAAATAAATTAGTCACTTGAAAAGGTTTGACCCCAACTTCTTGCAGTCATCACAGCCATATTATTGTATAAAGAGGGTACAGTGAATGCCAGTAAAATGGTGGAAAGTTGTGTTCACTTATTGCAGTAATGAATTGTGCTTCTACGCTCAAAGTGTGATTGCTGTTTGTTCAAACTACTTATTTAAAATGAGCTGCAACAATAAAAACTGAGTTTTTTTTTTTGGTTGGGGGGGGTGGACAACTTAATCGTTTTATGTTCATTCTGCTGAAATTTGTAAAAACTAATAAGCTAACTTAATTCTGTCATGTTCTTCCAACACAAAGCATTTTTTAGTGTACCAAAGTACAGCAAGTTTGACATACTATCTTCAGGCCAAACATACACAACCTGACAAGAGTCTTGTCGCCTATCCACATTTTAGGAACATCAAATAATAACTTCTAGTTGATCATTTGGTATCAGAAGTGGCTAATATGAAAGGCGAAGGCCTCTAGATTACGCTTGTTTTACCAAAAATACAAAAGTCTTGTCACCTAACAGAAATAATGCACAGTATTGTAAGTAGTATAGTATATACTATATGCTTATAGTATATAGTATATACTGACAGTACAGTATAAGTCATGGTGCAGTGGAAAAATAATGAATATTGTGTATGACTCGCATAAGCGTGGACGACTGCATCTATACATCTCTGCAATGACTCAAATAACTTATTAATAAAGTCATCTGGAATGGCAAAGAAAGCGTTCTTGCAGGACTCTGAGTTCATCAAGATTCTTTGGATTCATCTTAAATGCCTCCTTCTCCATCTTACCCCAGACAAGCTCAATAATGTTCATGTCTGGTGACTGGATGACCATCCTGGAGCACATTGGCCTTCTTTGCTTTCTGGAACTTTGATGTGGAGGCTGAAGTATGAGAAGGAGCGCTGTTACTGCTGAAGAATTTGCCCTCTCCTGTGGTGCCCTCTCATGGGCAGCACAAATGTCTTGATCCCTCAGGCTGTTGATGTTGCCATCCACTCTGCAGATCTCTCACACACCCCCATACTGAATGTTACCCTAAACCATGATTTTTCCTTTAACAAACTTGACTGACTTCTGTGAGAATCTTGGGTCCATGCGGGTTCCAATAGGTCTTCTGCAGTATTTGTGATGATTGAGATGCAGTTCAACAGATGATTCATCTGAAAAATCTGCCTTCTGCCACTTTTCCAAATGATCAACTAGAAGTCAAGTTATTACTTGTTGCTTTTACAACTGGGATCCACGACAAGACTTTTGTCAGGTAGTGTATATTTGCAAATTTTAGCAAACATGCGAGTGCCGAGAGCGTCAACCAACTGCGTTTGTCAAAGAATACTGAATGAGTGCAGCAGCGCAAGCCTGTCAACAAAAAAATGTCCACAGACAGCTGACACATCAACATTGTTCAAGACCCTACCAGTTACCATTAAAGTAAACTGTACAACACTGAAAAGGCTAAAAAGATGAATCAGTTAAGTGGTACTCACTGCAGAGCCACTTGGGCAAAGCTGAGCTCCAGCAAGGAGCTCAGATCTGAGAGAAACTTAAAAAGGGAAAATGAAAAATAAAACAAAAGGAAGGAAAGAAAAGTGCCATGTGGGAGCGTTTTAGCGAAGTGCTTAATTAACGAGGATGAAACAAGTGCTGGGTATGTAATATGCAACGGCTGTATATGACTGGTACCTCAAATGTAAAACGTGTGTGCTAAATCGAAAGGCCAGTCAGGTCAAAGTCAGACGAGCACTTTAGGTTCTTCCATTCATCAGGACAGCAAAAAAACACCACTGGAAGTTAAGTGGAGTTGTCTCTGACAAGGGATTCCGCCAAGTGGCCCAAAGACTAATAAACATCGGTGCCAAATATGGTGCAGTCGATGCTGATGCTATCATACCCCATCACCAAACAGTTTGTGACAGGGCAAAACAACAGGCTGCTGCTGGTAAGGAAAAGCGTATTATTTTATAAGAGATGCGCAGATTAGCTCAGTGAACCTGCTGTTAATAACGAACGATCCACATTGACTTATCATCATGCTTAAAACAAAGAATTTAAATTATTAAAGTGACGATAAATTAATAAGCTAACTTAATTCCGTCATTTTCTTCCAACACAAAGTGATTGTGTGGAACCCAACATTTTTTACAGTGTACCAAAGTACAGCAAGTTTGACATACTATCTTCAGGCCAAACATACACATGGAAAACCTTAGTTTAAGATTAATTTAGATTAGCTCAATGAATCTGCTGTTAATAACGAACAATCCACGCTGACCTGTCATCATGCTTAAAACAAAGAATTTGAATTATTAAAGTGACGATCGGGTGTGGGTTGGGTACAGATATACAGTATATATATATATATATATATATATATATATATATATATATATATATATATATATATATATATATATATATATATATATATCAGATAAAAGAATGTGTGAGGGTGGGTGGATGATTAGTATGAAGTCGTGGATTCGGGTGACTTTTCAACTCATCCGCACATCTCTAGTGTACGCATTGAAAAAGCTTATAAAAGGAGGAGCTGGAGTTCAAGCTTCCCCTCATTTGAGGTGAGCTTCACCCAAGTGGCTCTGCAGCGCGAGCACCATGTCCAATCAGTTGGTACTTTCATTGCACTAACAGGAGAGCACTAGACATTAGTAAGTGACCAAAACTACCTCAGTGTAATCAATGACGCTTGACAAAAAGTCAAAAAGTTATAAATAATAGATAATAAAGCTAGATAATCTGTTTCTGTAACCCCCAGGGGTCAAAGACCACGTATACACGTTTTGAGGTATACACGTCTTCTTCTGATAGATCGTACAGATAAGAGCAATACATCAATCAAAACTGTTAGGTGTCTACTTTATGTACACTCACAATAACAAGAAGAGTGTGTGCTTTTGCAAAATAAGGATAATAAATACTGTAGACATTCTTTTTTTTCTCTCTCTGCAAACTGTTTTTAGAAACGCGTCAATAAAATGCACTTAAACTCCACGAAAACAAAACACACAGACATGAAACATATATCTATAGAAAGCTCGAAGTGTCTACTTTTAAATGCAGCAAGTGCATGTTGAAAACAAATAATGTTTGATCAAATAATCAGTATGAAACCAACACTGTCTAATTTTTCAGTCTGAGCTCATTAGTTTTAATGTGACCACGCCTAAGAGTCCATCACTGAAAAAAATTATTCAAGATGATTCCTTGGATTTACTCAATTTTTTTACGTTAAGTGGTTGTAAACAATTTATTTGGGCTGAATTTAAACAAACAAATTAAGTTGAGCATTACTAAGTTAAATTTGTTTGTTTAAATTTAACACAAGTAAATTGTTTGTAACAGTTTTGCATGCAACACTTTTTTTCAGTGTACGCGCTGCTTGACTACATTAATACATGAGAGAGAGACATACCTGCATAAAGCTCGGAAAGGGAACTTTCAAACTCATTTTGAAAACAAAAGTGATCTACAGAATTCTCCTGGCAGAGCGGGCATCAAGCCGGCTCTTCCAATGAAAGCTGCCCACACGCCCAAAAACAAAGGACAGCGTAGAAAGGCTAGAAAGTACATACCCCCAAACAAACGCAGCACGCTGGAAAGATCGCTACATTTTTATTCCCAGGCATAAATTGAAATTATGACCCATTTAACCTCACCGGATCATCATCGGGTATTTGGGCATATATTCAGTTGAAGTCAGAATTATTAGCCCCCCTGTTTATTTCTTTCCCCAATTTCCGGTTTAACGGAGAGAAGATTTTTCAACACATTTCTAAACATAATAGTTTTAATAACTCATTTCTAATCACTGATTTATTTTGTCTTTGCCATGATGACAGTAAATAATATTTGACCAGATATTTTTCAAGACACTTCTATACAGCTTGAAGTGGCATTTAAAGGCTTAACTAGGTTAATTAGGTTAACTAGGCAGGTTAGAGTAATTAGGCAAGTTATTGTATAACGATGGTTTGTTCTGTAGACTATCGAAAAAAATACAGCTGAAAGGGGCTAATAATATTGACCTTAAAATGGCTTTTAAAAAATTAAAATCTGCTTTTATTCTAGCCAAAATAAAACACATAAGACTTTCTCCAGAAGACAAAATATTATCAGACATACTGTGAAAATTTCCTTGCTTTGTTAAACATCATTTAGGAAATATTTAAAAAATAAAAAATAAATAAATAAATAAATAAATAATAAGACTTCATATATATATATATATATATATATATATATATATATATATATATATATATATATATATATATATATATATAAACGGCTTAAATATTATTTTGATTTAAAAGAATTGTTTTTCATGTTTAAAATATTATTCATTCTTATGTTTAAAGCTTTTTTCATTACGCTACTTCAGTGTCTCAGAATCATTCTGAAAATATTATTAAATGTTGGATTAATGCACGTTTTTATTACAACAGTTTTACAAACACGTTTTTTACCATTTCAAATATATATTTTTGTGCATGCTGTATAAGTGCACATACAGTGCTCAATGAATTGTAATGCATTTCTTCATTTCAACACCATATATTACATGATTTTAAATGAATCTAGATGTATACTTTTACATTTTTAAATGGATTGGCAGCCCTAGTCTAAAGACATGTGAATTGTCTGGTGATGCTCTGTAGTATGATGAAGCTGCCACACGCGAAGCCTTTCAGTAGCCTTGACATTCAAAACACGCCCAAAGAGGCTTTGTGAATAATTCAGAGGCGTAATGCGCCATCTCCTTCTGTAATCACTATTATACGTATGGCTGCAATTTGTCATGCAGAACCGAAGACCGCGGCACTTTGCGTGTACATGTGGGTGTGTGGGTGACTGAATAAACACACAGGCAGGCGTTTATTTGTAATGTACGTTGTATCTACACCTCTCTGTGTGTCGTGTGTTTATGTATTCTGTCAAGGCTAATCCATAGAAGCACGTAATTCATTACACTGGCAGGTCAGCGGAGGGGGACACATTGACTGCTAACACGCTATGTTTGATTGCTAAATGAGTCAGGGACTAAATAAAGGGTGATGACCTACTAAAAGCAGTGTAACAAATACTTGTGTACCTTGTCTTGGCTGATGAGCTCCTGGTAGGGGATGTGTGCAGGCAGATACGTGTGTAAGAGAGCGCAGAACGCTAGGCCGTCGCTCCAGCTGCTGCTGAAGTTCGTCACGTCTATATTCTACAAGCAGAGAGAGAGAGAAAATCATTTAATGACACCCTAAATGCAAACCGGGACGTCTGTTTGCTTTGAGGCCATGTGTACACATTGTTTCATCATGTTTACTTTCTTTATGAAAAAGAAGAGCACAAACAACCGGCTAGTGATTGTTGTCAAGATATTGATCTCGATCCTGTAATCGGAGACTCATTCACGCTTTGATTAATTCTACACACGCACACACACACACACACACACACAGCAAAGGACACTGGTAATAACTGGCCGAATGTTTTCAAAAGGCACACAGGTAACAGTCACATAGATATTGATTTGCGTTAGCCACAGGAGAATCAATGATTCAAGTGAATCAGTGATTGATTTGGGTGATTGTTCACTGGAGCAGTTTTGAAGATGCTATTGAATAAAGTACTGGATATATTTATCTTGGTTTTGAAAGGGTTTCTGGCCAGTGTGACACTAGCTATGTTTCCATAAAGAGATGCAAATTAGACTTACATTGGGGAAAATATGTATTGAACATGTCACCAAATCTCTCAAAAAACATATTTCTAAAGGTGCTGTTGACTTTAATTTTTCACCAGATGTTGATAGCAACCAATGAAACCCACATATGCAAAGAAACAAATCTAATTTGTTTACAAATGAAGTTGTGTGTAATAAAATGAAATGACACAGGGAAAAAGTATTGAACACATGAAGAAAGGAAGGTGTAGAAAGTCAGTGAAAGCCCAGACAGTAGCTGAAAACTCTCAGTAGTTCATCAGCAACCCTCTGCCCTTCATTAGTGTAAATTAATATTAGCTGCTTTAGTTCAACATCTACATTAGCAGGATGATGAAGATGAAACCAGTGTGGACATTTTAGCGAGACAATGATCCAAAACAGCCAAGAAAACTCTCAAATTTCAGAGAAAAAAAATCAAGCTGTAGAATGGCCTAGCCAATCACCTGACTTAAATCCAATAGAAAATACAAAATTAAAATCAGATTTGATAGATGAGACCTACAGAACCATCAAGATTTTTACACTCTGTGGAAGTCTGTGAAAAAAATACTTGAATCAGATGGCTATACAATCAGCATTTACTGTAAATGGTAAAAATCCCTTAAAAGTCCCCTTGAGAAACATTTAAGATCAGAATAGGGCTTGAGGTTTTAGAAGTTCCTTAAATGATCCTTTAATGTGTTGTGAACATGGCTTGCCCCAAGAATTGCCATTATTGACGTAGTGGTTAGCCATGCCACCATTTAAACACTCTTTTTGGTTGTGGATTTTAGGGAAGTTGCTGCCATGTCCTCTTATTGTCAGTGATGCTTCATAAGCACCTTTTGAGTTGAGTGGTCTCCTTAATTTAGTGTAATCTTAGCTTCATTTAGCGTGTTTGCATCCAATGCACAGAATTTTCCACAAAGCAGTCCAGAAAATGAGTCAAGTCTGCAGAATCCATCAGGACCAATCACACTACCTGAACACTGCAGCCCAGTAAAACAGACAGCAGCACATTTATTTTGAGAGAAATGGTGTGTGACAGAAAATGCCAGACGTGGACTGAAGAGAACTGTTATTATAACTATGAAAATGTTGAGGTGGACCTCACACACTCTAGACTGTTGTCTTATTGTCCTTCGCTGGACTTCCTGCCACTTCCTGCATGTCCCAGTGCAGTCATTCTTCTTTGTATGAATGTTTGTGAAAGCTCCGAGTTTGGGAACAGGGCAAAGGGCCAGTGGCGGCGCTCTTGGGCTCAGCCCCTACTGGGCCCTCAGAGTCCCAACACTTCACAAATATCTTTTGATTCAGATTCAGATGTTAGATTTAAAAGGAGACCCCGAAAGCAGCTCTGGGCCGTTGAGGCCAAGTTGAAGAGAGGAGAAAGTTCATTAGCTGTTTCTACAACCGGTCAGAAGGGTTTCAGTGGGGACGTCACCCACAGAGGGACAGTATGACACAACCCATACCAATAATTCCACCATCTCTGCTATGCAAAGACTGAGTGACATTTCTGATCAGGTGTGTTTGAGGTGTCCAGCCTAAAAACTGCAACATATGCTCATTCTGAATACGTATCCCCATACACATTTCTGGAGATTGTGAATTATGTAGCCAGAGAAACGTATGGGTACATTTCATCTTTCAAACAAGCGCTATGGGGTGGTATGACGCTGTTGATTTTAACGCTTACCATCTGACCGCTTACATCCCTGTGGACGGCTTTTCCATTGTTACCAGTTTGTCCAGTGTCTCGTCGTGCACATTGGAGGATTTAAGACGTTGGCTGTGACGACAGGGTTTGAGTCCGGCAAAGAACGGTTTTAAAAAGCAGGCAAGACAAAAGCAAAAGCCAAAAAATAAAACAAACAAGTAAATAACAGGATGAGAATGTGGTAAAATCTGAAAACGTGGTAGAAATCAGGCTGCTGTGAGCGCTTTTCTTTTTCTGGATTGCTTTTAAAACACTGTCGGTTGAAGACATCGACCTCTGGTAGATTACACAGCCGCCTCTAATGGATTCACAAAAACAAAAGCTGCAAAAAAAACATAGCTCCTGGGATGTATTTGGGGCTCTCCAGAAATGTATATAGAGGTACGTGATCAGAATGAGCCTGGGTTGAAAGTCTGGTGTATGTCTGTGAATGTCTAGTGTTTATGTACAATAGGGGAAGTGTGAAGGGAATGATGAGCCCCTACTCAATATTCTGTTTCAGTTGGAAGAACATCAACATACAGAAATAAGTCTCGGAATCTTCCGGTTCACGCTGACTTTATGGATAGTTCACCCAAAAATGAAAATTCTGTCAACATTTATTCTTTACTTCCAAACATGTTTGACTCTCTGTTGAATGCAAAGTAAAAATATTTTGACCCAAGCTGTAACCATTGATTTCCATAGTACTGTATGTTTTTTTTTTAGTATTATGGATGTCAGTGGTTACAACATTGTTCAAAATATCTTCTTTTGTGTTCAACAGGATGAAGAAACTCATAAAGGTTTATAACTACTTTAGGGAGAGTAAACGGTGAGAACATTTTCATTTTTGGGCGAACTACCCCTTTAAAAATAAAGAGTGCACTTACAGTAATGTGATATTACGACTTCCCTGAAAATCCCTTATACAAAGAATAACATACTGTATAGCTATTCATCTTGTTGTAAAAAAATACAGATAGAAATGTTGAAGGGAATCAACACACGACTCCAACAAAATATGTTTTGTCACAGTTCTTCACCCATTACTATATAATTTCTGCCACATTCCGTGCGAAGACACATCAACTCACGGAAGAGTTATTTCAAACACTCAAATTATGCTCGTTTAAAGTAGAAATATGTTGTTTTTCTCATAAAATGTAATAATTTGGTAGCATACTAAGCTAAACATTGTTTTATTATCCCCTATTAAATGAATAGTTCATTGTGAAATCTTTGTAAATTGACTTTTTAATCTCCCTCAAGTGGTCTTCTGAATTTTTATTCTTTGATATTTTGAAGAATGTTGGAAACCGATACACATTGACATCCATAACAGGGAAAAGTCCATTTAAAAAGCTTTGGAATCACTTAAAGCTGAGTAAATGATGACGATGTATTTTTTGTTTCGTTTTGGGGGGTGAATTATTGCACCTAGTGTGTAATTGTAACCTAGTGTAGCCTTGAATACATATGATAGACTTGTATTAAAAACTTAAATATCTAATCATTCATCCATATTTATTGAACCAATCACTCATTTGTGCTTAGTTCCACATATTCATGAGACATCACTGATCTGTTGAACGTTGTCATGTGTCACGTTGTCAAAGTGAATTAAACAATATCAGTAAATAATGATGGTCTGATCCTCACACAATGCTATCATATGGCATCAGAGACGCTAGACGAACACATAGGCACTTTTCATGCCAGCCACCTTTATATACTTTCTGAATCGTGGCAGCTCTTTGTCGTATGATAATTAAAGCATGTACCTCTTTTGTGTTCAGTTAAGCCATATGGGTTTGGAATGATATGACGGTCAATAAATGATGATAGATTTTTAGTTCTGCATGAAAGGTCACTTTCAAATGGGATCGTGCACATGGAGTATACATGTACAGTTGAAGTCAAAATTATTAGCCCTCCTGTGATGATTTTTTTTTTTTCTTTCATATATTTCCCAAATTTTGTTTAACAATGCAAGTAATTTTCAGCTGTATTTCCTATAATATTTTTTCTTCTGGAGAAAGAATAAAAGAGGATTTCACTGATTTACCTTCACCAGCGACTTTATTAGGTACACCTGTTCAACTGCTCATTAACACAAATTTCTAATCAGCCAATCACATGGCAGCAACTCAATGCATTTAGGCATGTAGACATGATCAGGACGATCTGCTGCAGTTTAAACTGAGCGTCAGATTGGAGAAGAAAGAGGTGATTTAAGTGACTTTGAACATATTTCAGAAACTGCTGATCTATTGGGATTTTCACGCACAAAAATCTGTAGGGATTCCAGAGAATAGTCCGAAAAAGAAAAAATATCCAGTGAGCAGCATTTCTGTGGGCGCAAATGTCTTGTTGATGACAGAGGTCAGAGGAGAATGGCCTGACTGGTTCCAGCTGATAGAAAGGCAACAGTAACTCAAATAACCACTCGCTACAACTGAGGTCTGCAGAAGAGCATCTCTGAACACACAACACGTCCAACCTTGAGGCGGATGAGCTACAGCAGCAAAAGACCACACCGGGTGCCACTCCTGTCAGCTAAGAACAGGAAACTGAGGCTACAATTCAAATTGGACTATAGAAGATTGGAAAAATGCTGCCTGGTCTGAGTCTCGATTTCTGCTGCATCATTCAGATGGTAGGGTCAGAATTTGGTGTCAACAACATGAAAGAATGGATCCATCCTGCCTTGTGTCAATGTTTCAGGCTGGTGGTGGTGTAATGGTGTGGGGGGTATTTTCTTGGCACACTTTGGGCACATAAGTACCAATTAAGCATCGTGTCAACGCCACAGTCTACCTGAGTATTGTTGCTGACCATGTCCATCCCACTTATGACCACAGTGTACCCATCTTCTGATGGCTACTTCTAGCAGGATAATGCGCCATGTCATAGAGCCCGAATCATCTCAGACTGGTTTCTTGAACATGACAGCTAGTTCACTGTACTTAAATGGCCTCCACAGTCACCATATCTCAATCCAATAGAGAACCTTTTGGGGTGTGGTAGAAGGGGAGATATACCTCATGGATGTGCAGCCGACAAATCTGCAGCAACTGCGTGATGCTATCATGTCAACATGGACCAGAATATTGCAAAGCTGAGGAATATTTCCAGTCCCTTGTTGAATCTATACCACAAAGTCTTAAGGCAGTTCTGAAGGCAAAAGCAGGGTCCAACCCGTACTAGTAAGGTGTACCTAATTAAGTGGCCGGTGAGTGTATAATACAATGTAAATCAACCAGCTTCAAGTGCTTTCTTATAGCATTTTCACACTTCCATTGATTTGATTTTTCTATTATCTTTCGCTGGCAAGAGACTTGCACGATCATGCAGCCTGACATTCCTCACATGCCTGTCCTGTTCCGTACAGCACAGGTGGCCCCGAGACCGTGAATATTCACACATACACACACACAGACAAGCAAACACTCAGTAGTTTATGGGGCCTGATGACGGTGGGTGTGTTTGTGTGTTTGCGGTGCAGGAATGCTGGGAGCGAGGCAGAGAAGCACGGACTCACATCCTGGACGGTCTGAATGCGCAAGGATGGGGGAGGTCGGGTTGGGCGGATAATGTCATCAGAGCAGAAAGAAAGAGCCAGAGGAAGGGGTATAAATGTTATAAAAACAGCAGTCTCCATCAGTACACTGAGAGCCGGCTTCAAAAAGCAAACACAGCATCCAGTGACAGGAAATCACCCTTGCTCTCTTCAAAAGACCGATGCTCAAAGTGGATGAGAGAGAACGCGGGCTGGTAGTTTTCCATTGCTTTGACAATATTAGGTCACCGATGTAGCTTACTGTACATTAAAAAAGCTGGATGTACAATTGAGGTCTTATTAAGAAGAATTATTAGCCCCCCCTCCATATTTTCCCCTAATTTCTGTTTAACGGAAATATATTTTTTCAACAGATTTCTAAACATAATAATTTTAATAACTCATTTCTAATAACTGATTTCTTTTATCTTTGCCCTAATGACAGTAAATAATATTTGACTAGATATTTTTCAAGATACTAGTATTCAGCTTAAAGTGACGTTTAAAGGCCTAATTAGGGCTTAATTAGGCAAATTAGGGTAATTGGGTCATTGTATAACGATGGTTTGTTCTGTAGACAATCGAAAAAATATTAATTAATGGGGCTAATAATATTGACCTTAATGTTTTAAGGTAAACTGCTTTTCTTCTAGTCAAAATAAAACAAATCAGACTTTCTCCAGAAGAAAAAATATTATAGAAAATACTGTGAAAAATTCCTTGCACAGTTAAACATGATTTGGGAAAATTCACAGGAGGGCTAATAATAACAATAATAACGGTATTTCGGGCTTCTGCTGTGGAAATAGAAAGCAAGCGTACAAGTGCTGGTTATCGATTCAGATCTCTTGGTTCGATTTCGATTCACTAACCTTAAATTCTCGATTCCAAAACTGAATGTGGTGAACATCAGTTTACAAATGGTAAATTACAAAAACAAATTTAAGATTTGTTTTCAAAAGCCATTGCACATACACTACCTGACAAAAGGCTTGTAGTGGATCCCATTTGTAAGAGCAACAAATAATAACTTGACTTCAGGTTGATTTGGAAAAGTGAAAAGTTTTTCAGATGAATCATCTGTTGAACTGCATCTCAATCATCACAAATACAGCAGAAGACCTACTGGAACCCACATGGACTCAAGATTCTCATAGAAATCAGTCAAGTTCGGTGAAGGAAAAATCATGGTTTGGGGTCACATTCAGTATGGGGGCATGAGAGAGATCTGTAGAGTGAATGGCAACATCAACAGCCTCAGGTCTCAGGACATTTGTGCTGCCCATTACATTACAAACCACAAGAAAAGGGCAAATTCTTCAGCAGGATAGTGCTCCTTCTCATACTTCAGCCTCAACATTAAAGTTCCAGAAAGCAAAGAAGGTCATGGTGCTCCAGGATGGGCCAGCCCATTATTTCTGTTAAGTCACAAGACTTTTGTCTAAGCAAAGTCAGACCTTACTGTCCTAATTAAATAATTAAAAATCAAGGCATGATCATATTTTATTTTGGTAAAATAAGCGTAATCTAGAGGCCTTTGCCTTTCATATAAGCCACTTCTGATACCAAACGATCAACTAGAAGTCAAGTTATTATTTGTTGTTCCTAAAACTTGGATAGGCGACAAAAAAGACGTTACGTAAAATTAGTAAACCTGTTGTTTTTTAAAACAATCAGTTGACTTAAAAAAGTGAGTAAACACATTACCTTAAAAGCGAGTTGATTTTTTAAAAGTGAACAAACGCATTGTAACTTAAGTTTATTAAGCTTCATTTTCATAATTATGCACCATTGTTCATTTAATTAAAAATTAAGGCATTGGGTTTACTTACTTTTTAAGTAAATGAGCACTTTGAAGATGATACAGTGTATTAAACAATCAACAAACCCCACCTCGGTAGCCTAATAATGTATTACGAAATCTGCCTTTTATTCCACCATTACAACATGCCCATTTGAACCAGTTTCTGCCAGTGAGTGAGTGGACAAAAACTATTCTAGTAAGACTTTTATTGCATATTCACTGGACTCATTTGAAACAATGTATTTTTGGTGCTCAAATAAATCACTCATACTGTACGTTATTTTTAATAGTTAGAAAAAAGAAGAAAAAAGAATTTGGAATATCAGCTCCTTGACTTGGCTTTCAATGTATATATATATTTTGGTCATTACATTGTTTTCCTGTGTTTGTATATGAAAAAACAAATATTGAACACAATACAAATTTCTTTCTCATTACTTCATAATGTATACATTTTCATCTTTTTTAGCATGAAACTTTCTAGATGGATAGTAAAACTCAAAGTGTCCTCTTTCCAATGATACCTAATTTATGTTTGTAGCTCACTGGGGTCAAGAACTGTTACTATTTAAATTTAGGTAGGTGTAAATCCTTAAAAGTGAGTGCAGGCTAACAGGTTAAAGGTGCTGTTAATGTCAAGGGTCCAGCACCTGTGTTGGCCTTGTTAAACTCTTCATTGTAATATCGAGCAAGGTAAGGAAGAGTGGGACATTTATTGGAGAAGACTAATAATTAGATCCATGTCAATTAGAGACATTCAATAATATAAGAAATACAGTTCAAGTTATAAGTAATATTTCCCAAGTGATGTTTAAAATAGCAAGGAAATTTTCACAGTATTTACTATTGTACTTTTTCTTCTGGTGGAAGTCTTTTTTCAGTTCAGTTTTTTTTTTATTAAAAGCAGTTTATTTATTTATTATTTTTTTACTTTTAAGGTCAAAATTATTAGCCTGCTTAAGATTTTTTATTTATTTATTTATTTTTTATATATTTCCAATAACTTCCCATAACCTGCCTATTTAACATAATTAACATAGTTATGACTTTATTAAGACATATTAAGCTGAATAACTGCAGAAAATCGTACAAAATAACTAGTAAAATATTATGGCGAAAAAAGAAAACATTTTCTCCATTAACAGCACTTGGGAAATGTTTTTTTTTTAAATAATTAAAAGTGCACATGATTTTGACTTTAACTGTAAATACAAATAAAAGTTAGATTCTTGGGTTTTGAGAAACGATATTGAATTGACCATACTTAAAAAATGACTAATCAATATATATATATATATATATATATATATATATATATATATATATATATTTATTTATTTATTTAAATTTTTTTTGCCAAGCCCTGAAGCGTACTCTTGTAACGTTGAGCACAAATAGTCTAGTAGCACAGAAAATGCCACTTCCTCTATAAATACAAGCTTTAGACTGCGTAATTGTAGGTTTATGGGTTTGAGTCATTGGTTTAAAGACTATTAAAGCACAGCGGGTGCTTGCACACTGAAACAGTGGGTGCTTGCACACTTGTTATTGAGGGATTAAGTGTGTATATAGACTTTCATAAGCGTCTGACACACGATCATGTACATCTAATTGCCTGCTGGGAGACAGTAAATGCGCGCACACACACACAGATATTGGAGTAGAACTGTCAACACAAGGACGGGCCTTTCAGTGAAGAGTCCACATCCTCTCCAGCATTGATGGTTGTTTTTACCAAAGCCATGACATGCAGTGACTTAATAGCCATACGAGAGACAGGCTTTTAAATAAGTGGAGCACACAATCTCTATGGACATCTCTAGTGCATTAAATAGTGACTTCTGTCTGATGTCTTGTCAAATTCAGATAACTTTGTGTTTGGGTGGAAACAGAGCAGATGTTTTTTTGTTGTTTTTTAAGTGTAGACGACAAAAAATATTATAGAGCACCACATATATTTCTCATAAAAAAAGTTATCATGGACACAATTTAAGATTTCCTTTTCACTAATTTATTCATTTCCTTGTTTTAGTTAAATTGATATAGTCAACCCTCATTTTATTTCAGAATGACATTTACATTTAATTATTTGGAAGAAGCTTTCATCCAAAGCTATATATGGTAATAATAAGTAAATGGAATATAGATTAGAGTGGTCAGATTTTTATTCCATGGTCAGTTCTTTTTAAATAACATTTTTTTCAGGGTTTTTACATTTATTGTATAGGACAGTAGAGATTATTGACAGGAAAGAATGGGGACCAGAGAGAGGGGAAGGATCGGCATAGGACCATGAGGCAGGAATCGAACTCGGGTCGCCGTGAGCACCAGAGTGCATGTATCGTCGCACTAACCACTACACCACTGACGCCGACTATTCCATGGTCTGTTGACAATCTTGATTCTGATTGATGGAAGGTGTGCAATAAAATAGTTTACTGCACATGTACAGTAGTTCGTCAATGTTGACCACAATTCTAAATAAATTAGCTTACTGTGATTACTACTAGTGACAGTTGCCGGAGCCTTCGTTTATCATTTGTAATCCCAATGTTGATCAACTGACTCACAAATATGCTCAAAATATTTGTGAAATGGTAGCTAACACATGTTGCTATGAGCTGTTAGATATGCTGATGTCATTTACATGCAAACACATAATGGGCTTTATTTTAATGATCTAGGCGCAAAGTCTAAAGCGCATGGTGCAAAAGCATTAAGGGCATGACTGAATCCACTTTTGCTATTTTAAGGATGGAAAAATATGCTTTACACCATGGCGCATGGTCTAACGGGGTTGTGCTTATTCTCTTAATGAATTATGGGTGTGTTTTGAGCAAAACATGCATTAAAACAATCAAAGTCTGATCTGCCATTCCCTTTAAGATTTAGTTGCATTGAGCCATGGTGCATTTGCTATTTACATGACGGCTTTGTGTCCTGAAAGGTGAACTGCATTACAGCGAGGGACCACTGTATATATATATATGGATTAAGTGTACTACAGGAGTGTTACTTGTTTTTTCGATTCAAAACAATTGCAATACTTGATCATAAATGATTAGTATCAGTTCAGTAATACATTAAATATATGATATGTCATGGACCAGAGTAGCATACTTTACAAAGTGAGGCAATTAAAACACTCCAACTACTTAAAAAGCAGATAACTATGCCCAATTCACTGCTTGAGAGTTTGCAGGCACCATATTTTGCTGACACTGAAGTGAAGTAGAGGCCCTGTTTCATTCTTAGGGAGGAAATGGAAGCTGAAACTCTCTCTCTCTCTCACTCTGGACCCTTTGACCTGCTGGTGTGTCCGTGTGGTAACATTTCCTGTCCACTCTCGGCTGTTATACTGATACTTGTGGATCCTGGCACAAGTTTTCTTCATCACATCTATAAGATGATCAATCTATGAGCAGATATGGACAGCCATGACGGATAAGCTAATAGACGCAGGCATTCTTCAATGTGTATGTCACTGCTTGGTGAACAGCGCTGACCATTAGAGACAATCACAGTCATTACTGTTGAGTGCATGATAACAATGGCCATCAGTAAGGCCCAATTCTATTTTTTACCTCTTCCCCTTCCCCTTCGTTCTTGAAACAGAGTGTGAAGGGGAAGGGCTTTAAAATGTACCTCTAAGAAATGGGATAGCACTACAGCACCTGCACACATCATCATGTCATCGCAATGTCTTCATATGAGATCAGACGATCGTGACTGCTGTAGTTATTCCAGTTGTGTTCTTTTTTCGTATTTATCTTCTGGAAATAAAGGCATATGTCATGTTATCATAACGATATAATGTGGCAATTAGATCGTAACTGTACTGTACATTTACACCATGGCCATATTCATCTATGTAAACAGAAGAAAACAACATTAACATTATAGCAGATATTGTAAAAGGTCATTCCCAGCCACTAGACTTTTCTGACAGGGGATTCCAGTGTCATCGAGTGACAGATATGAAAGTATGTTGTGGAAACTGCTGTACAGGAGGTATTATTATGGATTATAGATAGTGAAATTTAGAGTTTTTTTTTTTTATTTAAGTGTTTTTTTTAAAGCATGATGGCAAAACATGAACACTTTTATGAATGTATTCCGTGTGCAGCCATGCTGCTGTTGTAGATGGTGTATTCTGGGAAAATTTCTTCCCCCTTGGTTTCGGGTGTGGTCCTAGAAAATCTCTATTTAGAATTGGGTTGAATTGGGATTGGGCCTAAGTGTTTAAAAACTTGCTCAACAGCGCTCAAAAAGCAAGTGGACTATTATGTAATTTAGTGTGTTTGTTCTGAACGCTCCTGTCATCGTATTTGAGTTTAGTTTGATGCATTCAAGAAGCATCTTTCACTGAGCAGGTAAAATTTAAAGGTGCAATTTATATATCTGATGGCTTGTATTAAAATGCCAAATTGTATTTGTGTTAAGTAAAATTAAAAACTGTGTATGAAAAGCATTGTCGATGTAACAATTCCTCTGACTCACGATTCGATACGATTCACGATACTAATTTCACAATACGATTTAGTCAACGATTTAACAAAATTATTAGAAACAAATGTAAGCTGAAGAACCCTTTCATTTTTTTCCTAAATGCTGCACGTTTCTCTGCAAAATAATATATTTTCTGCCATAACTAAATTGCTATTTTAAAAACAAACAAACAACAACAAAAAAAAAAAAAAAAACAATAATACGAACTAAAGAAGACTCATTAAATTAGGCCCTCTGCTCCAGGGGACTGGCCACTGGCATAAAAAACTGATTATAAAATGGCTAATTATATAGTAGGATAGAGACAGGAGTTGAACATGGTTATGAAGGTGAATAATTAATATTACTTAGTATAAGCATCAGTGTGATACACTTAGGAAGAGATCATCTTAAATCATTTGAAATATTCAATAATAATAAATTATTAAATTATGCATAAACTAATTTGAAAAGGAGAGAGTAAAACTAATGTAATACCTGCTTCTGTAAAAGAACAACTTTCTCTTTCAGTCTGGAAAACATCTTCAAGCTTTCGCTATGAAAACACTGATGCACCGTGTGATCTCCGTAGCACTTGTCGGAGAAAGCGAAGCTGCAAGTTATCCTCTCCGCGTGGTTGGCTTATTAATAGTTTTTTCATATAGACGTCTGTGACAGTAGTTTTTCACTGTGCCGATGGTTTATGTGCATCATGTTCATTGTTCTGTTAGGGTGCACTCGCACTATGCTATCCGAACCAGTGGTGGATCTGTTCCGCAAAATATTTGACTGTGTGTCACTGCATCCCAAACGACTAAAAGGATATAACTAAAGCAATGTCTACTGTACTGAACGAGAGCGCTTTTCTTCCTGTAAAACTGAACAGTCTCATTATTGATGTAAGCATGCTCCCGTTTATAAGGCAAAATGCAGCGTGAGTGTAGGCCGTTGGGGGAGACGGAAGGGGGGACAATTACACTCTGCCACAGTTCAAGGGAACTGTGACTAGTGTGAGTACGCCCTTAAGGCTGGTTTACACTTGTGTGTCAAGTGATTGGCGTGACCCACAGAGCCTGCCTTGCGCATAGCCGTGCATTTATAGTTCTGCGTGCTGTTTGTGTTGCTCTGCAATAACACATCTGAAACACTAGCTGGCAGCAGGTTTTCATGTTTGTGTCGTTTCTTTGCTGGTGTTTTGTTTTTTCTGAACTCTACTTTAATGTACAAGTGGCTCAAACTCGCTCATTCAGAGGTGGGAACTGGCGAACGTGCAACAACTTTAATCATATGGTGAACACAAAACAAAACTTTCCACCTGGAGCTCCTTCACAGGACTCGACACTTGTAAACAGTCACTCCAACGAGATTGCGTGGGTCTCGGTCCCACACTCATCAGTGATACCAAGCTAACCAATCACAGAGCTAGCGCTATGTGACGCTGCGATGTGTACTTACATTTTTTGAGAGGTGCAATTCAGTGTCAGCCATGGCGATGGCTAGGCAGCTAAATGAAGGCTGAGGCGGAGCATACGCGAATGCTGGACGCAGAAGTATAAATCAGCCTACAATGATGTAGGTAAACGTCTGTTTGCACTATTTGCACAGAGTTTGTGTTTTGTCTGGCGCACTTCACCACTGTCATTTTACTCTGCTGCCCTACCTCTTGCTCGCCGCTGATGTGCAGGTAAAGTGAGTTTGGGCCTGTAAACACAGCTTGTGTCGCAACATTTCTACCTGATTGAATCGTCACATATTTGAATCCATTTTCAACTGGCTGACGGTGAATCGTTACATCCCTTGTTAATACACAGCTCTGTTGGCATGGCATATGGACACAGTTTTCCATATGAGGTAGATGGCAGTGTTTTGCATTTGAAGCCATTGCCAGAGCCAATCCATCGAAGCGCAACTCTACAGATCCCGAACCATGCAAGCCAATGGCGACAGCGACGAGGAAAAAACTTCACCAATTGGCATAAGTGAAGAATTAAAAAACCTCAAGAGAAACCAGGCTCAGTTGGGCATGACCATTTCTCCTATGGCCAAACGTCTTGTGCAGAGCTGCAGTCTAGGCGCTGAAGAAACTGGACTTTAGCGAGACCCGTCAGTCCCTGGAGCGTCACAGGAATCAGTCTCATGCTCTTCACTCCTCCATGACCACCACAGCAGCTGCTCAGGATGCGGCCTGGTCCAGGATTATGGAAACCTTGGGGATCATCTCGTCGCTGGTCTTGGATCGCATCAGTGGCACTGCATAGCGTCTGGGAGGGGAGTTATGTTGTGCATCCCTATAGAAATGGTTGTTCTGTTCAGAAAATACATTTCCTTTAGCTGTGATTTTACTGTGTGAGATTAGAGTTTCTTTATGAAACATAGTAATAACATGGCCACATTTGAACAATTCAGGAATCAAACTGTACAACTAAAAGAGCATTTAATCGGCTGAAAATGTTCCTATTGAAGCACCAGTGTCATCAAGTGAATAAAAAAACCCACCACATTGCTCTTTCTCTTCCCATAAAGCAATAATATGACTCCACAAATTAGCAGCCTACTTCCATAGTGCTTTTTTGCTTCTCAGCACCATCTGTTCTTATTGACTTTTATTGTGTGTGACACTCCTAGTGTGGACCACAGAAGAGAGTCATGCATATTTGTATTGCTTAAGCAGCCATCTGCATTCCCTTTGCCTATATTTAGATGGGTTTTGGTTAAAGACAATAAATGCAGGTGACGAACAAAGCTGAGGTAAGAGTGGGCTGTGTGATGAATCAGAGAGTCGAGACACAAATAAAGCTGAGCTGACGGGGTCAGAGCTCCTCAAATAGTGTGGTCTGTCTGACCTCTCCAGACGCAGCTCAACCACATTGAGGAGGTGAGGAAACCAGTGAACATTGCATAAAGCGCCAAAAATGGCTCTTGAAGACGCGTAGGAAGCTGTATTATTCAAGAGCGCTGCTTTTGTTGTATTTTGAGACCGCTAGAGCTGTGCACTGAGAAAAGCAGCGGGACGGGAAGTACAGTGTTTTCAGGCATTGTTTGGTCTGATATTTCTGGATCAAAGTGAACAATCTGATCACGCACAGTAGGAAAGAAATAACACAAATGAGAACTCTGTAACCATCTCATTTCTTTTTCTTAGAAAGCATAAATGTTAAACAAAGAGTCAAATGGAGATTATATGACGTGTTTTCTTCTCAAAAAGATCTCAATGACTCAGATTGTTCTCAGATTTGACAGTTTTTAAGGTAAAGTCAAGTTTCAGTCTAAACTCAAATATTTAACTCATAATTCCTCTAATTATCTGGACGATGATGTCAGCATTTAATATAGAAATATGTTACTTCCATTTCTTTGTTAATTTACAACAGAAGTTTTTAAAGTAAGCATAAAAACTTAAAATATTAAGTTTAAGGTTGTTGGCATGGTGGCTCAGTGGTTAGCAACTGTTGACTCACAGCAAAAAGATCACTGGTTTGAGTCTTGGCTGAGTCAGTTACATTTCCGTGTGGAGTTTGGCATGTTCTCCCTGCGTTCACGTGGGTTTCCTCTGGTGCTCCGGTATCCCCCACAGTCCAAAAACATGCCCTAAAGGTGAATTGGATAAACTAATTGGTTGTAGTGTATGAGTGTGTGTGTGGAATGCGAGTGTGGTTTTGGAAGCAGCTGGACATCCACTATGTAAAACGTATGCTGGAAATAGTTGGCGGTTCATTCCACTGTGGCGATCTCTGATAAATCAGAGACTAAGCCGAAGGAGAATGAATGAAGGTTTTTAGGTTGCTCAATGAAGCTTTACCTATTGATCAAAAATACAATATTAACATTATAAACTCATTGTTTTGCTTAATTATTTATATATTTTCTCTGTCTCTGTGGGATTTATTCCTGTAATTAGCAAAGCTGAACTTTTTGAAATCAGTCATTGAGTATGTTCAGAATCATTTTATATTCATGAATCGAGAATTATTTAGGAGAAAACATGATACCATCACCATTTAAAATTACAAACTTTTAGGGCACATTAAACTGATCTAAACTGACAGTAAAGAGTAAGTTTACAAATGTGCAAAAGATTTGACTGGGAAATACATTTGAAACAAATGTTAAACAATCAGCCTGATCTCACAAGGAAACTTAACTATTTTACGTTCTGCAAGTTATGTGGCAAATTTGTATAAAAATGTACGGGTTTAAACACAACTGTCATTTGGGGATGAGCAAATCATACTGAATTACACATGAATGAGATTAGATACGAATCGAGAATGTGCTGTAAACAATAAATCAAATGAGATTGCGTTGTAAACAATAAATCAGTTTTAAGCAATTACCAGAATTCAAATTTTGAGCAATTCTGTTATTTTTAGGTTTCTGTCCCCAAAGTGGATCCTGGAAAATGAAATGTATCATGGATTCCACAAAAATTGACAGAAGAACCATCAATAATGATTAAAACACCAATATGATAATCACAGTAGAGCAGCAAATCAGCAGATAGGATTAGATTGAGGAATGATGGTTAAAGGTGCAGTATGTAAATTTGATACCAGTGGTTGAACTAGGTATTGCACACCTTTTTCAAAACACACAAGCGCAGGCTGCCAGATTGACAACATCAACATCAGTGTGTGCCTGATTGTCGAGCCTAAAGGCTGATTTAAGTCATGTTCTAAATAAAAGCAACGGCACAGAAGGAATATTTTCCATATTAAAAAGAGTTTTTGTTCTAACCAACACCTGAAATTTATATTTTAGAAATTGCTTCAATTTCTTGCAGCTGAACAACAGGATAAACTGACAATGATCACCTCAGGTACACCTCATGTGCTTTATTCAGTGTTAAATACTAACAATGTGAGTTTGAATGCCATTTTCATGACATTTATTGCCATACTACTGAAAGCAGCAGCAGATAGTTCACCTCAGATCTTGAAAATCCAAAAAAAAAATGTTTGAAATTAAACTTCAGTTCTGTGACTGTGCAAACCAACACATATCAGTGATTTAGCATGTATTTAATCTTGTATTCAGCAGTCATTAGCATTAATAATGTTAACGAGGTTTAATATGTATCAATTAGATTAAAAATCTTACAATTCATTGGAGTGCAGTAAGTGCACTATTCTGTGCTTCTGAATGGCTGCATTTAAGTTTCTGTCGTGCTTATCACTGCAAATCTCGTCAGATAGCATTTTGTTAGGACACGGGAATACAATGTAACTTGCTCACCTAATGTTTACGTTCATGATATTTATATTATTTGCTAATTAATAACCACCTCATGTGAATCTGCGTCTCATTTTGGAGTCTGCTACTGTCCACCAGAGGTCGCATTTCCGGTCACAGACGCATGCTTCAGGATCACAGAATAAATAACATTTTAAAATATGTTAAAATAGAAAAACAGGTCATTTAATTAAAATATAAGCCACAATATTACTGTTTTTAGTATGTTTTGATCAAACTGATGCAGCAGAAGAGACAATAATGCTAATATTTCCAACATTTGAAGTGTAAGCATTGTTTTTTTTAGTGTATAGGAGTAATATCGGAAAAATACAACTGTCTTTGACCACTCTAAGCACTGTAAGGACATCTGAGTGCTTGTTTTCAATATATCTATCCTTCAAGGATCAAGCCAGGCGTAAGTGTGCCTGTGTGAGACAGATAGAAAGACAGGCCGAGAGATATAGAAGAAAAGGCCACCACTTCCCCTCTTTTTCCCCTATTCCTGGAGGAATATGTCACATTTTTTCCTGCATCCTCAAGTCATTCTTCATGTCTGAAGCAGCCTCTTGTGGATGGAGCAGTACTGTTTTTGTTTGTTTGAGAGAATGAGAGCGATGCAGACGGGCGGATGGAAGGTCGCGGAGCGCAGGCCCAGCTGATTCCTCTCTTTAAAAGCACCAGCCGACCCCCTGTTTTCATTCCTCATTGTCTCTATCCTGAACAAACAGCTCCAGCTCTGTTTTTTTTTTTAGGATTTTTCTGAAAACATGCAGCTGACCTAAATAAGTACTTCAAAGAAAGTCCAAAAATCAGAAAAAGATTTTGAGGAAAATAGTTTTGAAGATTGGAGTTTCAAAATTAAAGGACTGTCCGGGATTGACAACAAGCTTTAATTTCTATTTGTGTGTGGATCAGATCTTTGGAATTAAGAGATTTAGGGCAATTTACACAATGTTTTCAGCCAAAAACTGGAAACTTTGTATGACTTTTGCCAGTTTGTTTACATGACAACTGCGTTTTTGAAACTGAAAATGCTTAAATCTGGGAGCAGGTTACAAGGTGGAAGTTTTTCAAAACGCCACTGTTGTTGTGTTCACATGAAAACGAGAATCTTTGAAAATGTTGCTGCCATGCACGTCCAGTACATGTTTAGGGAGGTGTATATTAAAGGCGGCGTGGTAGTGTTGTTGCTCAAGGGTTTGGATTTCACATTACAAAGGACCGCTGAGATGCATCATAACAGTAACTTTCTAAACGCAAGGGAAAAACTTTAGGCTACATCATTGTTATGCAAACATAGCCTTATTTACATATATTATTTATTTAATTATTTCTGAGTGTGCTTGACGCAAGTGAGTTGGCATATACACTCACCGGCCACTTTATTAGGTACACCTCACTAATATCGGGTTACAACCCATTTTGTCCTCTGCACTGCCTTAATCCTTCCTGGCATAGATTCAACAAGATACTGGAAATATTCCTCAGAGATTTTGGTCCATACTGATATGTTATGGTTGAGTTGACGCTGATAGTGCTTCATCCAGCATGAAAGATCTGTCAAGAAGGCTGTGATGTGGACACTATGGTCAGATCCACAAGCTGGAATGAGATGTAGAGTGGCATCAGCCTACTCAATGCTTAGCTCTTCTTGGTGACTGGAAGCCATGTGTCTGAATGACAGATGTTGATAGAAAAGTGAAGTGGTCCAAAGATTGAGCTTTGAGGCACCCAAGTAGCTAATAGCAAGGTAATAAACTAATAAACATTTTAAACGTTTGAGAGTGAGTAAATTGACAATTTTCATTTTTGGGTCCTCTACACTACCTGACAAAAGTCTTTTCGCCTATCCACATTTAAGGAACAACAAATAATAACTTGACTTCTAGTTGATCATTTGGTGTCAGAAGTGGCTTTTATGAGGTAAAGGCCTCTAGATTACGCTTATTTTATCAAAATAAAATATGATCTGCCTTGATTTTTAAGCATTTAAATAGGACATTAAGGTCTGACTCTGCTTAGGCACAAGTCTTGTCACTTAACAGAAATAATGTACAGAATAGGATATAAAGTCATGGTTGTGTATGACTCCCATGAGCTTGGATGACTGCATCCATCTCTGCAATGACTAAAATAACTTAATAAAGTCATCTGGAATGGCAAGAAAGCGTTCTTCCAGGACTCCCAGAGTTCATCAAGATTCTTTGGATTCAGAAATGCTCAATAATGTTCATGTCTGGTGACTGGGCTGGCCAATCCTGGAGCACCTTGACCTTCTCTGCTTTCAGGAACTTTGATGTGGAGGCTGAAGTATGAGAAGGAGTGCTATCCTGCTGAAAAATTTGCCCTCGACTGTGGTTTGTAATTTAATGGGCAGCACAAATGTCTTGATCCCTCAGGCTGTTGATGTTGCCATCCACTCTGCAGATCTCTCGCACGCCCCCATACTGAATGTGACCCCAAACCATGATTTTTGCTTCAACAAACTTTACTGATTTCTCTGAAAATCTTGGGTCCATGTGGGTTCCAGTAGGTCTTCTGCAGTATTTGTGATGATTGAGATGCAGTTCAACAGATGATTCATCAAAAAAAAAATCTACCTTCTGACACATTTACAAATAATCAGCTAGAAGTCAAGTTATTATTTGTTGCTTTTACAACTGGGATCCACGACAAGACTTTTGTCAGGTAGTATATGCCTTTAATGTTAATATAATAACAAAACATTTAGACCTAATTTTTACATTTGTTAATTAAACTTCCTAAATGTTACTTTGAAATACACCTACTGTACCTGAAAAAATATATATATTATTTGTCTATTATTTAATGTCAATCTTTGTTCTTTGTTTTATCTAAAAGACTTTTATCTTCACATACTTTTGGCTTAAATGTCTGTTTTTTATTTTATATTTTGTTATCTTGTGATGCTTAGTTTTTTAAAATAAGTAAATTGGTTTAGAACTGTTGAAATACTTTTGTCATAAGGGTTAACAGAAGGATCTGCTGGTTAAGTGTGTCAAAAGTGGACAGAACCAGCAAGATGACAAGTGATCATTTAGAAGCTGCCCAGAAAGATGTGAGGTCTTGGTTGATTGTTTGCTTTTCAAGCCAGATTGGTTGCTGTCCAGAAGGTTTATCTGTGCATAAAAATGTAGATAATTGACTGAACACAGCTTGGTCAAGTGTATCATAATGGCATGTCATGAAATGATTTGTACTCAAACAGCAGAGTGCATTTCAACATCATACTGTACAATCGCTTCTGCACAACTAGCAGGTAATCAATAACTGCAATAAATTAAATTAAATCTTTTTTTTTTATTGTGTATTATTTACAAAATAATATGTTATTCTCTTGTTCTCAATAACTGCAATAAATTAAAATCTTTCTCTTTTTTTTATTGTGTATTTACAAAATACTGTGTGAATATCTCATCTTGTTCTCGTGAACACTATATTAAAGGAATACTTTTATTATTGTTATAATTTAGTCACCCTCAAGGCATTCTAAGTGTATATTCATTTCTTCTCTCAGACGAACACAGTCAGGGAATTTTTACATTTTATCCTGTTCTTCCAAGTGGAGTAATGGTGTTAGGTAGTGGCCATTTTTAAAGCTTCCAAAAGTACATAAGTAATCCATAGGGGTTTTTTTATGAAGGGATTCAATGTGTTTTTTGGGACAAAAATATATCTAATTACTAAATCTAAACTGGTCAGCACGGTGGCTTAGTGGTTAGCACTGTCGCCTCACAGCAAGAAGATCACTGGTTCAGTTCGCAGCTGGGCCAGTTGGCATTTTTGTGTGGAGTTGCATGTTCTCCCCGTGTCGGCATGGGTTTCCTCTGGGTGCTCCGGTTTCACCCACAGTCCAGAGACATGCACTAGATAGGTGATTTAAATAAACTAAATTGGCCGTAGTGTATGAGTGCATGTGTGAATGTGAGAGTGTATGGCTGTTTCCCATTACTGGCTTGCGGCTGGAAGGGCATCTGCTACTTGAAACATATGCTGGAATAGTGGCGACCTCTGATAAATCAGAGACTAAGCTAAAGGAGAATGAATGAAATCAAAAACTCAAATCCCTGACTTCCGGCAGCTACAGAATGCACATTTTTAACAACTTCTTGACTGACCCTGCTTTGCATACAGTATGACATAAAATGCATTTGTAGCAGAAGCTCCAGGAATAAAATGCCTCTTACCTGAGCAACCACTTACACACAGTTTGTTTACCACAGAAGACTATGACGAACAAGAAAACTAGTCTTGTTAACATTATACAGTATATTACCCTTACTCTTCAGAGACAAATGCATCTTATGTAAGTGTGTAATACAATAGAGAACGTGCATTAGGCAGCCACCAGAAGTTAGAGATTTGAGGTAATAATTAAAATTATTTATTCATTTTGCTTTGGCTTAGTCCCTTATTTATCAGGGGTCACCACACGGAATGAACCGCCAACTTATCCAGCGTATGTTTTTATGCAGTGGATGCCCTTCCAGCTGCAACCCAGTACTGGGAAACAATGTCTTTGGACTGTGGGGGACACCGGAGCACTCAGAGGAAACTTACATGGAGAACATGCAAACTCCACACAGAAATGCCAACCAGCCGGGACTAGAACCAGCAACCTTCTTGCTGTGAGGCAACAGTGCCTACTTGTAAAAATAAAACATCAATTCACTTCATAAAATTGCTTTAATCCCCTAGTGGCATATAGGCAGTGGTGGAAAATGTATTGAGTATTGAAAATCATAACCTGTACTTACCCTAAAATGCGGTGCAAGTAGAATAAAAGTATCTGTTGTAAATATATTAAGTATGAGTATAAAGTAAACCTTTTAAAAGTACTCCAGAGTAGTGAGTATTACACTGTGAAAGGTTGATATGTTTACATGCAATTTGTGTCTGTGTGTGAAAACGTAACATTCTTTTGTGTATTTAAGGCCATTTCAGTCATCATACAGTGGGCATCCATCATTTTCTCATCGGTGTAGTCTTGTCTAATCTCTCAGTCAACCATTTTGTGTCAATTTTTTTTATGTATTTTTGCGTCTTCTGTGTCTTTAATTTGTTCTATATCAGAGGTGCCCAAAGTAGGGCCCGCGGGCCAAAGTTGGCCCATGCTGCATATCTGAAAAGAGAGTGAGAATGATAGGGAGTTGGTTGGGGTCGAATGCCTTTGACAGAGGTCATTATTTCCAGTTTAACGTAACCTTTTGCTTCTTTGTTTACAAAAAGAGAGGGCTACAAAAAAAGCAACTAAAATTAAATGTTGTAAATGAATCAGACTTTTAAAATGTAAATACTGTCACTTGACAGAGGACAATGAACAAGACATCGTCAAGCAAATCAAGGCAAAGACAACAGCAGCTCGACTAGTGTATTCAGCATTGAACTCCATTGTGTTATAAATAGCATTGTTTATGTTTTTAATATAACAAATTCATTATAAAATGTAAAAAAAAATTACTGCATCATTAATTAATGTTTTAAAGCAACATTTTTTATCTATTTTTAAATATTAGCAAATAAATTACAAAATTACACATGGCAAATTTAATGTAATATGGTTTACTATATTCTACTTCAGCCCACAGCCCTCAATCAAGTCTGGTTTTTGGCCCTTTATAAGAAAAATTTTGGCCACTCCTGTTCTATATGATGCGATTTTACAATTTGATTGGACGGGAATCACAGGATTTATTCTACTTTAGCCAATCACCACAGAAAAATAGTGGCGATAAGTACCGATACAGCAGTAAAAATGTGTTTAAGTGAAACTAAACGTACACGTTTCTAAATCTACTTAGTAAAATTACAGTAATTTGAGCATTTGTAATTTGTCACTTTACTGCATATAGGTTAGTTTTACGATAGATGTATGCACTGTTGAATGCTTCAAATATATAGCCACTATCCAACACCATTATAAACCAAGGAAAAGCAGAATAAAATGCGAAACTACTTGTGTTATTTTGAAAGAAGAAAGTCACATACACTACCGGTTAAAAGTTTGGGGTCAGTAGGATTTTTAAATGTTTTAAAAAATACTCCTGCTCAGCAAGGCTGCATTTATTTCATCAAAAATACAGTACAAATTGTAAAATAAAATAACTGTTCAAAGTAGTTTATCATTTAATTTAATCATTTATTCCAGTGATTTTAAAATTGAATTTTCAGCTTTATTACCCCAGTCGTCAGAGTCACATGATACTTCAGAAATTGCTCTTATACCAAAGACTAATAAACATCGGTGCCAAATATGGTGCAGTCGATGCTGATGCTATCATACCCCATCACCAAACAGTTTGTGACAGGGCAAACAACAGGCTGCTGCTGGTAAGGAAAAGCGTATTATTTTATAAGAGATGCGCAGATTAGCTCAGTGAACCTGCTGTTAATAACGAACGATCCACATTGACTTATCATCATGCTTAAAACAAAGAATTTAAATTATTAAAGTGACGATAAATTAATAAGCTAACTTAATTCCGTCATTTTCTTCCAACACAAAGTGATTGTGTGGAACCCAACATTTTTACAGTGTACCAAAGTACAGCAAGTTTGACATACTATCTTCAGGCCAAACATACACATGGAAAACCTTAGTTTAAGATTAATTTAGATTAGCTCAATGAATCTGCTGTTAATAACGAACAATCCACGCTGACCTGTCATCATGCTTAAAACAAAGAATTTGAATTATTAAAGTGACGATCGGGTGTGGGTTGGGTACAGATATACAGTATATATATATATATATATATATATATATATATATATATATATATATATATATATATATATATATATATATATATCAGATAAAAGAATGTGTGAGGGTGGGTGGATGATTAGTATGAAGTCGTGGATTCGGGTGACTTTTCAACTCATCCGCACATCTCTAGTGTACGCATGAAAAAGCTTATAAAAGGAGGAGCTGGAGTCAAGCTTCCCCTCATTTGAGGTGAGCTTCACCCAAGTGGCTCTGCAGCGCGAGCACCATGTCCAATCAGTTGGTACTTTCATTGCACTAACAGGAGAGCACTAGACATTAGTAAGTGACCAAAACTACCTCAGTGTAATCAATGACGCTTGACAAAAAGTCAAAAAGTTATAAATAATAGATAATAAAGCTAGATAATCTGTTTCTGTAACCCCCAGGGGTCAAAGACCACGTATACACGTTTTGAGGTATACACGTCTTCTTCTGATAGATCGTACAGATAAGAGCAATACATCAATCAAAACTGTTAGGTGTCTACTTTATGTACACTCACAATAACAAGAAGAGTGTGTGCTTTTGCAAAATAAGGATATAAATACTGTAGACATTCTTTTTTTTCTCTCTCTGCAAACTGTTTTTAGAAACGCGTCAATAAAATGCACTTAAACTCCACGAAAACAAAACACACAGACATGAAACATATATCTATAGAAAGCTCGAAGTGTCTACTTTTAAATGCAGCAAGTGCATGTTGAAAACAAATAATGTTTGATCAATAATCAGTATGAAACCAACACTGTCTAATTTTTCAGTCTGAGCTCATTAGTTTTAATGTGACCACGCCTAAGAGTCCATCACTGAAAAAAATTATTCAAGATGATTCCTTGGATTTACTCAATTTTTTTACGTTAAGTGGTTGTAAACAATTTATTTGGGCTGAATTTAAACAAACAAATTAAGTTGAGCATTACTAAGTTAAATTTGTTTGTTTAAATTAACACAAGTAAATTGTTTGTAACAGTTTGCATGCAACACTTTTTTCAGTGTACGCGCTGCTTGACTACATTAATACATGAGAGAGAGACATACCTGCATAAAGCTCGGAAAGGGAACTTTCAAACTCATTTGAAACAAAAGTGATCTACAGAATTCTCCTGGCAGAGCGGGCATCAAGCCGGCTCTTCCAATGAAAGCTGCCCACACGCCCAAAAACAAAGGACAGCGTAGAAAGGCTAGAAAGTACATACCCCCAAACAAACGCAGCACGCTGGAAAAGATCGCTACATTTTTATTCCCAGGCATAAATTGAAATTATGACCCATTTAACCTCACCGGATCATCATCGGGTATTTGGGCATATATTCAGTTGAAGTCAGAATTATTAGCCCCCTGTTTATTTCTTTCCCCAATTTCCGGTTTAACGGAGAGAAGATTTTTCAAACACATTTCTAAACATAATAGTTTTAATAACTCATTTCTAATCACTGATTTATTTTGTCTTTGCCATGATGACAGTAAATAATATTTGACCAGATATTTTTCAAGACACTTCTATACAGCTTGAAGTGGCATTTAAAGGCTTAACTAGGTTAATTAGGTTAACTAGGCAGGTTAGAGTAATTAGGCAAGTTATTGTATAACGATGGTTTGTTCTGTAGACTATCGAAAAAAATACAGCTGAAAGGGGCTAATAATATTGACCTTAAATGGCTTTTAAAAAATTAAAATCTGCTTTTATTCTAGCCAAAATAAAACACATAAGACTTTCTCCAGAAGACAAAATATTATCAGACATACTGTGAAAATTTCCTTGCTTTGTTAAACATCATTTAGGAAATATTTAAAAAATAAAAATAAATAAATAAATAAATAAATAATAAGACTTCATATATATATATATATATATATATATATATATATATATATATATATATATATATAAACGGCTTAAATATTATTTTGATTTAAAAGAATTGTTTTTCATGTTTAAAATATTATTCATTCTTATGTTTAAAGCTTTTTTCATTACGCTACTTCAGTGTCTCAGAATCATTCTGAAAATATTATTAAATGTTGGATTAATGCACGTTTTTATTACAACAGTTTTACAAACACGTTTTTTACCATTTCAAATATATATTTTTGTGCATGCTGTATAAGTGCACATACAGTGCTCAATGAATTGTAATGCATTTCTTCATTTCAACACCATATATTACATGATTTAAATGAATCTAGATGTATACTTTTACATTTTTAAATGGATTGGCAGCCCTAGTCTAAAGACATGTGAATTGTCTGGTGATGCTCTGTAGTATGATGAAGCTGCCACACGCGAAGCCTTTCAGTAGCCTTGACATTCAAAACACGCCCAAAGAGGCTTTGTGAATAATTCAGAGGCGTAATGCGCCATCTCCTTCTGTAATCACTATTATACGTATGGCTGCAATTTGTCATGCAGAACCGAAGACCGCGGCACTTTGCGTGTACATGTGGGTGTGTGGGTGACTGAATAAACACACAGGCAGGCGTTTATTTGTAATGTACGTTGTATCTACACCTCTCTGTGTGTCGTGTGTTTATGTATTCTGTCAAGGCTAATCCATAGAAGCACGTAATTCATTACACTGGCAGGTCAGCGGAGGGGGACACATTGACTGCTAACACGCTATGTTTGATTGCTAAATGAGTCAGGGACTAAATAAAGGGTGATGACCTACTAAAAGCAGTGTAACAAATACTTGTGTACCTTGTCTTGGCTGATGAGCTCCTGGTAGGGGATGTGTGCAGGCAGATACGTGTGTAAGAGAGCGCAGAACGCTAGGCCGTCGCTCCAGCTGCTGCTGAAGTTCGTCACGTCTATATTCTACAAGCAGAGAGAGAGAGAAAATCATTTAATGACACCCTAAATGCAAACCGGGACGTCTGTTTGCTTTGAGGCCATGTGTACACATTGTTTCATCATGTTTACTTTCTTTATGAAAAAGAAGAGCACAAACAACCGGCTAGTGATTGTTGTCAAGATATTGATCTCGATCCTGTAATCGGAGACTCATTCACGCTTTGATTAATTCTACACACGCACACACACACACACACACACACAGCAAAGGACACTGGTAATAACTGGCCGAATGTTTTCAAAAGGCACACAGGTAACAGTCACATAGATATTGATTTGCGTTAGCCACAGGAGAATCAATGATTCAAGTGAATCAGTGATTGATTTGGGTGATTGTTCACTGGAGCAGTTTTGAAGATGCTATTGCAATAAAGTACTGGATATATTTATCTTGGTTTTGAAAGGGTTTCTGGCCAGTGTGACACTAGCTATGTTCCCATACAGAGATGCAAATTAGACTTACATTGGGCAAAATATGTATTGAACATAGTCACCAAATCTCTCAAAAAACATATTTCTAAAGGTGCTGTTGACTTTAATTTTTCACCAGATGTTGATAGCAACAATGAAACCCACATATGCAAAGAAACAAATCTAATTTGTTTACAAATGAAGTTGTGTGTAATAAAATGAAATGACACAGGGAAAAAGTATTGAACACATGAAGAAAGGAAGGTGTAGAAAGTCAGTGAAAGCCCAGACAGCAGCTGAAAATCTCTCAGTAGTTCATTAGCAACTCTGCCCTTCATCAGTGTAAATTAATTTCGCTGCTTTAGTTCAACATCTACATTAGCAGGATGATGAAGATGAAACCAGTGTGGACATTTCAGCAAGACAATGATCCAAACACAGCCAAGGAAAACTCTTCAAATGCTTCAGAGAAAGAAAATCAATCTGTAGAATGGCCTAGCCAATCACCTGACTTGAATCCAATAGAAAATACAAAATTAAAATCAGATTTGATAGATGAGACCTAGCAGAACCATCAAGATTTTTACACTCTGTGGAAGTCTGTGAAAAAAATACTTGAATCAGATGGCTATACAATCAGCATTTACTGTAAATGGTAAAATCCCCTAAAAAGTCCCCTTGAGAAACATTTAAGATCAGAATAGGGCTTGAGGTTTTAGAAGTTCTTAAATGATCCTTTAATGTGTTGTGAACATGGCTTTGCCCCAAGAATTGCCATTATTGACGTAGTGGTTAGCCATGCCACCATTTAAACACTCTTTTTGGTTGTGGATTTTAGGGAAGTTGCTGCCATGTCCTCTTATTGTCAGTGATGCTTCATAAGCACCTTTTGGTTTGAGTGGTCTCCTTAATTTAGTGTAATCTTAGCTTCATTTAGCGTGTTTGCATCCAATGCACAGAATTTTCCACAAAGCAGTCCAGAAAATGAGTCAAGTCTGCAGAATCCATCAGGACCAATCACACTACCTGAACACTGCAGCCCAGTAAAACAGACAGCAGCACATTTATTTTGAGAGAAATGGTGTGGACAGAAAATGCCAGACGTGGACTGAAGAGAACTGTTATTATAACTATGAAAATGTTGAGGTGGACCTCACACACTCTAGACTGTTGTCTTATTGTCCTTCGCTGGACTTCCTGCCACTTCCTGCATGTCCCAGTGCAGTCATTCTTCTTTGTATGAATGTTTGTGAAAGCTCCTGAGTTTGGGAACAGGGCAAAGGGCCAGTGGCGGCGCTCTTGGGCTCAGCCCCTACTGGGCCCTCAGAGTCCCAACACTTCACAAATATCTTTTGATTCAGATTCAGATGTTAGATTTAAAAGGAGACCCCGAAAGCAGCTCTGGGCCGTTGAGGCCAAGTTGAAGAGAGGAGAAAGTTCATTAGCTGTTTCTACAACCGGTCAGAAGGGTTTCAGTGGGGATGTCACCCACAGAGGGACAGTATGACACAACCCATAGCCAATAATTCCCACCATCTCTGCTATGCAAAGACTGAGTGACATTTCTGATCAGGTGTGTTTGAGGTGTCCAGCCTAAAAACTGCAACTTATGCTCATTCTGAATACGTATCCCCATACACATTTCTGGAGATTGTGAATTATGTAGCCAGAGAAACGTATGGGTACATTTCATCTTTCAAACAAAGCGCTATGGGGTGGTATGACGCTGTTGATTTAACGCTTACCATCTGACCGCTTACATCCCTGTGGACGGCTTTTCCATTGTTACCAGTTTGTCCAGTGTCTCGTCGTGCACATTGGAGGATTTAAGACGTTGGCTGTGACGACAGGGTTTGAGTCCGGCAAAGAACGGTTTTAAAAAGCAGGCAAGACAAAAGCAAAAGCCAAAAAATAAAACAAACAAGTAAATAACAGGATGAGAATGTGGTAAAATCTGAAAACGTGGTAGAAATCAGGCTGCTGTGAGCGCTTTTCTTTTTCTGGATTGCTTTTAAAACACTGTCGGTTGAAGACATCGACCTCTGGTAGATTACACAGCCGCCTCTAATGGATTCACAAAAACAAAAGCTGCAAAAAAAACATAGCTCCTGGGATATATTTGGGGCTCTCCAGAAATGTATATAGAGGTACGTGATCAGAATGAGCCTGGGTTGAAAGTCTGGTGTAATGTCTGTGAATGTCTAGTGTTTATGTACAATAGGGGAAGTGTGAAGGGAATGATGAGCCCCTACTCAATATTCTGTTTCAGTTGGAAGAACATCAACATACAGAAATAAGTCTCGGAATCTTCCGGTTCACGCTGACTTTATGGATAGTTCACCCAAAAATGAAAATTCTGTCAACATTTATTCTTTACTTCCAAACATGTTTGACTCTCTGTTGAATGCAAAGTAAAAATATTTTGACCCAAGCTGTAACCATTGATTTCCATAGTACTGTATGTTTTTTTTTTAGTATTATGGATGTCAGTGGTTACAACATTGTTCAAAATATCTTCTTTTGTGTTCAACAGGATGAAGAAACTCATAAAGGTTTATAACTACTTTAGGGAGAGTAAACGGTGAGAACATTTTCATTTTTGGGCGAACTACCCCTTTAAAAATAAAGAGTGCACTTACAGTAATGTGATATTACGACTTCCCTGAAAATCCCTTATACAAAGAATAACATACTGTATAGCTATTCATCTTGTTGTAAAAAAATACAGATAGAAATGTTGAAGGGAATCAACACACGACTCCAACAAAATATGTTTTGTCACAGTTCTTCACCCATTACTATATAATTTCTGCCACATTCCGTGCGAAGACACATCAACTCACGGAAGAGTTATTTCAAACACTCAAATTATGCTCGTTTAAAGTAGAATATGTTGTTTTTCTCATAAAATGTAATAATTTGGTAGCATACTAAGCTAAACATTGTTTTATTATCCCCTATTAAATGAATAGTTCATTGTGAAATCTTTGTAAATTGACTTTTTAATCTCCCTCAAGTGGTCTTCTGAATTTTTATTCTTTGATATTTTGAAGAATGTTGGAAACCGATACACATTGACATCCATAACAGGGAAAAGTCCATTTAAAAAGCTTTGGAATCACTTAAAGCTGAGTAAATGATGACGATGTATTTTTTGTTTCGTTTTGGGGGGTGAATTATTGCACCTAGTGTGTAATTGTAACCTAGTGTAGCCTTGAATACATATGATAGACTTGTATTAAAAACTTAAATATCTAATCATTCATCCATATTTATTGAACCAATCACTCATTTGTGCTTAGTTCCACATATTCATGAGACATCACTGATCTGTTGAACGTTGTCATGTGTCACGTTGTCAAAGTGAATTAAACAATATCAGTAAATAATGATGGTCTGATCCTCACACAATGCTATCATATGGCATCAGAGACGCTAGACGAACACATAGGCACTTTTCATGCCAGCCACCTTTATATACTTTCTGAATCGTGGCAGCTCTTTGTCGTATGATAATTAAAGCATGTACCTCTTTTGTGTTCAGTTAAGCCATATGGGTTTGGAATGATATGACGGTCAATAAATGATGATAGATTTTTAGTTCTGCATGAAAGGTCACTTTCAAATGGGATCGTGCACATGGAGTATACATGTACAGTTGAAGTCAAAATTATTAGCCCTCCTGTGATGATTTTTTTTTTTTCTTTCATATATTTCCCAAATTTTGTTTAACAATGCAAGTAATTTTCAGCTGTATTTCCTATAATATTTTTCTTCTGGAGAAAGAATAAAAGAGGATTTCACTGATTTACCTTCACCAGCGACTTTATTAGGTACACCTGTTCAACTGCTCATTAACACAAATTTCTAATCAGCCAATCACATGGCAGCAACTCAATGCATTTAGGCATGTAGACATGATCAGGACGATCTGCTGCAGTTTAAACTGAGCGTCAGATTGGAGAAGAAAGAGGTGATTTAAGTGACTTTGAACATATTTCAGAAACTGCTGATCTATTGGGATTTTCACGCACAAAAATCTGTAGGGATTCCAGAGAATAGTCCGAAAAAGAAAAAATATCCAGTGAGCAGCATTTCTGTGGGCGCAAATGTCTTGTTGATGACAGAGGTCAGAGGAGAATGGCCTGACTGGTTCCAGCTGATAGAAAGGCAACAGTAACTCAAATAACCACTCGCTACAACTGAGGTCTGCAGAAGAGCATCTCTGAACACACAACACGTCCAACCTTGAGGCGGATGAGCTACAGCAGCAAAAGACCACACCGGGTGCCACTCCTGTCAGCTAAGAACAGGAAACTGAGGCTACAATTCAAATTGGACTATAGAAGATTGGAAAAATGCTGCCTGGTCTGAGTCTCGATTTCTGCTGCATCATCAGATGGTAGGGTCAGAATTTGTGTCAACAACATGAAAGAATGGATCCATCCTGCCTTGTGTCAATGTTTCAGGCTGGTGGTGGTGTAATGGTGTGGGGGGTATTTTCTTGGCACACTTTGGGCACATAAGTACCAATTAAGCATCGTGTCACGCACAGTCTACCTGAGTATTGTGCTGACCATGTCCATCCCACTTATGACCACAGTGTACCCATCTTCTGATGGCTACTTCTAGCAGGATAATGCGCCATGTCATAGAGCCCGAATCATCTCAGACTGGTTTCTTGAACATGACAGCTAGTTCACTGTACTTAAATGGCCTCCACAGTCACCATATCTCAATCCAATAGAGAACCTTTTGGGGTGTGGTAGAAGGGGAGATATACCTCATGGATGTGCAGCGACAAATCTGCAGCAACTGCGTGATGCTATCATGTCAACATGGACCAGAATATTGCAAAGCTGAGGAATATTTCCAGTCCCTTGTTGAATCTATACCACAAAGTCTTAAGGCAGTTCTGAAGGCAAAGCAGGGTCCAACCCGTACTAGTAAGGTGTACCTAATTAAGTGGCCGGTGAGTGTATAATACAATGTAAATCAACCAGCTTCAAGTGCTTTCTTATAGCATTTTCACACTTCCATTGATTTGATTTTTCTATTATCTTTCGCTGGCAGAGACTTGCACGATCATGCAGCCTGACATTACTCACATGCCTGTCCTGTTCCGTACAGCACAGGTGGCCCCGAGACCGTGAATATTCACACATACACACACACAGACAAGCAAACACTCAGTAGTTATGGGGCCTGATGACGGTGGGTGTGTTGTGTGTTTGCGGTGCAGGAATGCTGGGAGCGAGGCAGAGAAGCACGGACTCACATCCTGGACGGTCTGAATGCGCAAGGATGGGGGAGGTCGGGTTGGGCGGATAATGTCATCAGAGCAGAAAGAAGAGCCAGAGGAAGGGGTATAAATGTTATAAAAACAGCAGTCTCCATCAGTACACTGAGAGCCGCTTCAAAAAGCAAACCACAGCATCCAGTGACAGGAAATCACCCTTGCTCTCTTCAAAAGACCGATGCTCAAAGTGGATGAGAGAGAACGCGGGCTGGTAGTTTTCCATTGCTTTGACAATATTAGGTCACCGATGTAGCTTACTGTACATTAAAAAAGCTGGATGTACAATTGAGGTCTTATTAAGAAGAATTATTAGCCCCCCCTCCATATTTTCCCCTAATTTCTGTTTAACGGAAATATATTTTTTCAACAGATTTCTAAACATAATAATTTTAATAACTCATTTCTAATAACTGATTTCTTTTATCTTTGCCCTAATGACAGTAAATAATATTTGACTAGATATTTTTCAAGATACTAGTATTCAGCTTAAAGTGACGTTTAAAGGCCTAATTAGGCTTAATTAGGCAAATTAGGGTAATTGGGTCATTGTATAACGATGGTTTGTTCTGTAGACAATCGAAAAATATTAATTAATGGGGCTAATAATATTGACCTTAATGTTTTAAGGTAAACTGCTTTTCTTCTAGTCAAAATAAAACAAATCAGACTTTCTCCAGAAGAAAAAATATTATAGAAAATACTGTGAAAAATTCCTTGCACAGTTAAACATGATTTGGGAAAATTCACAGGAGGGCTAATAATAACAATAATAACGGTATTTCGGGCTTCTGCTGTGGAAATAGAAAGCAAGCGTACAAGTGCTGGTTATCGATTCAGATCTCTTGGTTCGATTTCGATTCACTAACCTTAAATTCTCGATTCCAAAACTGAATGTGGTGAACATCAGTTTACAAATGGTAAATTACAAAAACAAATTTAAGATTTGTTTTCAAAAGCATTGCACATACACTAACCTGACCAAAGGCTTGTAGTGGATCCCATTTGTAAGAGCAACAAATAATAACTTGACTTCAGGTTGATTTGGAAAAGTGAAAAGTTTTTCAGATGAATCATCTGTTGAACTGCATCTCAATCATCACAAATACAGCAGAAGACCTACTGGAACCCACATGGACTCAAGATTCTCATAGAAATCAGTCAAGTTCGGTGAAGGAAAATCATGGTTTGGGGTCACATTCAGTATGGGGGCATGAGAGAGATCTGTAGAGTGAATGGCAACATCAACAGCCTCAGGTCTCAGGACATTTGTGCTGCCCATTACATTACAAACCACAAGAAAAGGGCAAATTCTTCAGCAGGATAGTGCTCCTTCTCATACTTCAGCCTCAACATTAAAGTTCCAGAAAGCAAAGAAGGTCATGGTGCTCCAGGATGGGCCAGCCCATTATTTCTGTTAAGTCACAAGACTTTTGTCTAAGCAAAGTCAGACCTTACTGTCCTAATTAAATAATTAAAAATCAAGGCATGATCATATTTTATTTTGGTAAAATAAGCGTAATCTAGAGGCCTTTGCCTTTCATATAAGCCACTTCTGATACCAAACGATCAACTAGAAGTCAAGTTATTATTTGTTGTTCCTAAAACTTGGATAGGCGACAAAAAAGACGTTACGTAAAATTAGTAAACCTGTTGTTTTTTAAAACAATCAGTTGACTTAAAAAAGTGAGTAAACACATTACCTTAAAAGCGAGTTGATTTTTTAAAAGTGAACAAACGCATTGTAACTTAAGTTTATTAAGCTTCATTTTCATAATTATGCACCATTGTTCATTTAATTAAAAATTAAGGCATTGGGTTTACTTACTTTTTAAGTAAATGAGCACTTTGAAGATGATACAGTGTATTAAACAATCAACAAACCCACCTCGGTAGCCTAATAATGTATTACGAAATCTGCCTTTTATTCCACCATTACAACATGCCCATTTGAACCAGTTTCTGCCAGTGAGTGAGTGGACAAAAACTATTCTAGTAAGACTTTTATTGCATATTCACTGGACTCATTTGAAACAATGTATTTTTGGTGCTCAAATAATCACTCATACTGTACGTTATTTTTAATAGTTAGAAAAAAGAAGAAAAAGAATTTGGAATATCAGCTCCTTGACTTGGCTTTCAATGTATATATATATTTTGGTCATTACATTGTTTTCCTGTGTTTGTATATGAAAAAACAATATTGAACACAATACAAATTTCTTTCTCATTACTTCATAATGTATACATTTTCATCTTTTTTTAGCATGAAACTTTCTAGATGGATAGTAAAACTCAAAGTGTCCTCTTTCCAATGATACCTAATTTATGTTTGTAGCTCACTGGGGTCAAGAACTGTTACTATTTAAATTTAGGTAGGTGTAAATCCTTAAAAGTGAGTGCAGGCTAACAGGTTAAAGGTGCTGTTAATGTCAAGGGTCCAGCACCTGTGTTGGCCTTGTTAAACTCTTCATTGTAATATCGAGCAAGGTAAGGAAGAGTGGGACATTTATTGGAGAAGACTAATAATTAGATCCATGTCAATTAGAGACATTCAATAATATAAGAAATACAGTTCAAGTTATAAGTAATATTTCCAAGTGATGTTTAAAATAGCAAGGAAATTTTCACAGTATTTACTATTGTACTTTTTCTTCTGGTGGAAGTCTTTTTTCAGTTCAGTTTTTTTTTTATTAAAAGCAGTTATTTATTTATTATTTTTTTACTTTTAAGGTCAAAATTATTAGCCTGCTTAAGATTTTTTTATTTATTTATTTATTTTTTATATATTTCCAATAACTTCCCATAACCTGCCTATTTAACATAATTAACATAGTTATGACTTTATTAAGACATATTAAGCTGAATAACTGCAGAAAATCGTACAAAATAACTAGTAAAATATTATGGCGAAAAAAGAAAACATTTTCTCCATTAACAGCACTTGGGAAATGTTTTTTTTTAAATAATTAAAAGTGCACATGATTTTGACTTTAACTGTAAATACAAATAAAAGTTAGATTCTTGGGTTTTGAGAAACGATATTGAATTGACCATACTTAAAAAATGACTAATCAATATATATATATATATATATATATATATATATATATATATATATATTTATTTATTTATTTAAATTTTTTTTGCCAAGCCCTGAAGCGTACTCTTGTAACGTTGAGCAAAATAGTCTAGTAGCACAGAAAATGCCACTTCCTCTATAAATACAAGCTTTAGACTGCGTAATTGTAGGTTTATGGGTTTGAGTCATTGGTTTAAAGACTATTAAAGCACAGCGGGTGCTTGCACACTGAAACAGTGGGTGCTTGCACACTTGTTATTGAGGGATTAAGTGTGTATATAGACTTTCATAAGCGTCTGACACACGATCATGTACATCTAATTGCCTGCTGGGAGACAGTAAATGCGCGCACACACACACAGATATTGGAGTAGAACTGTCAACACAAGGACGGGCCTTTCAGTGAAGAGTCCACATCCTCTCCAGCATTGATGGTTGTTTTTACCAAAGCCATGACATGCAGTGACTTAATAGCCATACGAGAGACAGGCTTTTAAATAAGTGGAGCACACAATCTCTATGGACATCTCTAGTGCATTAAATAGTGACTTCTGTCTGATGTCTTGTCAAATTCAGATAACTTTGTGTTTGGGTGGAAACAGAGCAGATGTTTTTTTGTTGTTTTTTAAGTGTAGACGACAAAAAATATTATAGAGCACCACATATATTTCTCATAAAAAAAGTTATCATGGACACAATTTAAGATTTCCTTTTCACTAATTTATTCATTTCCTTGTTTTAGTTAAATTGATATAGTCAACCCTCATTTTATTTCAGAATGACATTTACATTTAATTATTTGGAAGAAGCTTTCATCCAAAGCTATATATGGTAATAATAAGTAAATGGAATATAGATTAGAGTGGTCAGATTTTTATTCCATGGTCAGTTCTTTTTAAATAACATTTTTTCAGGGTTTTTACATTTATTGTATAGGACAGTAGAGATTATTGACAGGAAAGAATGGGGACCAGAGAGAGGGGAAGGATCGGCATAGGACCATGAGGCAGGAATCGAACTCGGGTCGCCGTGAGCACCAGAGTGCATGTATCGTCGCACTAACCACTACACCACTGACGCCGACTATTCCATGGTCTGTTGACAATCTTGATTCTGATTGATGGAAGGTGTGCAATAAAATAGTTTACTGCACATGTACAGTAGTTCGTCAATGTTGACCACAATTCTAAATAAATTAGCTTACTGTGATTACTACTAGTGACAGTTGCCGGAGCCTTCGTTTATCATTTGTAATCCCAATGTTGATCAACTGACTCACAAATATGCTCAAAATATTTGTGAAATGGTAGCTAACACATGTTGCTATGAGCTGTTAGATATGCTGATGTCATTTACATGCAAACACATAATGGGCTTTATTTTAATGATCTAGGCGCAAAGTCTAAAGCGCATGGTGCAAAGCATTAAGGGCATGACTGAATCCACTTTTGCTATTTTAAGGATGGAAAAATATGCTTTACACCATGGCGCATGGTCTAACGGGGTTGTGCTTATTCTCTTAATGAATTATGGGTGTGTTTTGAGCAAAACATGCATTAAAACAATCAAAGTCTGATCTGCCATTCCCTTTAAGATTTAGTGCATTGAGCCATGGTGCATTTGCTATTTACATGACGGGCTTTGTGTCCTGAAAGGTGAACTGCATTACAGCGAGGGACCACTGTATATATATATATGGATTAAGTGTACTACAGGAGTGTTACTTGTTTTTTCGATTCAAAACAATTGCAATACTTGATCATAAATGATTAGTATCAGTTCAGTAATACATTAAATATATGATATGTCATGGACCAGAGTAGCATACTTTACAAAGTGAGGCAATTAAAACACTCCAACTACTTAAAAAGCAGATAACTATGCCCAATTCACTGCTTGAGAGTTTGCAGGCACCATATTTTGCTGACACTGAAGTGAAGTAGAGGCCCTGTTTCATTCTTAGGGAGGAAATGGAAGCTGAAACTCTCTCTCTCTCTCACTCTGGACCCTTTGACCTGCTGGTGTGTCCGTGTGGTAACATTTCCTGTCCACTCTCGGCTGTTATACTGATACTTGTGGATCCTGGCACAAGTTTTCTTCATCACATCTATAAGATGATCAATCTATGAGCAGATATGGACAGCCATGACGGATAAGCTAATAGACGCAGGCATTCTTCAATGTGTATGTCACTGCTTGGTGAACAGCGCTGACCATTAGAGACAATCACAGTCATTACTGTTGAGTGCATGATAACAATGGCCATCAGTAAGGCCCAATTCTATTTTTTACCTCTTCCCCTTCCCTTCGTTCTTGAAACAGAGTGTGAAGGGGAAGGGCTTTAAAATGTACCTCTAAGAAATGGGATAGCACTACAGCACCTGCACACATCATCATGTCATCGCAATGTCTTCATATGAGATCAGACGATCGTGACTGCTGTAGTTATTCCAGTTGTGTTCTTTTTTCGTATTTATCTTCTGGAAATAAAGGCATATGTCATGTTATCATAACGATATAATGTGGCAATTAGATCGTAACTGTACTGTACATTTACACCATGGCCATATTCATCTATGTAAACAGAAGAAAACAACATTAACATTATAGCAGATATTGTAAAAAGGTCATTCCCAGCCACTAGACTTTTCTGACAGGGGATTCCAGTGTCATCGAGTGACAGATATGAAAGTATGTTGTGGAACTGCTGTACAGGAGGTATTATTATGGATTATAGATAGTGAAATTTAGAGTTTTTTTTTTTTATTTAAGTGTTTTTTTTAAAGCATGATGGCAAAACATGAACACTTTTATGAATGTATTCCGTGTGCAGCCATGCTGCTGTTGTAGATGGTGTATTCTGGGAAAATTTCTTCCCCCTTGGTTTCGGGTGTGGTCCTAGAAAATCTCTATTTAGAATTGGGTTGAATTGGGATTGGGCCTAAGTGTTTAAAAACTTGCTCAACAGCGCTCAAAAAGCAAGTGGACTATTATGTAATTTAGTGTGTTTGTTCTGAACGCTCCTGTCATCGTATTTGAGTTTAGTTTGATGCATTCAAGAAGCATCTTTCACTGAGCAGGTAAAATTTAAAGGTGCAATTTATATATCTGATGGCTTGTATTAAATGCCAAATTGTATTTGTGTTAAGTAAAATTAAAAACTGTGTATGAAAAGCATTGTCGATGTAACAATTCCTCTGACTCACGATTCGATACGATTCACGATACTAATTTCACAATACGATTTAGTCAACGATTTAACAAAATTATTAGAAACAAATGTAAGCTGAAGAACCCTTTCATTTTTTTCCTAAATGCTGCACGTTTCTCTGCAAAATAATATATTTTCTGCCATAACTAAATTGCTATTTTAAAAACAAACAAACAACAACAAAAAAAAAAAAAAAACAATAATACGAACTAAAGAAGACTCATTAAATTAGGCCCTCTGCTCCAGGGGACTGGCCACTGGCATAAAAAACTGATTATAAAATGGCTAATTATATAGTAGGATAGAGACAGGAGTTGAACATGGTTATGAAGGTGAATAATTAATATTACTTAGTATAAGCATCAGTGTGATACACTTAGGAAGAGATCATCTTAAATCATTTGAAATATTCAATAATAATAAATTATTAAATTATGCATAAACTAATTTGAAAAGGAGAGAGTAAAACTAATGTAATACCTGCTTCTGTAAAGAACAACTTTCTCTTTCAGTCTGGAAAACATCTTCAAGCTTTCGCTATGAAAACACTGATGCACCGTGTGATCTCCGTAGCACTTGTCGGAGAAAGCGGAGCTGCAAATTATCCTCTCCGCGTGGTTTGGCTTATTAATAGTTTTTTCATATAGACGTCTGTGACAGTAGTTTTTCACTGTGCCGATGGTTTATGTGCATCATGTTCATTGTTCTGTTAGGGTGCACTCGCACTATGCTATCCGAACCAGTGGTGGATCTGTTCCGCAAAATATTTGACTGTGTGTCACTGCATCCCAAACGACTAAAAGGATATAACTAAAGCAATGTCTACTGTACTGAACGAGAGCGCTTTTCTTCCTGTAAAACTGAACAGTCTCATTATTGATGTAAGCATGCTCCGTTTATAAGGCAAAATGCAGCGTGAGTGTAGGCCGTTGGGGGAGACGGAAGGGGGGACAATTACACTCTGCCACAGTTCAAGGGAACTGTGACTAGTGTGAGTACGCCCTTAAGGCTGGTTTACACTTGTGTGTCAAGTGATTGGCGTGACCCACAGAGCCTGCCTTGCGCATAGCCGTGCATTTATAGTTCTGCGTGCTGTTTGTGTTGCTCTGCAATAACACATCTGAAACACTAGCTGGCAGCAGGTTTTCATGTTTGTGTCGTTTCTTTGCTGGTGTTTTGTTTTTCTGAACTCTACTTAATGTACAAGTGGCTCAAACTCGCTCATTCAGAGGTGGGAACTGGCGAACGTGCAACAACTTTAATCATATGGTGAACACAAAACAAAACTTTCCACCTGGAGCTCCTTCACAGGACTCGACACTTGTAAACAGTCACTCCAACGAGATTGCGTGGGTCTCGGTCCCACACTCATCAGTGATACCAAGCTAACCAATCACAGAGCTAGCGCTATGTGACGCTGCGATGTGTACTTACATTTTTTGAGAGGTGCAATTCAGTGTCAGCCATGGCGATGGCTAGGCAGCTAAATGAAGGCTGAGGCGGAGCATACGCGAATGCTGGACGCAGAAGTATAAATCAGCCTACAATGATGTAGGTAAACGTCTGTTTGCACTATTTGCACAGAGTTTGTGTTTTGTCTGGCGCACTTCACCACTGTCATTTTACTCTGCTGCCCTACCTCTTGCTCGCCGCTGATGTGCAGGTAAAGTGAGTTTGGGCCTGTAAACACAGCTTGTGTCGCAACATTTCTACCTGATTGAATCGTCACATATTTGAATCCATTTTCAACTGGCTGACGGTGAATCGTTACATCCCTTGTTAATACACAGCTCTGTTGGCATGGCATATGGACACAGTTTTCCATATGAGGTAGATGGCAGTGTTTGCATTTGAAGCCATTGCCAGAGCCAATCCATCGAAGCGCAACTCTACAGATCCCGAACCATGCAAGCCAATGGCGACAGCGACGAGGAAAAAACTTCACCAATTGGCATAAGTGAAGAATTAAAAAACCTCAAGAGAAACCAGGCTCAGTTGGGCATGACCATTTCTCCTATGGCCAAACGTCTTGTGCAGAGCTGCAGTCTAGGCGCTGAAGAAACTGGACTTTAGCGAGACCCGTCAGTCCCTGGAGCGTCACAGGAATCAGTCTCATGCTCTTCACTCCTCCATGACCACCACAGCAGCTGCTCAGGATGCGGCCTGGTCCAGGATTATGGAAACCTTGGGGATCATCTCGTCGCTGGTCTTGGATCGCATCAGTGGCACTGCATAGCGTCTGGGAGGGGAGTTATGTTGTGCATCCCTATAGAAATGTTGTTCTGTTCAGAAAATACATTTCCTTTAGCTGTGATTTTACTGTGTGAGATTAGAGTTTCTTTATGAAACATAGTAATAACATGGCCACATTTGAACAATTCAGGAATCAAACTGTACAACTAAAAGAGCATTTAATCGGCTGAAAATGTTCCTATTGAAGCACCAGTGTCATCAAGTGAATAAAAAAACCCACCACATTGCTCTTTCTCTTCCCATAAAGCAATAATATGACTCCACAAATTAGCAGCCTACTTCCATAGTGCTTTTTTGCTTCTCAGCACCATCTGTTCTTATTGACTTTTATTGTGTGTGACACTCCTAGTGTGGACCACAGAAGAGAGTCATGCATATTTGTATTGCTTAAGCAGCCATCTGCATTCCCTTTGCCTATATTTAGATGGGTTTTGGTTAAAGACAATAAATGCAGGTGACGAACAAAGCTGAGGTAAGAGTGGGCTGTGTGATGAATCAGAGAGTCGAGACACAAATAAAGCTGAGCTGACGGGGTCAGAGCTCCTCAAATAGTGTGGTCTGTCTGACCTCTCCAGACGCAGCTCAACCACATTGAGGAGGTGAGGAAACCAGTGAACATTGCATAAAGCGCCAAAAATGGCTCTTGAAGACGCGTAGGAAGCTGTATTATTCAAGAGCGCTGCTTTTGTTGTATTTTGAGACCGCTAGAGCTGTGCACTGAGAAAAGCAGCGGGACGGGAAGTACAGTGTTTTCAGGCATTGTTTGGTCTGATATTTCTGGATCAAAGTGAACAATCTGATCACGCACAGTAGGAAAGAAATAACACAAATGAGAACTCTGTAACATCTCATTTCTTTTTCTTAGAAAGCATAAATGTTAAACAAAGAGTCAAATGGAGATTATATGACGTGTTTTCTTCTCAAAAAGATCTCAATGACTCAGATTGTTCTCAGATTTGACAGTTTTTAAGGTAAAGTCAATTTTCAGTCTAAACTCAAATATTTAACTCATAATTCCTCTAATTATCTGGACGATGATGTCAGCATTTAATATAGAAATATGTTATCTTCCATTTCTTTGTTAAATTTACAACAGAAGTTTTTAAAGTAAGCATAAAAACTTAAAATATTAAGTTTAAGGTTGTTGGCATGGTGGCTCAGTGGTTAGCACTGTTGACTCACAGCAAAAAGATCACTGGTTTGAGTCTTGGCTGAGTCAGTTACATTTCCGTGTGGAGTTTGCATGTTCTCCCTGCGTTCACGTGGGTTTCCTCTGGTGCTCCGGTATCCCCCACAGTCCAAAAACATGCCCTAAAGGTGAATTGGATAAACTAAATTGGTTGTAGTGTATGAGTGTGTGTGTGTGAATGCGAGTGTGTTTTGGAAGCAGCTGGACATCCACTATGTAAAACGTATGCTGGAATAGTTGGCGGTTCATTCCACTGTGGCGATCTCTGATAAATCAGAGACTAAGCCGAAGGAGAATGAATGAATGTTTTTAGGTTTGCTCAATGAAGCTTTACCTATTTGATCAAAAATACAATATTAACATTATAACTCATTGTTTTTGCTTAATTATTTATATATTTTCTCTGTCTCTGTGGGATTTATTCCTGTAATAGCAAAGCTGAACTTTTTGAAATCAGTCATTGAGTATGTTCAGAATCATTTTATATTCAATGAATCGAGAATTATTTAGGAGAAAACATGATACATCACCATTTAAAATTACAAACTTTTTAGGGCACATTAAACTGATCTAAACTGACAGTAAAGAGTAAAGTTTACAAATGTGCAAAAGATTTGACTGGGAAATACATTTGAAACAAATGTTAAACAATCAGCCTGATCTCACAAGGAAACTTAACTATTTTACGTTCTGCAAGTTATGTGGCAAATTTGTATAAAAATGTACGGGTTTAAACACAACTGTCATTTGGGGATGAGCAAATCATACTGAATTACACATGAATGAGATTATACGAATCGAGAATGTGCTGTAAACAATAAATCAAATGAGATTGCGTTGTAAACAATAAATCAGTTTTAAGCAATTACTCAGAATTCAAATTTTGAGCAAATTCTGTTATTTTTAGGTTTCTGTCCCCAAAGGATTCCTGGAAAATGAAATGTATCATGGATTCCACAAAAAATTGACAGAAGAACCATCAATAATGATTAAACACCAATAATGATAATCACAGTAGAGCAGCAAATCAGCATATAAGGATTATTAGATTGAGGAATGATGGTTAAAGGTGCAGTATGTAAATTTGATACACAGTGGTTGAACTAGGTATTGCACACCTTTTTCAAAACACACAAGCGCAGGCTGCCAGATTGACAACATCAACATCAGTGTGCCTGATTGTCGAGCCTAAAGGCTGATTTAAGTCATGTTCTAAATAAAAGCAACGGCACAGAAGGAATATTTTCCATATTAAAAAGAGTTTTTGTTCTAACCAACACCTGAAATTTATATTTTAGAAATTGCTTCAATTTCTTGCAGCTGAACAACAGGATAAACTGACAATGATCACCTCAGGTACACCTCATGTGCTTTATTCAGTGTTAAATACTAACAATGTGAGTTTGAATGCCATTTTCATGACATTTATTGCCATACTACTGAAAGCAGCAGCAGATAGTTCACCTCAGATCTTGAAAATCCAAAAAAAAAAATGTTTGAAATTAAACTTCAGTTCTGTGACTGTGCAAACCAACACATATCAGTGATTTAGCATGTATTTAATCTTGTATTCAGCAGTCATTTAGCATTAATAATGTTAACGAGGTTTAATATGTATCAATTAGATTAAAAATCTTACAATTTCATTGGAGTGCAGTAAGTGCACTATTCTGTGCTTCTGAATGGCTGCATTTAAGTTTCTGTCGTGCTTATCACTGCAAATCTCGTCAGATAGCATTTTGTTAGGACACGGGAATACAATGTAACTTGCTCACCTAATGTTTACGTTCATGATATTTATATTATTTGCTAATTAATAACCACCTCATGTGAATCTGCGTCTCATTTTGGAGTCTGCTACTGTCCACCAGAGGTCGCATTTCGGTCACAGACGCATGCTTTCAGGAATCACAGGAATAAATAACATTTTAAAATATGTTAAAATAGAAAACAGGTCATTTAATTTAAAATAATAAGCCACAATATTACTGTTTTATTATGTTTTTGATCAAACTGATGCAGCAGAAGAGACAATAATGCTAATATTTCCAACATTTGAAGTGTAAGCATTTGTTTTTTTAGTGTATAGGAGTAATATCGGAAAAATACAACTGTCTTTGACACTCTAAGCACTGTAAGGACATCTGAGTGCTTGTTTTCAATTATATCTATCCTTCAAGGATCAAGCCAGGCGTAAGTGTGCCTGTGTGAGACAGATAGAAAGACAGGCCGAGAGATATAGAAGAAAAGGCCACCACTTCCCCTCTTTTTCCCCTATTCCTGGAGGAATATGTCACATTTTTTTCCTGCATCCTCAAGTCATTCTTCATGTCTGAAGCAGCCTCTTGTGGATGGAGCAGTACTGTTTTTGTTTGTTTGAGAGAATGAGAGCGATGCAGACGGGCGGATGGAAGGTCGCGGAGCGCAGGCCCAGCTGATTCCTCTCTTTAAAAGCACCAGCCGACCCCCTGTTTTCATTCCTCATTGTCTCTATCCTGAACAAACAGCTCCAGCTCTGTTTTTTTTTTTAGGATTTTTCTGAAAACATGCAGCTGACCTAAATAAAGTACTTCAAAGAAAGTCCAAAATCAGAAAAAAGATTTTGAGGAAAATAGTTTTGAAGATTGGAGTTTCAAAATTAAAGGACTGTCCGGGTTGATTGACAACAAGCTTTAATTTCTATTTGTGTGTGGATCAGATCTTTGGAATTAAGAGATTTAGGGCAATTTACACAATGTTTTCAGCCAAAAACTGGAAACTTTGTATGACTTTTGCCAGTTTGTTTACATGACAACTGCGTTTTTGAAACTGAAAATGCTTAAATCTGGGAGCAGGTTACAAGGTGGAAGTTTTTCAAAACGCCACTGTTGTTGTGTTCACATGAAAACGAGAATCTTTGAAAATGTTGCTGCCATGCACGTCCAGTACATGTTTAGGGAGGTGTATATTAAAGGCGGCGTGGTAGTGTTGTTGCTCAAGGGTTTGGATTTCACATTACAAAGGACCGCTGAGATGCATCATAACAGTAACTTTCTAAACGCAAGGGAAAAACTTTAGGCTACATCATTGTTATGCAAACATAGCCTTATTTACATATATTATTTATTTAATTATTTCTGAGTGTGCTTGACGCAAGTGAGTTGGCATATACACTCACCGGCCACTTTATTAGGTACACCTCACTAATATCGGGTTACAACCCATTTTGTCCTCTGCACTGCCTTAATCCTTCCTGGCATAGATTCAACAAGATACTGGAAATATTCCTCAGAGATTTTGGTCCATACTGATATGTTATGGTTGAGTTGACGCTGATAGTGCTTCATCCAGCATGAAAGATCTGTCAAGAAGGCTGTGATGTGGACACTATGGTCAGATCCACAAGCTGGAATGAGATGTAGAGTGGCATCAGCCTACTCAATGCTTAGCTCTTCTTGGTGACTGGAAGCCATGTGTCTGAATGACAGATGTTGATAGAAAAGTGAAGTGGTCCAAAGATTGAGCTTTGAGGCACCCAAGTAGCTAATAGCAAGGTAATAAACTAATAAACATTTTAAACGTTTGAGAGTGAGTAAATTGACAATTTTCATTTTGGGTCCTCTACACTACCTGACAAAAGTCTTTTCGCCTATCCACATTTAAGGAACAACAAATAATAACTTGACTTCTAGTTGATCATTTGGTGTCAGAAGTGGCTTTTATGAGGTAAAGGCCTCTAGATTACGCTTATTTTATCAAAATAAAATATGATCTGCCTTGATTTTTAAGCATTTAAATAGGACATTAAGGTCTGACTCTGCTTAGGCACAAGTCTTGTCACTTAACAGAAATAATGTACAGAATAGGATATAAAGTCATGGTTGTGTATGACTCCCATGAGCTTGGATGACTGCATCCATCTCTGCAATGACTAAAATAACTTAATAAAGTCATCTGGAATGGCAAAGAAAGCGTTCTTCCAGGACTCCCAGAGTTCATCAAGATTCTTTGGATTCAGAAATGCTCAATAATGTTCATGTCTGGTGACTGGGCTGGCCAATCCTGGAGCACCTTGACCTTCTCTGCTTTCAGGAACTTTGATGTGGAGGCTGAAGTATGAGAAGGAGTGCTATCCTGCTGAAAAATTTGCCCTCGACTGTGGTTTGTAATTTAATGGGCAGCACAAATGTCTTGATCCCTCAGGCTGTTGATGTTGCCATCCACTCTGCAGATCTCTCGCACGCCCCCATACTGAATGTGACCCCAAACCATGATTTTTGCTTCAACAAACTTTACTGATTTCTCTGAAAATCTTGGGTCCATGTGGGTTCCAGTAGGTCTTCTGCAGTATTTGTGATGATTGAGATGCAGTTCAACAGATGATTCATCAAAAAAAAAATCTACCTTCTGACACATTTACAAATAATCAGCTAGAAGTCAAGTTATTATTTGTTGCTTTTACAACTGGGATCCACGACAAGACTTTTGTCAGGTAGTATATGCCTTTAATGTTAATATAATAACAAAACATTTAGACCTAATTTTTACATTTGTTAATTAAACTTCCTAAATGTTACTTTGAAATACACCTACTGTACCTGAAAAAAATATATATATATTATTTGTCTATTATTTAATGTCAATCTTTGTTCTTTGTTTTATCTAAAAGACTTTTATCTTCACATACTTTTGGCTTAAATGTCTGTTTTTTATTTTATATTTTGTTATCTTGTGATGCTTAGTTTTTTAAAATAAGTAAATTGGTTTAGAACTGTTGAAATACTTTTTGTCATAAGGGTTAACAGAAGGATCTGCTGGTTAAGTGTGTCAAAAGTGGACAGAACCAGCAAGATGACAAGTGATCATTTAGAAGCTGCCCAGAAAGATGTGAGGTCTTGGTTGATTGTTTGCTTTTCAAGCCAGATTGGTTGCTGTCCAGAAGGTTTATCTGTGCATAAAAATGTAGATAATTGACTGAACACAGCTTGGTCAAGTGTATCATAATGGCATGTCATGAAATGATTTGTACTCAAACAGCAGAGTGCATTTCAACATCATACTGTACAATCGCTTCTGCACAACTAGCAGGTAATCAATAACTGCAATAAATTAAAATCTTTTTTTTTTTATTGTGTATTATTTACAAAATAATATGTTATTCTCATCTTGTTCTCAATAACTGCAATAAATTAAAATCTTTCTCTTTTTTTTATTGTGTATTATTTACAAAATACTGTGTGAATATCTCATCTTGTTCTCGTGAACACTATATTAAAGGAATACTTTATTATTATTGTTATAATTTAGTCACCCTCAAGGCATTCTAAGTGTATATTCATTTCTTCTCTCAGACGAACACAGTCAGGGAATTTTTACATTTTATCCTGTTCTTCCAAGTGGAGTAATGGTGTTAGGTAGTGGCCATTTTTAAAGCTTCCAAAAGTACATAAGTAATCCATAGGGGTTTTTTTATGAAGGGATTCAATGTGTTTTTTGGGACAAAAATATATCTAATTACTAAATCTAAACTGGTCAGCACGGTGGCTTAGTGGTTAGCACTGTCGCCTCACAGCAAGAAGATCACTGGTTCAGTTCGCAGCTGGGCCAGTTGGCATTTTTGTGTGGAGTTGCATGTTCTCCCCGTGTCGGCATGGGTTTCCTCTGGGTGCTCCGGTTTCACCCACAGTCCAGAGACATGCACTAGATAGGTGATTTAAATAAACTAAATTGGCCGTAGTGTATGAGTGCATGTGTGAATGTGAGAGTGTATGGCTGTTTCCCATTACTGGCTTGCGGCTGGAAGGGCATCTGCTACTTGAAACATATGCTGGAATAGTGGCGACCTCTGATAAATCAGAGACTAAGCTAAAGGAGAATGAATGAAATCAAAAACTCAAATCCCTGACTTCCGGCAGCTACAGAATGCACATTTTTAACAACTTCTTGACTGACCCCTGCTTTGCATACAGTATGACATAAAATGCATTTGTAGCAGAAGCTCCAGGAATAAAATGCCTCTTACCTGAGCAACCACTTACCACACAGTTTGTTTACCACAGAAGACTATGACGAACAAGAAAACTAGTCTTGTTAACATTATACAGTATATTACCCTTACTCTTCAGAGACAAATGCATCTTATGTAAGTGTGTAATACAATAGAGAACGTGCATTAGGCAGCCACCAGAAGTTAGAGATTTGAGGTAATAATTAAAATTATTTATTCATTTTGCTTTGGCTTAGTCCCTTATTTATCAGGGGTCACCACACGGAATGAACCGCCAACTTATCCAGCGTATGTTTTTATGCAGTGGATGCCCTTCCAGCTGCAACCCAGTACTGGGAAACAATGTCTTTGGACTGTGGGGGACACCGGAGCACTCAGAGGAAACTTACATGGAGAACATGCAAACTCCACACAGAAATGCCAACCAGCCGGGACTAGAACCAGCAACCTTCTTGCTGTGAGGCAACAGTGCCTACTTGTAAAAATAAAACATCAATTCACTTCATAAAATTGCTTTAATCCCCTAGTGGCATATAGGCAGTGGTGGAAAATGTATTGAGTATTGAAAAATCATAACCTGTACTTACCCTAAAATGCGGTGCAAGTAGAATAAAAGTATCTGTTGTAAATATATTAAGTATGAGTATAAAGTAACCCTTTTAAAAGTACTCCAGAGTAGTGAGTATTACACTGTGAAAGGTTGATATGTTTACATGCAATTTGTGTCTGTGTGTGAAAACGTAACATTCTTTTGTGTATTTAAGGCCATTTCAGTCATCATACAGTGGGCATCCATCATTTTCTCATCGGTGTAGTCTTGTCTAATCTCTCAGTCAACCATTTTGTGTCAATTTTTTTTATGTATTTTTGCGTCTTCTGTGTCTTTAATTTGTTCTATATCAGAGGTGCCCAAAGTAGGGCCCGCGGGCCAAAGTTGGCCCATGCTGCATATCTGAAAAGAGAGTGAGAATGATAGGGAGTTGGTTGGGGTCGAATGCCTTTGACAGAGGTCATTATTTCCAGTTTAACGTAACCTTTTGCTTCTTTGTTTACAAAAGAGAGGGCTACAAAAAAAGCAACTAAAATTAAATGTTGTAAATGAATCAGACTTTTAAAATGTAAATACTGTCACTTGACAGAGGACAATGAACAAGACATCGTCAAGCAAATCAAGGCAAAGACAACAGCAGCTCGACTAGTGTATTCAGCATTGAACTCCATTGTGTTATAAATAGCATTGTTTATGTTTTTAATATAACAAATTCATTATAAAATGTAAAAAAAAATTACTGCATCATTAATTAATGTTTTAAAGCAACATTTTTTATCTATTTTTAAATATTAGCAAATAAATTACAAAATTACACATGGCAAATTTAATGTAATATGGTTTACTATATTCTACTTCAGCCCACAGCCCTCAATCAAGTCTGGTTTTTGGCCCTTTATAAGAAAAATTTTGGCCACTCCTGTTCTATATGATGCGATTTTACAATTTGATTGGACGGGAATCACAGGATTTATTCTACTTTAGCCAATCACCACAGAAAAATAGTGGCGATAAGTACCGATACAGCAGTAAAAATGTGTTTAAGTGAAACTAAACGTACACGTTTCTAAATCTACTTAGTAAAATTACAGTAATTTGAGCATTTGTAATTTGTCACTTTACTGCATATAGGTTAGTTTTACGATAGATGTATGCACTGTTGAATGCTTCAAATATATAGCCACTATCCAACACCATTATAAACCAAGGAAAAGCAGAATAAAATGCGAAACTACTTGTGTTATTTTGAAAGAAGAAAGTCACATACACTACCGGTTAAAAGTTTGGGGTCAGTAGGATTTTTAAATGTTTTAAAATAAGCTACTCCTGCTCAGCAAGGCTGCATTTATTTCATCAAAAATACAGTACAAATTGTAAAATAAAATAACTGTTCAAAAGTAGTTTATCATTTAATTTAATCATTTATTCCAGTGATTTTAAAATTGAATTTTCAGCTTTATTACCCCAGTCGTCAGAGTCACATGATACTTCAGAAATTGCTCTTATATCAATTATAAGTTTCCTTTCTGTTATTATTATTATTAAAAACATAATAATTAATAATATATTATTATGAATGGTTATAGTAATAAAAGCAATAATTACTGTAGTAATAATTTTATTTGAAACTACATACAATAAGAAAGCAGTTATTTAGAATTTTAATAAATATTTAACACTTTAATATTTTTTTTACATTTAAAAAATGCCACCTTGATGAACAGAACAATTTTTCTTTAAAAGAAAGCTTCACCCCTTCAAATCACAATTTCGGTTTAGGCAAGATTAATCATGCAGGCCTAAGTGGGTCTAGTGCAAAAAAGACCATTCAGTCAATTCAAAGCTCAAATGACACATTTTCGGACAAAAGAACTAATATACAATAAGTGCTTCACACCCTCTAGAAGGCTTTTCCGCAAAGGACAATAGCAATCATCGACACGCCACAACTGCTGTCAATACCACCAGAGCAGCACTGAATCCTAGAGCCAGCCACAGGAAACATGAAAACTCCATCAGCCACATCCATTCCCAATCAATGACCGGCGTACACCTTCAAGTGCGCAGCTCAGTACTCTGTGCACAATAGAGCAAACAGAACAGGATGCTAAAAATAACCCAAACAGAACCTTTAATTCCAAACAACATGCGGCGAGGTGAAACTAAACGACAATTGCTCCTTTATAAACAGTGGTTTGTGTGGATGATTCATTAGCGCCGACCACAAACATCTCTGGTGTGTGCTCATTAAGTTTCCATCATTCACACTAACTGTGTCCAGCACTACATTATTAAGAGTGCTCCATGATCAATTCCTTTCTCGGTGGCTGACATTTCAACGTGGCCTACGTGCAGCATAGCCTTCACACGTACCAACAAGTCCTCAGGGCCCGCGAGTGTCACAACCTCTAGAGGCACATAACATTATGGCTGCTCGAGAGACACGTGTATACGAGCGAAGCGCTTCTCTGGTTATTTAAATTAGGATTAGTATCACCGTAACCTTGGAGACAGCACGGGCCACGAGCATACAGATGTACGGCGATGCTCAGTTGTGATTCTTTCCTATGGGATGTTTCCGGTCAAATTGTACCTGACGCATTTCTGGGATGAAGGAAAACATATGCAGGAAAGTGATGTTGTTTTTTTTCTGAAACACTTTTGAAGGCACTTTAAATGGACTGGAGAAGCATTAGCCATGTAGTTATGGGAGACCAGGGAATAACTCATTAAAAGGACATCCTGCGATAATTAGCCTGCTGTTTCACCACAGTCTGCTGACATTAGGACAAATGAGGAAATACTACTAACTAGCATGACCCAAGTATGACCTTCTTTGGATCATACTGAATGGATCCATCCATCCATCCATCCAATAAACAGTGAACTACCTGAGGATCAATCTATCCATCAAATAATCAGTGAACTTTCTGAGGATCCATCCATCCATCCATCCATCCATCCACCAAATATTCAGTGAACTTTTTAAGGGTTCCATCCATCCATCCATCCAATAACCAGTCAAATACCTGAGGATCCATCCAATAACCAGTGAACTACCTGAGGATCCATTCATGCATCCACATGTCAATTCCATCCAAACTATCCATCCATGCATTTATCTTTTGAGCCAAATAATCCACTCATTTACATTTATATCCATTCATCCATCAACCATTGAACATTCTGAGGATCCGTCCATCCAGTAACCATTAAACTATCTGAGGATCCATTCATACATCCAGTAACTATTGAACTATCTGAGGATCCTTTATCATTCATCCATCCATTATCATTTATCCATCCAATAACCAGTGAACTACCCGAGGATCTATTCATCCATCCATGCATTTATCTTTTGGGTCAAACCATCCACCCATTTACATATCCATTCATCCATCAACCATTGAACTATTGGGGGATCCATCCATCCAATAACCAGTGAACTACCTGAGCATCCATCCAATAACCAGTGAACTACCTGAGCATCCATCCAATAACCAGTGACCTTTCTGAGGATCCATCCAACCATCCAATAACCAGTTGACTACCTGAGGATACATCCATGCAATAACTCAATTCAATCCATGTTTATTTATATAGCGCTTTTACAATGGAGATTGTGTCAAAGCAGCTTAACATAGTTCTAGTGAAGTCCATATTTCAGAGTTGAAGTTCAGCTTAGTTCCGTTCAGTGTAGTTTAAATGTCACTGCTGAAAGTCTGATCTGAGGATCTATCCATCCATCCAATAACCATTGAACTGAGGATCCATTCATCCATCCAATAAACTACTTGAGGATTCCTTCATCCATATCTCAATTAAAATTGTTTATTCAAACTATCCATCCATGCATTTACCTTTTGAGCCAAACCATCCACCCATTTACATGTCCATCCATCCATTCATCAACCATTGAACTATTTTAGAATATCAACCATTGAACTATCTGAGAATCCATCATCCAATAACCATTAAACTATCTGAGAATCCATCTATCCATCCATCCAATAATCACTGAACTGTCTGAGGACCCATCCATCCAATAACCATTGAACTATCTAAGGATCCATCCATCCATCTAATAACAATCGAACTATCTGAGGATCCCTCCATCCATCCATCCATCCATCCATCCATCCATCCATCCATCCATCCATCCATCCATCCATCCATCCATCCATCCATCCATCCATCCATCCATCCATCCATCCATCCATCCAGTGGACTATCTGAGGATCCATCCATCTAATAACCATTGACCTATGAGGATCCATCCATCCAATAACCATTGACCTATGAGGATCCATCCATCCAATAACCATTGACCTATGAGGATCCATCCATCCAATAACCATCGAACTACCTGAGGATCCATCCATCTATCCATCCAATAACCAGTGGACTCTCTGAAGATCCATCCATCTAATAACCATTGACCTATGAGGATCCATCAATCCATCTAATAACCATTGAACTATCTGAGTATCCAACCATCCAGACTACAGTGGATTTCCAGCAATGTGAAAACTAAACATAAAATTGCTTTCTTTTTCTTCACCATTTACTGAATACATTTTCTTAAAAACTGAAAGTCAATCTCAATGTTGTGAACTTGTAACAAATACAGGGCGATATACAATTTCATCCTTTCCCGAAAGCTAGGGAAATGAATGAAATGGATAATTTGTGTAAACAAATCACCATTAACTGTCAATTAATTTGACACAGATGAACTAATCTTATATTACTTATATAATACTTGTAGCTTCAATCCTTTTTTGTTTAGCTTGTTTTACTTCATGTTATACTCTCAAATCCTGAATATACCCCTTTATGTTTGCTTTTGTCTGAAATCTGTGTCATTTTCCAGAAAAGATTCACTATTTCCCTGTAGAGGGCACAAATCGATCGGCATGGCTGGTACTGAAAACTTGTCATGCAAAGAGAAATAGGGGCGGGGCTTGCAATGCATCAATTGCCATTTATATTTAGATCTAATAATCAACACGCAAATTTGTATTCACTGCAGACACTGAAAAGCCACATTAGACGTTTTTACAGAGATCGAAATCTAGTTTCCCCTCATTTGCAGTTGAAAAAATATAATTTACCCAGTAAATTATATATTTTTTATTAAGTCATAACTTTTGTAAAATATTTATTAAATATTACTAATACGATCACTAACAGGTTTATTAAAATACAGTGAACATAGTCTGATATATGCACATTTTTAGAGAAATCTTTTGACCTAGATAAACTAATCTAGCTGTGGATACTCAATAACTTGCTCGAGGTACATGTAATGCTAGGTGACATTGTTTTATTGACATCATTTTGTAGCTGAAAGTCTTCGGTAATTACACTAGGCACATGTTGTTCATTCATAATTATTTCATGCTGCTTCTATTGATGAAGAGGAAAAAAGTTTGTTTTCTTTTACTTCAAATCTGCTGGCATTTGAACTGGGGCTTCTATTAAGAGTTATGTCATGAAACATCATACAGTATATACATTTGCTACATTTCTAAAAAAAAAAAAATTGGCACAATATGTAAAATAGATATGCCAAAAGTGATCAAAGCTGAGTAAAAATAAAACCATTTACACACATATATATATATATATATATATAATTATATATATATATATATAATATATATATATATATATATATAGATATATATATATATTATATACATATATATATACATATATATATCATAATATATACATATATATATATATATATTTATATTATATATATAATATTATATATATATCTATATAGATATATACATATATATATATATATACATACATATATATATATATATATATATATATATATATATATATTATAATATATAATATATATATATATATATATATATATACACATATATAATATTATATATATATATAACATATATATATATATATACATATATATACATATTATATACATATATATACATATATATATATATAATATATTATATATATATATATATATATATACATATATATATACATATATATATATACAATACATATATATATACTACATATATTATATATATATATATATATATATATATATATATATATATATACATACATATATATATATATATATATATATATATATATATATACATATATATAGATATATATATATATATATATACATATATATATATATATATAATATTATATATATATACACATATATTATATATACATATATATATATAACTATATATTATACATATATATATATACATATATATATACATATACAATATATATACATACATATATATACATATATAATACATATACATATCTATATATATATTATATGTATATATATAACATATATACATATATATATATATATATACACACACACACACACACACACACACACACACACACACATATATATATATATATATTCTGCAATATCAGCACTTGTACAGCCTCTTCACCCTTGCGTATTACTTTGCCTACATAGAGTGACAGCAGATCAATAAACTCACTACAGTTTGACAAATAGTGCAGCTGTTGGACGACATAATGTACTTTTGAGGCTTTTTTAGGTGAGAATGTAGCTGTTTAGACTGCAACTATGCAGTTTATTTATAAGGATAGTGCCTATTTTTAAATATTTATCATTTCTGAGATACAGTGCATCGGCATCCATCAGTCTGTTATTGAGCAGAGCAAAGACGGTTGACATTGTCCTTCCACAAGATGGTGATAGAGACAGCATTATAAGCTCTTGGTGTAGAAAAGATTGGCGTATTTTCACACTAAACCTGATCAAAACACTACAAAATTGTTGAGTGACTTTCTAAGTCGATCTCTCTCTTTTGTATGTTATAGTGCTGTAGAGTATTGAGTGCGAAATGGAACTCACTTATCAGGAATGTTTGTATTTTGTTTTGCCCACTCTTCATATAACCCTGAGTTGCTTTTTGGTTGGCCATCTGTTTGCTTCTATTGAATCTCCTGTTTTCATTGCAGACTAGTTCAGTAAAAAGAAAGAGAGAAGAAATGCCTGCATGTGTTTAGCGTTTTTCCTTATCACAAACACAACAGTAATCAGTTAGTGTTTGTGCTGCTTTGGCTTTTTCGGGGTTAATTTTTGTGATCTCATGATCGCAAAAGAGAAATACTGGGAAATCTCTGTATACTGATGGCATTTCATGCCGTTCAGCCTTATAATCTTAAAATGTGAGCAAAATCACAATCACATTCAAATACTAGCTCTAAAGAGACGTTGGTGAATTAGTAACAGTTCTGCTGTTTTGATGTCAGGTGCAGATGTGAATGAATGGCGGAAGAAAATAGTTCTTCATACAAAACGGTTTTTAGACTCTCCATGTTTGATTTTCTTTTTTATATACACAATTATGCCGTCAAACTGTTGTATAAATGCAATATCACACTTGTAGAAGTACAATACAGCTGTATATCAGCACTTGTGGGACTAAGGCATGCCTCCCACCAGTGCCGATATGCAGTCACATCGCATGGCTATTGCTCATAAGCCAAACCCAAAGACCTTTACGTACAATGTACAAAACGTTTTATTGCAATTAAGATAATAATTCAATAATGAACATTTATAGAATACCATTACTAATAGTAACAATACTTATAATAAAGTAATGGATAACACTTTACTTACTATAGTACTAAAAGTAAATTATGCATAATTTCATGCAAGTAATCTTCATCCCAACCCTAAACACATTAATACTTTACAAAAACTAATGTATTTGTTTCAAAACTTTTACTTAAATGTATAGTAATACCATAACACAGACACTGTAAAATAGTCTAAACAATATTAGTTTGTTATTAATGTATTTTAAGATAGTATAATCAATGTCATTTTTTTATTTACATTTTTAAAAATGTTAATCACAATCATGTGGTAGAAATAAACAGTGTTTTTTTTTTATTTGTTTGTTTTTTAAATGAAATAATATACTGTAAACCTAAACATAGTTGTTGGGGAACAGTATAAACCCATATAAACAGAGTGTGGGGGTCAGACATTGGCCATGGATGGCCAAGACAAATGAGAACAATAAAGCAGCCAGTCTCCTGACACCTCATCAGAATGGTGCAGGAGAAAAGGGCTGTGCGTGTTTGTGTGCCAGTCAATACTCATAGTGTCGTACTGTTAATACCTCTTTTAATGAGGCTTATCCCCATGTAAATGGGAGCGTAGCTAAATGAATGTTTTCTCAACCTTCATACACTATTAGTAAGGGTTAACACAGTTCACCTATGCTCTGAACAGCCAACAAAGTGATTTGACTGAGGTCAGTACATTATTATTAACATTCATTTGCCGGAAATAGCCGGTGGCAGAAGGCTATGAGTAATTGTGATGTAAATGGACGGAGGGGTAGCAAAGTTTAAACAAGAATTGAGGAAGGGGAGAATAGCAGCAGCGTGTGTGTGTGTTCACAGGTGACAACGCTGTCGATCTTAGCGTGTTAGTGGGTAATTAGTTGCTCTCTCGCTTTCACAGCTGATGTCTCTTATGACATAGTGGACCAGTAGCCCTCCTTGACCTTTTCCGCAGCCCATATTAAGCTCAATTTGGAGTGTGTTCTTGAGCTAACCTTTTCTCAGATCTGCAAAGTGAGAAGAGGCCCGTGGCCATTGCTGTTCTCATCAACACAATCGCTCTCTGTGCTGGACATTATGAATAAATTGATAAATGCAGACCTGCGAACTATCAAGAGGTGGAAAAAGTGTCATGGTCATGACTTAAATCCCTCAAAGACATGTCTGCCTTTTTTCCTGTTTTTAATTAAGTAATCTAGCGCAACCTTAAAAGAAAATAGCTTTGAAATGTACAATTAGCTTTGTATTTCTTATATAATTTTAAAGTCTGTGTGAATCAGAAGTTGCTGAGATTTGTTTCAGTATGTTGATATACTTCCAACTGAAAATGAATATTGAGTAAGGACTTTTCTCCCATAGCAAACTAACAGTAAGAGGAGCATGGTTGACCATTATGGCTGAAGTCGTCAAACTGACGGCAACAAAGAAGGACCATTTATCCAAACATTGGAACAAATTCTCAGACTTTGATTGAAGATTGCCAAAACAAGTTAATCCACTGAAAATAAATGTAACAGATTATTCATCTAAAGCAGAGATGCCCAAACTAGCGCCCACAGGCCAAAGTTGGCCCATGGCAACCTTTGATTTGGCCCACCATCCCATTTGAGATGAGAGGGAGAATGGTGGGAATGGTTTCGAGATTGTCAATTCAAATTGAATGCAACCCTTTGTGTTTGTTTTATTGTTAAAAGTGAAACTGAAATAATTAAATGTTTCAAATAAATGGAGTAAATGAATCAGATTTTGTTTAAATGTACATACTGTCACCTGACAATGAAGACTTTGGTGAGGAAATCCAGATAAAGGCAGAGTCTGCTTGACTAGTGTATTCAGCTTTGAACTCCACTGTGTTACAATGTTTTTATTGCAGTAAGTTATCATTTAAAAAGTTATACTGCATTAGTTAATACGATTTAAATGAATGCTTTGAATTTATTTTGAAATATTATTAAATAAATGAGAAAATTACCCATAGCAACTTTAATGTAATATAGTTTGGTATATTCACCTTCGCCCAACGACTCTCGATGATATTTGGTTTTTAACCCTTTAAACAAAATAGTTTGGGCACTCCTGATCTAAAGAATAACTATGAACACTGACAAAATAAATATGGACTTCAACCCTTTGGATGCGTGTCATTACAACCGTTTAATCAGTCTAGTCTGGTCTATGAAGTATACGATCACAGTGGTGTGATTACTAGAATGTTCAGTAAATCAGCTGCTATATTTAAATCTGCTTTCCCGTGATTATGTCTGATGTTTGACACTGATGTCTATGGAGATAATAATTTTAAACACAAACAGACAATGTATATTATTTACATCAGTTACTCGCTTTACAGTAGGTAATTAGAATCTTTATTCGGTTCTTCTCCTAATGGGGTATATGCACACAGGCTTTTAGTTTCGGCCAGCCAGCTTGAGCGCAGCATTGCCATGTTTAAAGTCTGATTTCTTTACAGATCACTGATCTTCGCTGACTGATAGACATACATTATAAAGTGGGTCTCAGATCAGACAAGAAGCACTGCATTAAATTATTATTTCCCAGCATTTTCAATGGAGTTTTTGCACTCGTCTGCTGATCCTGACGACGCTATAGGTTACATGGTTTTTCATCTCGTTTTACGCTTGAACAGCTAAATGAATGCTTAAGTCTATTTAACTGAATGTATTAATCACATTACAACATCGATGCTGTAAAAAGATCGTAATGAAATTGAAAATAGTCACATTAAGCTTCCGGAAGTTTATCATTGGCTGAAAAACACTAACTCTGCACATACCATAGATATATATACACTAGATATCGCATATGGACCCTCAGCATGCGCCAATAGCGCTGCCACATTAGTACAGTGCTCCCAGAACAAATGACATCAACCGCACTAGTCAAGACTCAAGCCAGTCTGAAGATGTTGGACTTTAGTGTAGTAACGAGCAAACAAAGAAATTAAAGCATAAAGGCAGAACATTTCATAAGTACGTTTTGTTTTTTACATTTTTGTTTGTAACAAACTTTTGTGCTAAATTATCGATGATAATACAATCTGTTACTCCACTGACCATAAGGCAAAGTAGCACCAACTCACACTATATACTAGGCTTATGCTAGTTTAATTGAATAAAATAAGCAAACAAGGTAAATGAAATTTGACAACAAGATGCTGCGGCGCTAGAAACTTGTATTATTATCGGCTAAGTAAACGAGTCGTTCATAACGGGGATTCATTCACAAACAAATCGCTCCCTCTGTCAATGAGAAGTGAAAGCAGGAGAGGGGGTGTGCACAAGCTCTTTGTTGGCAATGCCCTTGCGGTCACTTATCCATTGATACAGCAAAGTGATGTAAAATGATAATTTTCGTAATTTTATCAAATAATTGCATACTGACCACCGGGAAAACTCCAGATGATAGATCTGGCGGCTCTATTGACGTGTTTCTTCCAATAGACAACAACAGCGTAGGCGACATCTTATGTAAATATCTGTGCATATACCCCATTAGACAGCCACTTTTATTTATCAGCTCTAATCTCTCCACTGCACTGTGGGCTAACATGGCAGTGCCCATTATAGATCAAATAATATGATCATTATTAAGCTGTTTTAACAACAAAATATGTGTTTTTATCAGGGTCCCCATACTTCTTAAATGAACTTGCATTTCAGACATATGGATTTAAGGCCTTGAAAGTACATAAAAACTAACACAGTTCCTTGAAAATGCTTGAATTCGATTTGTTTATGGTTTTATTTCAATAATTGTACTCAATTGTCAAAAACAGAATGAAAAATAACAGAGAAATTCATAAATTAAAAATCTTAAAGTTTCATCTTAAACTGACAAATAATGTACATTCTTATCAATATTTCAGAAACTGCATTTCGATAATACCAGAACTAAACACATTTATTTACAAATTCTTTGAGCATGACTTTTTAAAACGGCCATAATTTTTAAAAATTACTCTATTTTAATGTAACTTTTAAGTATAAGTGAAATGCCACTTTTTTGGCACTACATATGCTGGGGTGTGAAAACAAAGTCACTTGATTTAAATTAATGGTGCTTTAAAAAGTCCTTGAATCTGCTGCTTGTGAAAGCATGGGAACCCTGTCTTGCATATTTGAGAATCAGAACATCAGATATTTGCAGAAAAGGAAAAAAAAAATGTATGCTTAAATTATCTCGGCTATAGTGTGCAACATAAAACGACTCAAAGAAACAAAGAAACTTTATATTGATGCATTCCAAATAGTAAAAACATTAAAGAAACTCAGGTGTGAAAAAAGTGATTAAAGTTAACATTCAACAACATTTACATCACATGCACAATTATATGCTATTATTTCTCTATTCATTTCAATCAAATAAGAATAGAAGCAATTAATAATGGAAATGAAAAGGTGCTTAATTTTCATTACAATGCAAAAAATGTCTCAGAAATAGGCTGAATTGAAATAAGTGCGCATGTTTGTTTACAGTACTGTACAAACTGTATACACTATATTGCTGAAAGTATTGGGACGTCTGGGACATTGTTACATGCTCATGAACTTTAATTTAATAATCCCAATCTTTATCCGAAGGGTTTAATTTGTTTTTTTTTGCAGCTATAATCACTTTAAGTCAGGCATGTCCAAGCTCGGTCCTGGAGGGCCGGTGTCCTGCAAAGTTTAGTTCCAACCCCAATCAGACACACCTGGGCTAGCTAATCAAGCACTTACTAGGCTTTCTAGAAACATCCGTGCAGGTGTGTTGAGGCAAGTTGGAGCTAAAATCTGCAGGACACCGGCCCTCCAGGACCGAGTTTGGACACCCCTGCTTTAAGTCTTCTAGGAAGGCTTCCCATAAGGTTTAAGATTGCGTCTGTAGGAATTTTTGACCATCCTAGAAGCTCAGTTTTGAGGTCAGGCATTGATATTGGAAGAGGCTGTCTCCACTTAAAGCTATTCAATCAGGTTGAGGTCAGGACTCTGTGCAGGCAAGTCAAGTTCCTCCACACCAAATTCACAAGGTCTTTTTGAAGCTTTTTTGTTGAAACATGAACACCGGCAACAACTCTTCCTACAAAGTGAAATTGTCAAAAATGTCTTGATATGCTGAAGCATTATTATTAGTTCTGTATGTTTTCATACACAGCTTTAATGAGATTCATTGGTTGTTTCCCCTTAAGCAGAGGAATGTGGGTTGCATGCGAATACAAAAATCCCTCTTAAATGTAATTGCTAGCACACCCAAATGTTTGGAACTGGCACAAACAAATAATCAGACTCCATGTCCAGATTTAAGCACTGACCACACAGAAAAATTTACATTTTATAACACCCAGAAGCCTAATTGATTACAATGCTAAAATCCACAACTATTAGTTTAAGCCTCTTATTGCATTCCAGCCGCAGAAAGCTAATTATTTTAGAGTGGTTAAGGCCAGCGGATTGAAAAAAAGCTGAATGTATCCCTGCAAACCAAAGGACTAAAGAAGCACAGCGCTGCCTGGAGTTTCTCCGTCTTTGCCAAATCGGTTTATCCTCTGTACATGGTATTGGGTGCTTAAAACATCAATACAAACCAAGTGAACAGGCTCCTTTTTTCCAGTATTAAGCAAAAATATGATGAAAGGGGCAGTAGGAGAAAGCATGAGGGCCCCTTTCAGTGTTTTGTTTACCAGCAGAGGCTAATATGGAAGGTAAGCGTGTTAGTGCTAATCTTCCTCTCACACATGACAATGGAGGAGACCTAGGTCTGGTCCCCTAAGGGTTTGATGGGCCTCATACAGCCTATTAGAGCATTGAGTGAACCAGTAGAAATATTATCTGCTCGCACACAATTGCACGTACCTTGTTACATATTATTTGTTTCTGGGAACACAAACGCGGGCTGATACAGCCAACGTGGCTCAAATGCCAATTTGACTTGTTCGTTATTCAGTTTTGGGATAATTACATCTGAAACATGATTAAAAATGTTTGACCTTTTTAATCTCGCAAGGCTAATCTCTTACTATTTAGACAAAAATACAAAACAGAGCTTAAAATGATTTCTGTGAAACTACTGGCAGAGGAAGATGCCCTTTACTGATAGGCTATCTTTACCCAGCTCAATTTATATAACAAACATCCACATTTGTGGGGACAATTTGCAAACCAACTTTTTCCAATGAAGTGTTCCCACATTGTTTGCTGTAATTGTTCTTGGCAAAGCAGTACATGCTTATTGGTAGCATGCAGAAGGTATTTCCGAGGAAGCTAGAATCCCCAAGAAACTGTTTATGTTTCTTATAATACAATGACTACAAAGTTTTAGAACTTCTGTTTTTAATAACCTAAGATTTTATGTTAGTACTGTATGTTTATATATACGCTCACCGGCCACTTTTTTAGGTACACCTTACTAGTACCGAGTTGGACCCCCTTTTGCCTTCAGAACTGTCTTAATTCGTCATGGCATAGATTCAACAAGGTACTGGAAATATTCCTGAGATTTTGGTCTACATGATAGCATCATGCAGTTGCTGCAGATTTGTTGGCTGCACATCCATGATGCCAATCTCCCATTCAGTCAGTTGAAAGAATTATCCTGTGTGAATCTCCCGAATTTGAGTTACTATTGCCTTTCTATCTCCTCTGGCATCAACAAGGCATTTGTGCCCACAGAACTGTCGTTCACTGGATATTTTCTCTTTTTTGGACCATTCTCCTTAAACCCGAGAGATGTTTGTGCATGAAAATTCCACTAGATCAGCAGTTTCTGAAATACTCAGACCAGCCCATCTGGCACCCACAACCATGCCACGTTTAAAGACACTTAAATTACCGTTCTTTCCAATTCTGATGCCCGGTTTAAACTGCAGCAGATCGTCTTGACCATGTCTACATGCCTAATGCATTGAGTTGCTCCTATGTGATTGGCTGATTAGAAATTTGCATTAACAAGCAGTTGGACAGGTGTACCTAATAAAGTGGCCGGTGAGTGTACACTCCATCACTCATTTCTAATGTGGTACTTTAAAATGTACATTAACACAGAGTGATGGAAACCCAGTTGACGTACTGCTGAAACTATAAACTACTGCAATAATCCAATAAAGCAAACATCATCCCTAATTGAAGAATTACTTGATACGTAAAATCAAATGCTCAAAATGAATCCGATCATGAACAGAATCACTTATTTAGCGTTTACATTGCATTTATTTAATTATTCATTGCAGATTTTTAAAACCCAAATCTGTTTCAAGAAAGAAAGATGTTGGATGTCAGACCAGAAAATGTGCGGTAAAAGAATAATAGTAAATGTAAGTATATTTGCTAAATTCTCCTCAACTAGTAAACAAGTTTTTCAAGGGCTTATATTTTTGGGTCGTGTGTACTGAACAAATGCAATCTTGTGAATTTTGTGCAGAGTTTTGAACAGAAATGTGACACTCCTAGATTTATTTGTTTGTCATCAGTAGGATGACATGTTTCCAACTGAAATTGAATATTGAGTAGGGGGCGGGGTTTAATTTAATAAACATACTTTAACACACATACTTTAAACTGAGGATCATACCAAACTGTCATTTTTGTGTGGTGTTTCTGACACATTTTAATATAAAAGCCGGATGTTTAGAGGGCTGGACAGTATATAAACATCCACTTACCTCATTTCAATGACAGCTTGAAGATAGTCAACTATTCAAGCCATCAAACTCTAACAGCCATCAAACTCTAAACACTCATTATCATTTGATCTCTCGAACATCACACTTTCTTTTTCTACATATTAGTGTGTTTCAGTTCAATGTCAGAAGATACACATTCCTGTGGAAATGCTGTATTTAAACAGTCATGACAATAAACCTTTAGTGAAAGACGATAAGTGAAGAGAGAAGGGTCATTTTTTACAGCCTATGGCCTGTGCTCCTTACCGGATAGCCCTCTGTTTTCTTCTGGCACCACTTCAGTAGAGCGTTCCTCTTAGATCCACCATACTCCCGCGCCAGAGCGGACAGAGGGTCTGTTCTTTCCACACTAGCATCAGGGGACAAACACACACATACGGTCACTAACACTGCATCTGGACGTGTGTGAGACCTCATGGGGCTGAGAACTGAGATTCATTTAGTGTGTGTGACATGCAGTCCTAACATATAGTTATTTTCTAAATGCGATTATAGCACCGAAAGAGTGGAACACTGAAAATATACACAAAATATGAACTATTCAGGAGAATGAATGTAACGACAGATTGTGCGTGACTCTGACTTGACTGCTTTTGTTTTATTAGTGTTTAAGCACTGCTAAAATCCTCACACACATGTGAACGTACATCAGAGGCGTTGCTCTGAGCGAGAAACAACATGAAAGATAATCAGATTGTCTTGTTTTTTTCTGCATGGGAAGATTAGATGACTCTGTGGTCATTGCACTGGGAGTCGGAAGACTGTATGCGTCATCGTTTATCACCTTTCACACTGATGCTTGAAACAGATTTCATATGCAGCCAGTATGAAAAACATTTAAGATACAGATTCACTACATTTATGAATATGGGTTTGAGCAGAGATGTATAGTAACGTGTAACGTATAATGTATAGTATATAGATATATATATATATATATATATATATATATATATATATATATATATATAGATACATATATATACACACGTTTTACCGGATCTGGCACTTTATATACTGTATGGTATTGTTTCGTGTCATCACCGACACGAACAGGCAAAAGATCCGAATGAACTACAAATCATTTAAATGACTGAGTTGACTCTTTTATTAAAAATTGTATATTTTTAAACAAGGCGCACTTTTAGGTTTAAACCTCAGCTAGATGTTTTAATTCACTTAGAGCTGTGTTGCACACTGTATGGAAGGTCATTTTTAAAAACCCATAATAGGGGCTCTTTTAACTTGAGCTTTTTCTTCACCCGAATAAATAACATTTCACAAAGTAATAAAGACAAAACAGTTATTTTTAATGACAATTCTTCAAAATATTAGTGTTTTCCAGTATTTTATGTAAATGCTTTCTTGGTGAACATAAAAGACAACAATCAAAATAATCGTACCAACCTCAAACTTTTAAAAGTTATTATAGATTTGAACAGTTTATGTAGAAACTCATCTAATTGCATGTCTGTATTTGTTGTAATCTGCAAACTCCTCAAAGAATTCGTCTCAGTTTAAAGATGAGCTGCTGATTTTGAAAATTTACATGATTAAAACAGCCTTTTACTAATTCTTTTAAAATTATTATTATGCAAACAGCTTTTATCAGCTCAAGTGAAATGAGAGAGCACAGCATGAAACATTAGTGTCTTAAGAAATTAATCCATCACACCACAGGACTATTAAAAAGGCGTTAATTAAAATGTTTAAAAAAATGGGGGAAATATTAAAATGCTAAGTTAGTGGACCGTGATAAAATTTACCTACAACATCTTGGAAAAGACTTTTGTATTATTCTGAGCCAAATCATGAATCTGCATGTGTAAATCTCCAACTAAGCATTGACCCAAAGCAGGGGTTAGCAAGCAAATTGAGAAGAAATGGATAAGGATAAGTCTCATGAGTGGAAATAGCGATTAATACTTTCTGATCTGAATCGTCTTCTTAACCTCTGTTTCATTGACACATTTTGTGCAGTGAAAGGTCGCTGTCTATTTCCTTCATCAGACTGAGTCCTCTGCTGTTCTAGTGCCCCTAGTGAGGTGGATTATTATTGCAGCTGTGCTTTTGTAGTTATGCTGACCTGAGTTTGCTGTTGGCTCTGTTGTAAGTAAATGATGCGGTGCGGCCGTTGAAGTGAGCTGGAGTTTTAATCACAGACTCCAGAGACGGGCTCTTCCTCATAAGAGACGAGGGCTTCAGATCATCACAGGAACCTGAGAGAGAAACCACACAAAGTTTATTGTTGTGTCTCATAATTGGCATGTTTCTGCAGAATATCTTGTTCAGTGGCATATAAAAATCCACAAAAGTTTAATGATGCAATATACAGTTGAAGTAAAAATCATTAGCCCTCTAATATTTTATTTTTCAAATATTTCCGAAATGATTTTTAACAGAGCAAGGATTTTGTCACAGTATTTCCGATAATATTTTTTCTTTTGGAGAAAGCCTTATTTGCTTTATTTCGGCTAGAATAAGAACAGTTGTAAACCAAATTTGGAGTGGAAAGGGGGAAACCAAATCATCAAAAAACTTAGAGTTGAAAATGCAACAGATTTCTGCAAAAAATATATTAAAACAAATAAACTTGAAAATAAAAACATGTAATCAAATATTTGGATCTTAAGTGAAACTTCTTAAAAAATGATATCGATGAAAAAATGATATTAGAGTTTTGTGTCTGTATGTTTAAACAAATTAACACCCGTTTCGGAGCAATACCTTAAGCCAGTGGTTCCCAACCTTTTATAACTTGTGTTTCTGTGGCCCCCCTGAAATTTCCTCCTGAAACCAGCTATTTGTGGCAGGTTAGTAACTTGTACAGAAGAAGTTTACTGAATAAACTTCCAATGATTTAAATAAATTTAAAATGAACACAACAGATCACCAAGCCCAGAGAAATTCCATCCCAGAGACCGTCAGCGGATCAATCAGGAAGCAGGCAGAGAGCATTCAGACTAGAGCTGTGCAGGATAGATTTATTATTATTATTTTTATTATTTTTACCTATTTAGGTTTGGTTACAAATACACATACACGTGACCCTATTGATTGTAACTATAGCAATGTTGGAAACCACAACATGTGCACCATGCTCGACTGCACAAAACACTTTCACAATGGTAGAAACAGGCATCTGTGTGCGGCGATTCATCACTTGCTGCTTCCCGAGTGAAAGGGTGTTAATGCGTCATTGCTTCTGTGAGTTCGATAAATACCAATATATTTGCCTTTTAAAATTAAAGTTTTTACAAAGTCCTGTATCCATTTCATTGGACTACCGTGGATTATTTTCAGCAATCTTTTAAGTGGGTTTTAATCTTATCGCCTGCACCAGCTTACTTTATCGTTGACATATATTCAGCAAAAAATAAAGTTAATTTGGAAAGTTGGAATTAAACCAACTGTATAGTGAACGCATAGTAACAATTGTTTGATTATTTCTCATCTCCTAAACATCATAATACATTAATAATAATGTATGATCAGACATTTTTACATATATTAAAAATGTTATTTTTAACAATAACAGCTGGCAGCCCCCCTGCAACAACACCACAGGGCCGCCGCCCACAGGTTGAAAACCACTGCCTTAGGCCAATTTTCCATTGCCAGCAATACCATTCCATTGCCTAAAGAGGTAGTTTACGCAAAAATCCTTATTTGCTGTTCATCTACTTACCCACTAATGCATCAGTCTTTACAGAAGAGTTTACAGCATTTTTATGCCTTTATTGATTAGGCTAGTAGAAACCAGATTGAAGTGGAAAGGGAGAACCAAATTGTCAAAAAACCTAGAGTCGGATGTGCAATAGATTTCCAGTATTTCAGCACTTAAATATTGTACCTGGCCAACCACAGAGAGAAACTGATAGCCAGGCAACAAAAAAAGTGACCAACTCTGAGTGAGGAAATAACTAGACACATTTAACCATGGGAATCATCGCTTTACACTAAAGAAATGCTGGGTTCCACACATATGATTAGTGTTGGGACAACATAAAGGAATTAAGTTAACTTATTAGTTTTTACAAATCGAAGTGGTTTGAACATAAAACATTTAAGTTCTCCACCAAAAAAAAACAAGGAAATGTGTTGTTTCAGCTCAATTTAAATAAGTTGTTTAAACAAACAGCAAATGTAATTTTTTTTGAGTGTAGATTTCAGAAACATCCACTAAAAATGCATTACTGGGAATATAACACCACAATTTTGACCATTTCCATGATAAGCCACAGATTCCATCAACAGTTTGTCCTTTAAATTGCAATGTTTCCCTAGGGTATGGGTGTTTGAGGATGGCTCAAGTGTTGTTTGAATTGGATGTGTCACTGTGAACTACCATTGTGAGGGAAATCTCCAAAGGCAATTCTTCTCTCGAGGGTCTTCGACAGTGGCTTGATTCCAGAATGCCTCTAGAAAACAAAGCACATGTTGGCGATAGCACTCTCCATAAAATGCATGGTGTGTTTTGAGATTTGCAGTACCTGAATGGGTGAGACGGCAGCAGCGGGAGCTGTTCGGACTGGTATACCACTCAGGGGGCTTCTGGGAGATGTGTGTATCTGTACTGAGCTGCCGGATCCATCTAGAGAAATGCATTTGGACAGTTTGAATTGTAAATCTTTGCTTCAGACATAAATCTGAAGATGCAGCATTATGATGTAATTATGTTTTAACGCTCATGTAATTCCAAACCTGTATGAATTTAGAACACAAGATATTGTGTGAACTTTACTTTTGGTGACTTCTGGTCAAAATAATATGTATTTTTGTAACAACATTCATTTTGGGGTGAATTATCCCTTTAAGGACAATGGCACAAGGCGTGGGACAAAATGCAACAATCAAGACTATAAGGCATAATGACTTTTTTAACCATCCAATTAGCTTTTGTTGACTCATTTCTCTAAAATGCCCTGCAAAGATTCAAGAAATAATCTACAATGGAAATTGCCACTCAAACTGCTATGGTCAGACTGAGATTATCAGCTTTTTTTAAAAAACAAACACTGGCATACAGCTATTTAAACATAATTGAGAAACTGTGTTGTTTCAGTTTAACTGAGATACTATTATGGCCATTTTTAGACCCTTTGATTGTTTGTCTAGTTCCCAAAACTGCACTTCACATTACATTTCTTCTTTATGCAGTTTGCAATATTTTTAAGGGTAACAAGATGTGCCCCTGGACCACAAAACCAGTCTAATTTTGAACGGGCATATTTTTGGTAATAACCAAAAATTCATTGTATGAGGCAAAATTATAGATTTTCATTTAATGACAAAAATCATTAGAAGATTAAAGTAGATCATTAGATAATGGAGTCATTAGAATATTAAGTAAAATAAAGGTCATATTTTTGGCAATAACCAAAAATACAACGTATGAGTCAAACCTATAGATCAGGGTTTATACAGGAAACACAGAATGAAATTCAATACGAGACCACTTTTAAGACTGTTTCCATACATTTTAAGGCCTTATTGCCACTTTAGGTTTCAACTGGAAACATTGATTGGCAACATTTTAACTTAATGTATATTTATCAAACACAAATTGTAAGAAAGCACAACTTGTGAAGAAAGTGACTAAGAAAGTCACTTGTGATAACCCCTTTTTAATAATTCAGACAACTATATATTACATAATTAAAAATTATACAAGATTTAATAACTTGTAAAATAGGATTTATAATATTTTTAATTGATTTATCAACTTTTAATACTTTTTAAAACCCTGCGGACATTCTGTAGATTTTCATTTGATGCCAAAAATCATTGTAATAATAAGTAAAGATGATCTTCCATGATCTTCCATATATCAAAAACGTATGTATAATGTATATTTTATATTTTATTTTATTTACAATTTACGAAAAAATTAAAAGGCAAAAAAGAAAAATCTTCATTGTATTTTACGCTGTGTCCTGCTTCTGGTATCTATTCTGCATGTCCTCACTGTAAATGGGTGTAAATGTGCACAGACTTGTTGATTTTCGTATTTTTCTGACTTTATCTGACTTTTATTTTAAGTAGTTTACAGTGCTCAATATATACAAGTACACCCCTCACAAATCTCTTATTTAAGTAAATATTTTCTATAGGGTGCTACACAATTTTATATTTGTGCATTTACATTAGTCAGTGCTGAAGCCAAATCTGGATCCTATCTAACAAAACCTACGATAACGGTCCGAAATGAATACACTCAAATTTATATGTTTTATATATAAAAAATATTAATTTAATTGTATTATCTTTCTATTTATAAAGATGTTCGGTGACTAAAACATTATTTTAATAAATTTATCGGTTTAATAAATCTGTTTGGTTCAAATGCACCAAAATATATGACCAATATTTGCTGAGCAATTTATAATAATATTCAAAATGGGGTATATATATGCTGAGCACTGTGGCCTCAGTGGATGCTCTTTGGGGCTGAAAAGAAAATGTGATATTTATATAGTCCAGTAAACTCTTTCATTTCAAAAGCATCACTGATTAAGATAAAGAAAAGTTTCATAACGGGGCTGTGTGATATGGGCTAAAGAAACCGATCACAATTTTCTTGAACAATATTGCGATTTTGATTTTAATCACGATTTTGTCACATACAGATGTTTCACAGTAAAATATACAATACCTTGAAAGATATCAATATCCGATACCATTTTCGATACCAAAAGATGTTTTTATGGTTGTTTTACAGCAGCTGATTGTTGTAGAGTCTTGTTACATGTTTATATTGTAATGCTATAACTAGTTCTGGGTAGTGTTGTCACGATACAGGAATTTCCAACTTCGATACAATACCTTAAAAAAATATCGATAATTGATACCATTTTCGATACCACAAGGAATAAATATCTCAACATTAAAAGTATATAAATAAAGTCAAAAGAAAAAATAACTAAACCATGCTATGTTTTTGCATTTTCAAGTAAAAATGCATGCATGCAGAAGGTGATAAATAACTAGTAAAAACTACATTTGTGCAATCCTACACTGTAAAAAAAATCCAACTTACAAATTAACTCGGTTTATGAATTTACTCAAATTTACTCAATTTAACTGCACGTTTAGAACTGTTTGTTCAATGAAAGTTAAAAAATTCAGTTGAGGAAACTTAGAATTTTGATTTCTTCATCAAAATTTACTCCTATAAAAAATAAAAAGTTGAGTTAACTTAAAATTTTAACGCAACCGGCTGCAAAGAAATTTTGATTTTATTAAGCTTCAGTGGTTGAAGTTGTGCCAAATTATTCGGTAAAGTATACTTGACTTAAATCAGCCTTTTCAGTCAACTTTAAAAAATATTTATTTGGCACAACTTCAATTGCTTTAAAAATTTTAAGTTAACCCAACTTGGTAACACTTTATAATAACTACACACTATGAAGCATTTATTAAGCCTTAGCAAATTGTAAATTCATTATCTGTTAAGCATTAACTCTACATTATAAACGTTAGTAAGCGGTTTATAACTGCAGATACAAATGCTTTATTCTTGACTTTACAATGTGCTTAATAATTGTACTTTCATACTTTGTTAATGATTTATTTTTCAGGACTAAATTAAGGATTGCATTATTTACAAACCAGTTATTTAAGAATAGTTTGTTGTTTTTTAAGATCATCCAGAATGAGTTAGTAAATAATTAATAAACTATTAAAATTAACATTTATATATTTTATTATTCAGGCATATACTAATAGTTAATTTGCATGTTAATAAATGCTTTATTAACTCAACTTTATGCAGTTTTGTGACCTAAAGTGAGGACTAATTATGCTTTATAAATCCCTTATAAATGACAAATAAAGGCTCAGTTATATTCTAAACAGGAAAAAAGAAAACAAACGACTTTATTAATTTCTATTCATCTGAATATTCACAAATGAAACAGTCAAATAAAAATAAATCTTTGTAACCTTATCTAAAGCAAAATTACTGTACAGTTTAAACATCGCATCCTTTTATATTGTCAAATTGTTATATTGTTGTTGTTGTTTTATCCAATTTTGTCGTATTTTAACACTCCTGTTATTCAGCAATGTTTAAACTTTACAGTAATTTTACATTTTAGACAAGATTTCAAAGATGTATTGTTCATTTGATACTGAGCCTTTAATTGTCATTTATAAGGGATTTATAAAGCATAAATAGTCCTCACTTTAGGTCACAAAACTGCATGAAGTTGAGTTAATAAAGCATTTATTAACATACATAGTAACCATAACTATACGCCTGAATGATAAGATATTTAAGTTAATTTCAATAGTTTATTAATCATTTACTAACTCATTCTGAAAAACCTCCAACTACTCTTAAATACAAATGGTTTGTAAATAATGCAATACTTAATTTAGTAATGAAAAATCAACCGGTCACAAAGTATGAAAGTACAATTATTAAGCACATTGTAAATGTCCTTATAAGTCAAGAATACAGCATTGGTAGCTGCAGTTATAAACTACTTACTAACATTTATTCATCAGAATCAGTAGAAAGAGCTTTATTGCCAGGTATGTTCACACATACGAGGAATTTGTTTACGTGACAGAGCTTCTACAGTGCAACAGGATAACAGAGACAGGACAAAAAAACAGATAATAAATATATATATAAAAAAAAAAAAAAGAAATTAGTAAGTAAGTAGTGAATGCAAATATACAAATTGACAAGTGTGTGTACAAGTATATTACTATATACAACGTTATATGTGCAGCTGTTATGTGCAAATTGGCATGTAAAGTGTGTTGTTAAATAAGTCTATATGTGTATAGCAAGTAGTGATGTTGGTTCCACAATTATTATCATCAAGTGTTCATGAGATGGATTGCCTGAGGGAAGAAACTGTTTCTGTGTCGGGCTGTTCTGGTGTGCAGTGCTCTGTATAGCGTCGACCAGAAGGTAAAAGTTCAAAGAGGCAGTGTGCTGGGTGTGAGGGGTCCAGAGTGATTTTGGCAGCTTTTTTGCTCGCTCTGGATAAGTACAGTTCTTGGAGAGTAGGAACGGTTGTACCAGTGAGTCGCTCAGCAGTCCGAACTATTTGACGTAGTCTTTGGAGATCGTATTTAGTAGTCTTCCTAAGCTAAATTTTAAGCTAACTCATGTAGAGTTAATGCTTAACAAATAATGAATTCACTAGATTTTAAGGCTTAATAAATGATTCATAGTGTGTAGTTATTATAAAGTGTTCCACTCAACTTTTTATTTTTTACAGTGGTAAATGCTCAAATGAATGAAATCAAAATTCAAAGTTTCCTCAACTGATTTTTTTTACTTTCATTGAACAAACAGCACTAAACTAAACATCCAAATTTTAAGTTAACTCAACTTTCTATATTTTACAGTGTATAAGGACTCTTAAAACTCCACTGTATTCTGCAGATCATAAAAATCAAAGGCAGTGCTGAAGGTTATTAATGAGTCGCATTGTCTTCTAGTTCTCTCCATTTCTAACATGTTTTCTGTAATTAATGAGCAGAAGTATCGCTCCAACACAAAGACATGTGGCAGTGTTTTGAGAGCTCTGGTTGCTGTAATGAGAGCCAGACTTTTCTGCTGCTGTGTTACAGAGCGATTATGATGGCAGACAGGAGATGTTAACTGCATAACATTATATCGTTAGCTCAGAATAAAGAACGCCTTCTGTTAGCATCTGTTTGGCCTAGATAATGCCGTGATCTAACACTTAATCGCCCCTAAATATTTTCTAAGCAATACTCATTACATAGACATTTTACTCATTAATGGAAAACTGCATGGTCAAAGGCTAAGAGAGGGAGAAAACTAATGTGAGAATGAAGGTTGTGTCCTCACTCGGCATTGCTGTGTCAAATGATTTGATGAGAGATTTGACTGTGGCTTCAGGCTCAGAGGACGCACTGCTTCCCCTGCCATTGCCGTTGGTAAGGAAACCCACAGGTGCATTCTGGGAAATGGTCATTCGACTCCAGTGTGGACTGCCGTCTGAGTCAGAGAGACTGGCATCTTCACTCCACGATCTGTCAATTACAAAACACACACACACAGATATAGAGACAGGCCATGAACATGATTGTGTATTACTGTTTTTCATTTAGTTTTAAGTGTTATCAGGCATTTAATTGATACTGATGCCTTGATTAATAATAATTAAATATTACATAGAAAAACATGAGATGTAATAATAGGTGCTGTAGTAACACTACTATGAATAATGTTATAGTAGTGGTTGTTTAAAATTCAGTAATGTTTTGAGAACATCTCACTCAGTTAATTAAAAGAAAAAAAAAGAATTTAATTTGAATTAATTTAATTAATAAATAATAATAATAATAATAATAACAGTAATGAAATTAGCTTTTTTGCGCATTGCTAATGTTTTTTACATTTCTTATCAGGCATTTTTTTATTTTTGATAAGTCACTTGTAACAATATTGTTCATATATAATTTGTAATGTGAAAATTAAAGGCAGGACAGAGACTTCTGATGCATTCTGATAGGTAATTGTAGTAAATGTGTTTGTTTTTACAAGTAATAATGCCACCATATAAATATATACATCTTATTGACACCAATAGTTAATAACTACATATTATATTAAAAGAAATTAGATGCACTGTAGTAATAATAGTAGCTACTATTAATAATACTTATATAAATGATAGCAATGGTTGCTTAATATTACAATTGTGTATTGTTTGAATAACATCTTAATTATTTAAAAGAAAAATAAGAGTTGATTTTTTGTTTAAGCATATCGTGTGTTTTTTGTCGATTGCCAACTTTTTAAAATCACAATTGAGCAGATTTCACTTTTATCTGTTATTATTCTTGATAACTCAAAATTTACAAAAAATACTAAAAATCTATTTATTTCATTTAAAATATAAAAACTTTGCACTTTTCATTCTGATAATAAGAAATTGTACTAAATGATTTTGTCAGGAAAATAATGCTACAAAATAAAATTATTCTAAAACTGAAAGTGTTCAAAAATAATACATTTTCATAAATACATTACAAAAATATGAAGATATTTTGTAGCAATGCACTTCTTGTAACACAACACAAGATATGTTGTATATGTGCAGTATTACATAATAGCCACAAATGATTCACTGCAACTATACGCAACCTTATTCTTACGCATAACACCAGAGTAACTACAGTAAAACCCAACAGTCAACTTTATCAAATGAAATGAGTGTAGTTAACTCAAAATTGACAAAGTTAATTCTACTCATTTGAAAAAAGGTTTTGAACTCGGTGTTGAAGGTAATGAGTTAATTAAATACCTCATTACTTCAACTTAAATGGAGTTCACATATATTATTAAATAAGTTCACAGTACTCATATAGATTAGTTTCTTAACTCAAATGGTATGTTGTAATCAGTTTCCTCAAACGGTTTGAGTTGCCTTAACTTATTGAGTTTTACAGTACTCAGTTGGTTTGAGTTCTCTTCATTACATTGAAAAAAATGATGTCTGCAAAACTGTTGCAAACTATTTCATTGGGTTGAATTCAAACAAACAAATTAAACTGAGTAATGTTCAACTTAATTCGTTTGTTTAAATTCAGCCCAAATAAATAGTTTACAACCCCCTTAACTTAAAAAAAAAATCAGTAAATCCAAGGAATCATCTTTGAATCATTTGTTTCAGTGTACTTGGGTTTTACTGTGCTCAAATTGCTTCGTTTACTCAAATGGATTAAGTTCACAGTACTCATTAGGATTATTTTTGAACTTAAATGATTTGTTGCAATCGGCTTCCTCAAATGGTTTGAGTTCCATTAACTTTTGGATTTTACAGTGTATAAATTAACATTACTCAGTACTTAAAAGTAAAGTTACACAATTACAAAGACATCACAGAAGAAAGTGTCACCATCTGTTTTTTTCTGTGGATATTGGCATGTAAAGAGAATCAGACAAGTACAACAGACTAACAAAGGACGAACTGATGTCTAATGCTTATGAATACACAATATTAGTGGCATTCTTGTTAACAATTTACCAGAACTCTAATAATACATTCCTGAATGAAGAGTTCAAACACAAGAGCAAAAGATAGCATTTCTCATTTAATCAATACTATTTATTGCACATTCATCCCTGTAAAGCTGCTTCGACAAAAATTGCACATCGCAAAAAATATTTTGACTATTTTTTTGACAAAGTGTTATTGTATATAAATGAAAATGACTGACAGATGAATATTGTTACTGTATAGTACAGGCAGGGATTCTACAGGTTTCATCAAGTCAAATGTAAGGCTTTTTAAGACCTGTTTAAGAACATTATGAATTAAATTTCAGACTTACACAAGGCTAAACGCTAAATATATTTTAAACATTAAAAACAAATGTTATTGTAAGAAAGATAATTAAAGCATATGTTTATAAATAAAAATATAAATAGAGTTGGTAAATAGAGTTAATATATTAAAGTTCATAAATAAACTTTTGTTAAAACTTAGATTCAGATAGAATGAAAGTGATTGGATGGGTTTTGGCCCGATTGGGTAACTTTATGGACATAGAAAAATTCGGACCTGTTTTAAATCATTTAAGACCTACAACACAATATTTCAGTGAATATTTCAGTGAAGACTTTGAGACCCCGCAGACACCCTGACATTCATACACATTTTACTACAAAAATTTCAAGACTTTTTCAGGTACGTTTTTATGACCTAATGTTTCATGTAATGTCTACGTATATTAGGTACATAAGAAAAAAGGCATGATCAATTTTATTACAGCATATCAACAAATATGTGACAATCTGTGTAGTTAATATTTTCATACCTGTAAAATAGTTTTTAGACAGTATCTTGCTGACTGTGTGAAAATTGTAAAAATATCGACTTGTGTTTTCAATAATAGTGCAAATTAGCCTTTAGCACCCACCCACAGTATCTTACCTCTGTAGTTAGACATTTTTTCTGGACACGACACAATGTTTCTCGAATGCGAGTGAAAGAGAGACGAAGCTGGTTGCTTTTTACCCCATGCAGAGAACGTCACGTCAAGGGATGGGACAGCACAATTGTGTTTCAAATTTACCCAATATTATCATCTCAAATATTTTCAAGAACACAGATATTTGTTAAACATATTTCTATGACTTTTGAGTTTATTTGTTTTCCAAAACTTTTTAAGGCCTGGAAAATGCCTTGTCAAAATTCCAGATGAAGAGTTCAGATGCAAAAACCTCTATGTGCCGTCTGAAATTTCCATTGAAAATTAACATTTTCTCAGCCTCCTTTGTTTATGTTGAGTTATTTCTCTTCAAAGACCATAAAAGGGGATTATTCTTTGCCATAAAAGTGATATTACTGATTCTAGATTCAGGAGATAAAAATTATAAAAATGCTCATTTTAGAAGACATTTTCAGACGCATTAAGAGGTTTTTGTATCTAAACTCTTCATATATAGAAAGACTTTATCCTCACATCACATATACAGTACGCTGAAAAAAATATTTTAGCAAAATTGTGGCAAACAATTGATATGGGCTCAATTTAAACAAACAAATTGGATTTAGTAATGTTCAACTTAGTTTAAATTCAGCCCAAATAAATTGTTTGCAACCCCTTACCTTAAAAAAAGTAGTAACTTCAATGAGCCATTTTTTTCAGTGTATAGGCTGTATATGAATGTGAATACTGATACATGAGCCAGAAATTTCCTCTCGTAAATAAACGGCTCAATATGCAAAATATCAGCAACAACTCAGAAAGTTCTGATGTTTCTCTGCATATAGTCAATCTGTCCATTTCATGACTCCTCTCTGGATGCACAGAAACATGGGAAAATGAGAAATGATAAAACCCCAGAGACGTTAACGTGCTGGAATGATCTGATTTATTGACCTCAAAAGAACAGAAATACATGGATGGCAGTTTTAAACATACATTAAAACCCCATGCGGAAAAGATAAACATTTAGCGCATCTCTCAAGAGATCACACGTCATTGAAGTCACATGATAACTTATATCACACACATTCACTGAATCGCATCATTTCAAGGCAGAAGAGGAATCGTATTTTGGCATGACAGTCCTGAACCATGTGATATTGTTTCCGATGAACTGCATTTAGATGAATATCAAGACATACAACCTGAGATTTGACAAAACGGCAGCTGATTTTGAGTCTTTTTTTGCATCTGTAACTTCATTGCGATTCACAGCGTGAGAAACTTTTCAACTGAAATTGGCCACAGATCATTAAACAATGCAAATAGGAGTGTGGAGTGAAGCAGAAAGCGCCATGCAATGAGGAACACAAACAGAATTGCTTTTGCTAAGCTGTTTACTCTGAACGTGAGGTAACACACGTCTCTCAAAAGCTCCACTGATTATCAATACTACTACTAGTGATGTAACAAGGCCGAGACAACAACCACTTTAACCCACAGCAAAGGTAATCGACAATGTATCAAGTAATTTTCATTGGCTAGTGCTTGTATAATTCAAACGATTTTTTAAAAGCAACTGAGTTTTAAGGACAAGCATCTATTTGCTTTGAAAGACTATAAGAAGCTTGATATATTTAGAGTGTCGATAGCAATTGTTTGTCTGCCATCTAGTGTTGGAAGGGAGCACAAGGATGCAATTTTCACCATTTAAAAAGAGGATTGTAAAAAAATTCCCTATGTAACTTAAATAGACTTCTGAAGTGTAAACAGAGAAAATATGAAAGAAATAACCTGGAATGGAGGCAATTTGATGGTTTACCCTGTTTAACCCTCATAACGCATTTAAATCTGTATACATTTTTCATATTCTATATCATATCTGTTGACTAGTTCTTATAGAGTAAAATAGGAGTGAATCGGAGTCTTGAATGTTATGTTGTCTTTACCATGTTAGTAGTATACCATGCTCTCAGCACAATTATATTCATTTTTAGACAACACAATGCCAATGTTTTAACTTTAGAAGAGTTAAGAAACCTATATTTGGTAAAATACGCCTGATTTTTAATCACACCAAATAAAAAATCTGCTTAAAATTCTTTAAATAACAATATTTATAGTTAGGAACAAATGTTACAAAGGTGGCATGGTGGCTCAGCTTTTAGCACTGTCACCTTACAGCAAGAAGGTGCTGGTTCGAGGCTAGTTGGCATTTCTGTGTGGAGTTTGCATGTTCACCCTGTGTTCTCTTCAGTTTCCCTCACATTTTTAGCAACTAAAATTGGCCATAGTGTATGTGTGTGAATGGAGTCTATTGGTGTTGCCCAGTACTGGGTTGTGGCTGGAAAGGAATCTGCTGCATAAAACGTATGCTGGATAAGTTGGCGATTCATTCCGCTGTGGTGACCCCAGATAAAAAGGGACTAAGCTGAATAAATGAATGAAGAAATGTTACTAAAACTTTAGAATAAAACATTTTACTTAATCCCATAGCTAATAAATCCATTAAATGTAGAGAAATAATATAAATAAATATATATATATATATATATATATATATATATATATATATATATATATATATATATATATATATATATATATATATATATATAGTATAATTTATAGCAAATAATTTATAGCATATAATAAGAATATTTATTCATTCATTCATTTTCTTTTCAGCTTAGTCCCTTTATTAATCCGGAGTGGCCACAGCGGAATGAGCCGGCAACTTATCCACCACATGTTTTTCGCAGCGGATGCCCTTCCAGCTGCAACCCATCTCTGGAAAATAATAAGAATATATAATGTGAAACGTCTTTTTAAAAACTTTTATTACTTATGACTGTTTAAAAACATTTACATTTGTCTTAAAGCAGAAATATTACTCTGAGAGGTAAAAAAAAAAACAAAAACAAATGTTTCACAAACACTCACTATCACAGAAATGTAATATTTTCATGTGTATCAGTAAAATTCAGTCCCAAAACTGTGAGATATGGGTATAATATTTTCAGAAATATTTTTTCCCTTCATAATTTTTCTTTTTTTTTGTGGATGCTAAAGGTTATTCAATAAACCACCAATGCCAATACAGAACATTTATTTTTGAGTGTATATTTTACTGAAGTATTTTGACACTAATATAATTTCATTGATTAATTTAACAAAAAGCATTTTGGACAGCGTAATACATAAACCCGAATGACCCAAGCACAAATGTGTAACAATTATAAAGTTATATCTCATAATTCTAAAACACATCATGTAGAATTTAAAGGGCACCTATTTGACCCCCTTTTTCAATATTCAAGATAAGACGTTTGTGTCTCCAGAATGTGTCTGGAAAATTTCAGCTCAAAACACCCATCAGATTATTTATTAAACCTTTCAGAATATTAGAATTTCTGCTCTGAACACAATGCAGCTTTTGTAGTTTTTGTGGCCTGTGCCTTTAATGCTAGTTCTCCCGCCCACTGTTCCCCCGCCCATGTCAGAGTGTGCCTCAATCGCCGCTTCAGCTGAGTCAGATAAACAGCAGAGTGACAGACATGAAGGAAGCAGATCTCACATAACGTTTGTGAGAAATACTACAGTATAAACTTTCCCAATGATTAATTGTTGTGGAGCTAATTCTGCTACGATGAGTCACAAATAACGTTGTTACAAAGTTCACACACACAGACACACATACACAGTGTGCACGTTTAACTTTGCACTGATTTGGCACAGAAAATGTGATAGGAAACAAGTTAATATCCACTATTGTTTGGATATCTGTTATGTTAATGTACAAAATAAACCTGATTTAATGTCCACAAACCGAGATTGAAGCGTCTTCTTTCATAATTGCAGCTGTCTCGATAAAGTAAAGACTGTAAAATTGCTGTAATTTATTACACACATGCACTGTTTTAAAAAAATCTAAACTTGTAAAACTCATTCTTGATCACTTCTGATGATGATCACAGCGAGCTGATCAGATCTTTTAATTGCAGTAGTTTTGCGCACGTCTTATTGATATGATTATACAAGATACTACTGAGACATGTTAATACGGGGCTCAAAAGAGGATTTTCATCATAGGTGCCCTTTAAGAATTATAAAAAAATATGTAAAGTTTAGTTCATTTACTAAAAACAATACAATTTTAAAAATGTGTATGTATTTCTTTTGGCTCAAAATAGACTAATGCGTTATAAGGGCTAATTACAAAAAAAAAGTGCCTCAATCTAATTCATGTTCTGATTGTTTTAGGCTCCGTGGCTACTGCTGAAATACAAACCATTAAGACAAAATCAAAAAGTGCTGGTCGAGTAGTAAAGGTACACAAGTGTTGGCTTTTTTCCCCCTAAGGCAGCACAATACAAAGATATTTTTGTACTTAAAAAAAAAAGTGCCCAGTTAGGGATATAATAAATTAGTGATACAAATACATCCTACATCCTTACACAATTTGTTCGCATTTTCTTCCCCCAATGTAACAGTTGACCCTGCTTACCACACAAGCAGGTCACATGATCAAACATTTCAGATAGTGCAGGTGCTGTTTGCTTTAAAACAAATATAAAAATCTCCTCTCAGCAGCTGTGGAAACGCCATGTGTTCCCGTTTTTTTCCTGTCAAAAAAATCTGCATTTGTCCTCATGAATAATACTGACAAAGATAACTCTGTACTACAATACTGCCATCGTTTTAAGTCTAAATATCTATCGCCCCTCAACTGCAGTCTTGGAGGTCTCAAACGCAGCTCCACTGGTGATTCTGAAAGAAGCAGAGAGAAAACAAAGCAGTCCAAATGAATTTTCATTAAAACACTTCATAAATTGAAGCTTATTCATTATGAACGACTCATTGAGAAGAGCAGCATCACCATTAAATCGAGCGTCTTTTATAAAACTAATATTTTCATCATGGCAGCATCAACCTTCATGCATTTCTCTGAAAATCAATAAAACATCTAATATGTTTCATTAGCAGATTTTATATCAGATCTGATGATTAAAGGAAGAAAATCTTCAAACATTCCCAGCAAACATTTTTTTTTTTTTTTTTTTGCTCAATATTTTTATGCAGAAATCAAAGCAAACAGCAGATGTCGCTATATACAACGTTTTTAAGGGACAAGATTGTAAGAAAAGGCAGAAGCAAAGCAGACCCAGCCCCGTTTGAATCAAATAAGCACAGCCAATTAAATAGGATTATTGGTCAAAGCTGTGGGCGGGTGGCTAAAATGCAGAGGGAAAAACAAGCAATCCTCAATGATAAATGACTCTGACCATCCATTAGCATTCATACTAGCAAGTCAGTATGAGTGCTGGGGGCTGGTGCTAGCGGTGCACTCACCTGGGTCAGAGGGAAATCCTTTAGGGGGCATCTGAGGAAAGGGGAGATCGATGCACACTGGCTGTCCCATTCAACCGAGGGGAAGAGTTTTTTTTAAAAAAGATCTAGCATATCAAATGCACTACTTTGGAAGCGCCATTTTATCTCAATATGTTTAAACCTGTACCAATTCACGCACTTACGCTCATGATCTTATTAACAAAGTGCACAGGTTTATTCACATGATAATGGGGAGAAAATGTTGATACTAATGCACAATATTCTACAAAGCTAGCACACAAAACAGAAACATGAAACCAAAACAGTAATGCCAGCCCAACACCACAGAATAAACACTATTTTACAGTAGCAAATGATACACACGTTTTTATATTGGTTTTCCTAAGAACTGTATCAAAGTATGATGGATGAGAGAATTAATAGTCAATTTATAAATATATATACAAAAAAATGCTAGTTATATTAGGTTAGCAATTACTTATCAAGTCAAGCGTTGTAAATCCAAATATATGAGTGTTTTATCATTTAAATGGTAAATATTAGGGGTGTGATGAGATGCTTACTCAACAAGAATGAGATGAGATTTTTACCCTATTTTTAAGAAATCCTTAATGATGAAATAAATGAATGGAAAATAGTCTTATTCAACTAGCAATCACAAATTGCAAGACTATTTAGGTGCTCTTTTTAATTAACTTGTAACGAATGTTATTTTACTTCAATTTAAATGAATTCTATGCATTAAAGGATAATAAATATCTACAATTAGGTCCATAAATATTTGAACATCAACACAATTCTAACATTTTTGGCTCTCTACACCACCATAATGGATTTGAAATGAAACAAACAAGTTTCATGTGCTTTAACTGCAGACTGTCAGCTTTAAATTGAGGGTATTTACATCCAAATCAGGCGAATGCTGTAGGAATTACAACCGTTTGCATATGTGCCTCCCACTTGTTAAGGGACCAAAAGTATTGGAACAATTGGCATTTAAGCTGTTCCATGGCCAGATGTGTGTCATTCCCTCATTATCCCAATTACAATGAGCAGATAAAAGGTCCAGAGTTCATCTCAAGTGTGCTATTTGCATTTGGATTTGTTGATGTCTAAATATTGCTGGACCTAACTGTATGTGCATGGATATGAACCATAATGTGTGTGGCTGCAGCCACTGCACACCCGCCCGCCCAACCGAGTGACACGCACAACTCTGAGGCATGGGTTGCCAAGTGTGTGCAAAGCACTTGATTTGCAGTTCAAATTCAATCCTGCCTCCAATCTTCAGTGCTAATTTCACCCTCATGCTCCATCAGAACATTACAACCCAGGAGACTTTTCACCATGATGAAAAATCTCGTTGCGATTTAATCTTGCAAGATCTTGTCATAAGAGATCTTGTCACACCCCTGGTAAATATATCTGTGTTACAAACAAATGTTGTATTTAGAGGTGTAAAAATCCAACAAATCTTATTTTTGTTTGTTGAAAATAGAAAAAAGCTGTTAAAAATAGAGGTGAAATTAAATCAAATATAAATATTACATAAAAATGGCAACTTAAAAAACACAGAGTTAGAAATTTTCTCTTGGCCACTAAATAAAATACAAGTAGCTCAAGTTACAGTGCAAGAAGTACTATAAACAAAAACAACATATATACAAAGAATGTGACAAAAAGCACATATGATAATTAACAATGCTAAAATGAAAATACAAAGAAAACAATAAATAAAAAGTATTTAAAAAATGGCATTTATAAATGTCCAAATGTTAAAGTCATAGTTCCATTTCTTGACAATGCACATCTGATGACGACAGCTTATGTCTAAAGCTTGCCTGAATTTGTTCATGATGATGAGATACATTATGGTGTCCTTTAAGAAACTTTATTATTATTATTATTATTATTATTATTATTTGGAGTTCAATAACAAGAAAGCTGCCTTTGTTTTTGGACACAGCCAGTGAGACTTTTTAGGATTATATCACAGTTTGCAGCTACTACAGTACACACACAAAAAAAGGAAAAGTAAGTAGATTGCAAGAAAGTGTGTAAAGGCAGAGGAGTGAGGGTGATTTGATTTGTGATTTGACTGTTCATTGGTACAGTTTACCACAGACTTTCAAAATGTCACATAGGAATTTCACACATTTGAATTGTCAAATGACCAACTTTGATGAAGTTGAGCATACAGTAAAGTTCTTTGCACACTGAATCCAGAATTTTATAATGTGTTTTTTTGCATGTTTGTTATCCTATATCATTTTCGTCATGCACAGAAACCTTGCACAGTGAAGCTGATGTGTTTTAATTAACTTTCCTATTTTTCAAGAGGTCAGTTTGACCCCATTCAATCTGTAAATACTAATTATTATTAACAATTAAGTTACTTACTACTATTAATATTAATTACTTACATAATTAATATTAATAAGGCTTGTTTAAAGAAGTGGTGGGCAAAGTGAGGCTTCATGAAACGTTTCGTTTCGAAACCCGTCTCTACAGTGACACCTAGGGGTAACTTGTATGTATAGGTCTGGAACAGCCAAGCAAATAAACAGTTATGCAAATTGAGGTAATAAACTCCACGTTGTAGAGTTGAGATTTGAAGTGATTTAGTGGAGAGGTGAGAGTTCGAGACCAGCATGCCAAGTTAATTGGTTCGAATCCAGGGTGATGCAGCTATAGATGTTAGTTTTGAAACACTCTGTTCTTGTGTTTTGTTTTAACATTGATCTGACATCCGAACGAACACTTTGTAAATAAATGTCTTGTTTTGTCATGAAAAACCTTCTTAAAATACATCAAGTCATAATTTGCAAAGCACTTAAGTCACATGAGCTGGGTGTTGCGAAGCACTTAAGTCACGTGACCTGGGTGTTTCGAAGCACTTTAGCCACGTGATCTGGGTGTTTCGAATCACTTGAGTCACGTGAGCTGGGTGCTGCGAAGCACTTAAGTCACGTGACCTGGGTGTTTCGAAGCACTTTAGCCACGTGATCTGGGTGTTTCGAAGCACTTTAGCCACGTAACCTGGGTGTTTCGAATCACTTAAGTCACGTGAGCTGGGTGTTGCGAAGCACTTAAGTCACGTGAGCTGGGTGTTGCGAAGCACTTTAGTCACGTGACCTGGGTGTTGCGAAGCACTTTAGTCAAGTGACCTTGGTGTTTCGAAGCACTCTAGCCACGTGATCTAGGTGTTTCGAAGCACTTTAGCCACGTAACCTGGGTGTTTCGAATCACTTTAGTTGTGTGACCTGGGTGTTTCAATTCACCTTTGTCACGTAAACTGGGTGTTTCGAAACATTTTAGTCACATGACCTGGATGTTTTGAATCACATTACTCATGTGACCTGGGTGTTTCGCATCATGCTTCGGTGCAGTTTCGAAACACTTGCGCTTCGGTACATCAAAAGAAATTAGTCCAAGGCACTCGGAATATGTGGAAAATTTAAAAAGCCTTTATTCACATGGCTTAATCTTAAAAGAAACCTACGCGTTTCGGCAGCGGTCTGCCTTCATCAGGGTAAACAGTGATCAGGTGCGTTTAGAGTCTCTTTTGAGTACTAAGGTCACGTGACTCATTCAAACATCTCTACAATACTCAAATAATTTAACCGACATAGTCAACTATCATCATTAATTCAGCATAGATAGAGGGCGACTTTAAACTATGCACAGATATACAAAAAATACAAAAAATGCATAAACATGGCATGTACATACATGCTTCCAAACTCATTTACATGTGCACATACACATATATACACACATATACGTATGCAAACATGTATACATAGAAAAATACAAACACATTCTACAATGTATGATGATAATCAGTGGATCATCTATGGATAAACTGTTTTACAAAAATGAAGAAAAGTCTAATTCACCATTTAGACCTGGGAATCTAGTTGCTCTTAACGTATAGATCCAAAAAGTCTCTCTCTGTTTTAATCTTTTTATCCTGTCTCCTCCTCTTGTCGAATTATAAATATGTTCAATCCCAACTATTTTTAATGAACTGGGATTACCGTGACCTTGATTTTTATAATGTAGGGCCATAGGATATTGTGGGTTACAGGTACGTATCGCATTTTTATGCTCCGCTAATCTCAATTTTAATTTTCTCTTAGTCATTCCTATATAAAAACATCCACACGGACATTCCAGTCGATAAACTACAAATGTAGTATTGCAATTAATAAATGAATTAATCTTAAATTCTCGGCCTGATGATGGATCTCTAAATATATTCGTTTTGAGTATGTTATCACAATGATTGCAATTACCACATCTGTAGTTTCCTGTTGTTTGACTTAACCAAGTATTAGTCTTCTTGGTGGAGAGATGGCTTCTCACTAGTTTATCTTGTATAGTAGGAGCTTTTCGAAATACAATAGAGGGGGACACAGGTAAAACTTCCCTAAGATGGGGATCACTCATCAGAATATTCCAGTTGTTTTTTACAATTTTCTTAATTTTATTTGCCTCTGTACTGTATTGTGTGACAAAATAAACAGAACTTCTTGACTCATTCAATCTAGGTCTTTGTATTAAAAGTTCATCTCTGTTACTATCTTTAGCTTTATTATAAGATTTATAGATTACTTTGTTTTTATAACCACGTTGTTTGAATCTGTGAATCATATCTTGTGATTTAATTTCAAAATCTTCTTCTTTATCACAAATTCTTTTCAACCTCTGAAATTGTCCAAATGGGATATTTTCGATCAGCCATGGAGGATGGAAACTATCTGCTCTAAGGATGGTGTTTCTATCTGTTTCTTTTCTAAAAATGGTGGTGTGTAATTTCCCTGTATTATCTTTAAAAATATTTAAGTCCAAAAAATGTATTTCTGTAAGTGAAAAATCCAAAGTGAATCTCAAATTTGCATTAGTAGTATTTAAAAATGCATGAAAATCCATCAAATCTGCCTCCAATCCAGACCATATCAAGATAACATCGTCTATATATCTACCCCACCACACAATACTACCCAAATATGGGTTTGAATCAGAATATACAAATCTCTCTTCCCATAATCCCAGAAATAAATTTGCATAATTTGGGGCAAAACAAGCTCCCATAGCTGTTCCCTTAATTTGTTTATAAAATTGTTCTTGAAACAAGAAAACATTGTTTTTCAATGTCCATTCAGCCAACTGTACAATAAAGCAAGTTGGTGGTTTTTCTGACAGTGGTCTCTTTCCTAGATAATATAACAATGCTTCTAGACCTTCTTTATGATCTATATTTGTATATAATGATTCAACATCCATAGTTGCCAGTATACAGGTTTCAGCACATTGTAAATTTTTAATAGTGTTTAATACCTGAGTTGTGTCCTGAATGTAAGAGGGTAGATTTTTAACACTCGATTTTATAAAATAATCAACAAATTTTGAGGCGGGTTCTGTGATCGATTCATTCCCACTAATTATGGGTCTGCCGGGTGGATTTTCTAAACTTTTGTGTATTTTAGGCAACATATAAAAAGTAGGGATTCTAGGTTCTTTTGACCACAAGAAATCAAACTCGTTCTGTGTAATCCATTCTTCAGTTTTAGCAAATGTCAGTATTTCCATCAGTTCCATTTTTATCTTTTCTGTCGGATCAAGTTCCAAAGGTAGATAATACTCACAGTTCTGTAGTTGTCGTAAGGCTTCTTTGATGTACTCATCTCTGCCCCATACTACAACGGCACCTCCTTTGTCCGCTCTTTTAATTATAAGATTGTCGTTATTTGATAGCCAGTCCAAAGCATTAATCTCGTCTTTTGAAAGATTAAAGTGTTTTTTCTTTTGGAGGCAAAAACTTTATCAATCTCATAGGACACTTTCTTATAGAACGAGTTCATCGTCGAGTTGGAAACGCATGGGGTAAAAGTAGATTTAGGCTTAAAGGTTGTTGCCGTTTTTTCATAGGTGCGCGTTTCTGCCGTAGAGATGTGATACCAGACCTTTAATTGTAAATTACGATGAAATTTAAATAAATCCACTTTGGTCTGAAATTCGTTCGCTGTATTAACCGGGGAGTATGTTAAGCCTTTTGATAGAACTGATGTGCAGCTTGTCGATAGGGGTATATTGGAGATATTTATCACCTCATCTCCTTTGTTCGGCTCCGTGTATATCTGCCCTGGATCTGAGATCTTGGTCGATCTATTTCTCCCTCGTCTCGTTTTTCGCTTCCCGGTTTTCCAAACCTCTGGTATGTTCTTGATTTGTTTCCTAAAAAATCTCTTCTGGGTGATTTTTCCAGTATCGACTGATCATCATCGCTACTTGGTAAATTAAAGGACACAGATCTCCTTCGCTGATAATGGATTCTTTCTTTTCTCTGAGGCCACAAATATACCTTATTCTCTTTATAATCTGATTCATCTCTTCCGAATTTGAACAATTTATCCTGTTTAAGTTTTTTCGAGAGTGCCTCCAAATCTACTTTCAATTTCTCTTCAAACTGCAGATATTCTTGTTCTTTTATTACAATCTCTTCTTTAATTCTTGTAATTTGGTTGCAGGTTTCAATCTTCTGTTTTTTTGCTTCTTCAATCAGTAATAGGATCAAATCAAGGGAGCATTTGTTTAAAATTGCTTCCCATTTTTGTTTAAAGTCTGTGTCTTCATATCCAAACGAAGGAAATTTTTTAATCCTTAGTCCTCTGGGAATCATGTTCTCCCTCCAGTAATCAGATAACGTCACCATATGTAGATGTAGTTTGAGTTCTTTCTCCGACTGTTTTTTAAGTTCATTAAACATTTTTTTGAAGTCTAAATGTTGTACTGCAGATTCTGAATTCAACAAGGTGTCTGCAACGATGATTTTCTCACCTTCTTCTTTGGAATATGAAAAATATCCAGATGCCATGTTCTTAAAATGGTAAATAATTCCCCGATTACGTCTGAAAACGGAGCAGCTTTTAGATGGAGCGATCCCTCTGCGTCCTTGTATATAAATCCAGAAAAGACAAACAAAAAGCGCTCAGGGGTAACTCAAATATTTGATCGGTGCTCTTTGGGTGAGGGATTCATCAAAACATCAAAAGAAATTAGTCCAAGGCACTCGGAATATGTGGAAAATTTAAAAAGCCTTTATTCACATGGCTTAATCTTAAAAGAAACCTACGCGTTTCGGCAGCGGTCTGCCTTCATCAGGGTAAACAGTGATCAGGTGCGTTTAGAGTCTCTTTTGAGTACTAAGGTCACGTGACTCATTCAAACATCTCTACAATACTCAAATAATTTAACCGACATAGTCAACTATCATCATTAATTCAGCATAGATAGAGGGCGACTTTAAACTATGCACAGATATACAAAAAATACAAAAAATGCATAAACATGGCATGTACATACATGCTTCCAAACTCATTTACATGTGCACATACACATATATACACACATATACGTATGCAAACATGTATACATAGAAAAATACAAACACATTCTACAATGTATGATGATAATCAGTGGATCATCTATGGATAAACTGTTTTACAAAAATGAAGAAAAGTCTAATTCACCATTTAGACCTGGGAATCTAGTTGCTCTTAACGTATAGATCCAAAAAGTCTCTCTCTGTTTTAATCTTTTTATCCTGTCTCCTCCTCTTGTCGAATTATAAATATGTTCAATCCCAACTATTTTTAATGAACTGGGATTACCGTGACCTTGATTTTTATAATGTAGGGCCATAGGATATTGTGGGTTACAGGTACGTATCGCATTTTTATGCTCCGCTAATCTCAATTTTAATTTTCTCTTAGTCATTCCTATATAAAAACATCCACACGGACATTCCAGTCGATAAACTACAAATGTAGTATTGCAATTAATAAATGAATTAATCTTAAATTCTCGGCCTGATGATGGATCTCTAAATATATTCGTTTTGAGTATGTTATCACAATGATTGCAATTACCACATCTGTAGTTTCCTGTTGTTTGACTTAACCAAGTATTAGTCTTCTTGGTGGAGAGATGGCTTCTCACTAGTTTATCTTGTATAGTAGGAGCTTTTCGAAATACAATAGAGGGGGACACAGGTAAAACTTCCCTAAGATGGGGATCACTCATCAGAATATTCCAGTTGTTTTTTACAATTTTCTTAATTTTATTTGCCTCTGTACTGTATTGTGTGACAAAATAAACAGAACTTCTTGACTCATTCAATCTAGGTCTTTGTATTAAAAGTTCATCTCTGTTACTATCTTTAGCTTTATTATAAGATTTATAGATTACTTTGTTTTTATAACCACGTTGTTTGAATCTGTGAATCATATCTTGTGATTTAATTTCAAAATCTTCTTCTTTATCACAAATTCTTTTCAACCTCTGAAATTGTCCAAATGGGATATTTTCGATCAGCCATGGAGGATGGAAACTATCTGCTCTAAGGATGGTGTTTCTATCTGTTTCTTTTCTAAAAATGGTGGTGTGTAATTTCCCTGTATTATCTTTAAAAATATTTAAGTCCAAAAAATGTATTTCTGTAAGTGAAAAATCCAAAGTGAATCTCAAATTTGCATTAGTAGTATTTAAAAATGCATGAAAATCCATCAAATCTGCCTCCAATCCAGACCATATCAAGATAACATCGTCTATCGGTATCTTGGCACCGTGTCAAAATGTCAGTTTCACGCCAGCCGTCACTAGTTCAAAGGGATATATAAGTTGTCAACAAAAGTCATAAATTATTTGACACATAAGGTTAAAAAAATTATACTCTGGAGGTGTTCACCCCAATGTGGAAAACTTGTGACTTTAGGTTAGTTGCAAAAAGTGAAAGCATGGAGGATTATTTTGTTGTCCTTACCTCCAAGCTGCTCCATAATCATCTTCCTATCTGTCTATATATTCTCTATCTTTGTGTTCTGCACTTTGTTTGTAATAAAATGCTCTGAGCTGCAAGTCTGCCAATCTGGATTTTGGCTTTTGCTTGTACGGTGGCTCTGATTAGTCTAAACACCTTTCGAAGTTCTTTCCATGGATGGAAACGATGCTGAAAATTGAACCCAATTTGATTTTTATTATGGCAAACGTTTTGGAGGCAGTGTGTAAACAATTTAAGCTGATAAATTTGGACTCACTGTGCAATGAACTTTTTTTTGTATAATTTTTGTAATTTAAAGGGATAGTTCACCCAAAACAAAAAATTCCCACATTTACCCTCAAATGATTAACAACCTTCATGAGTTCTTTCTTTTGTTGAACACAAAATAAGATATTTTGAAGAAAATTGAAAACCAGTAAACGTTTCTATACTAGGAAAAACAAATACTGGAAAAACAAATAATGGAAGTCAATGGTTACAGGTTTCCAGCATTCTTCAAAACATTTTCTTTTGTGCTTAACAGAAGAAAGAAAGTCAAACAGGTTTGAATCAAGTTGAAGGGTGAGTAAATGATAATTTTTGGGTGAACCATCTCTCTAACTTTGGGATGTAGCAGACTATACCAGTGAATAGGGGAGAGTGTTGTTAGACTTAAGAGCCCAGATGGATGGCGGAGGGGTGGGGAGTTCTGATTAGATGATCGCATACCTGGTGCCCTGGATCTGCTCCAGCTCTGAAGCCAGTCTTGCGCTGTGCTCCTGCTCCTCCTGCAGACGTCTGCGCAGCGTCCGCAGCTCCTGCTGAGCTTCCACCTTTATGTCATTGGCAACCACTACTGCTGTCTGGAGGTCAGCCTGGAAACGGCGCCACTCCTCCGTTTCATCCTAAACGTCCACAAACACATGCATTTCTTTTAGTAGAGTCAAGCGGAAGTGTTTTGGCTTCTCTTGAGCTCGCTGGGCTGGTCACGGAAATGTCATATGTAATCATTGACGGTTGGCAACTGACACGGTAGACTGCTTGAATTGGCAGTTCAAAGCGTGCTCTAATGAAGACAGTTGTGATCTCATACTGTATAACAGGAGGAAGATGTCTGGTTTGAATTTTAGAAACTGACATCCACTGTCAAACATGCAGTAGTTCAATGCAAAAAAAGAAGAAAGTACTAGAAAACAGCAGGTAAACAATTTCACCTTCATTTGTTTATTCACGACTTTAATCTGCTTCTCCAGTTCAGCTTTGTTGTCTTCCAGCCTCTTGATTTGATCTGAAAAAGACAAAAAGAAAATATAACAATTTAGAAAATGTATACATTCTGCAAAAATGTACACAATTAAAAGTCTGGGATCTTTTATGCTCACCCGAGGACGCATTTATTATATCAATAATACAGTAAAAACAGCATATTTTTAATTTATACCATTTATCTTTTTAAAGTATTCTAAAACGCTGATTATTCCAGTGAAATCAAAGCCAAAACAGCATAATATGCTGATTTACAGCTAAAGAAACATATTATTTTTAATTGAGTTTTTTTCTAAGGTTTTTGACGATTCTTTAAGAAAATATGTTATTAATATAAAATTGACACTTTTAATAAATGTTTATTTACTAGACATTATTAATAATAAAAAATATATATACCCACCTCAAACATTTCAAAGAGTTGTTATTTTAATTGTGTGGTGTTTTATATTATTTTCAATATTAAAAATTGTTTTGTTTTTTTAAAATCCTCATTATTGTAATATACTGTATATTATGTCTGAGGTCTCTAATGCTCACCCAAGGCTGCATTTATTATATCAAAAATAAATTTATGCCATTTATCATTTTTAAATGTTCTGAAATGCAAATTATTCCAGTGAAAACAAAGCCAAAAACATTCTAATATTCTGATTTGCAGCAAAAGAAACTTATTTTTTACTATCATAAATTATAAAAATGCTGCTTAATATTTTTGAGGATTTTTTTTCTTTTAATAATTTTTACATTCAATAAATGTAATAAAAAATAGTTATATTAATAAAAATATGAATAAAAAAATTCCCCAAATACCCTTGAATAAAAATGTTTCAACGAGTGTGTTATGTTATTGTGTTATTTATATTATTTAATATTATTTTTATATTATTTTCATGAAAAATTATTATTGTAATTTACTGTATCCAGGCATTTTACTTTGTTTTATTATTAATATATAATTTAAACAATCATTATATTTTATTTTTCATTTTTATTATTTTTTCTTAAAAATATATATAAAAAAAATAATATTACACTACACAATTAAAATAATACACTCGTTGAAACATTTGGGGTCATTTTACTCAAGGGTATTTGGGGTAGTTTTTTGTTCAAGTTTTTTTTTTATATTACATTTATTAAATGTAAAAATATATATAAAATTATAATTATAAATTACTTTACATTACATTTATTTACAAATTACATTTATTAAAAGTGTTAATTTTATATAAATGGCAATTTAAAAAGATCCTGAAAAACAAACAATTTCCTCAAATATTAAGCAACATTTTTATAATATATGATAATAAAAATAAAATAATTCTTTTGCTGCAAATCAGCATATTATAATGTTTTTGGCGTTGATTGCACTGGAATAATCTGCAATATAATGAACACTTATTTTTCGATCATAAATTATAAAAAACGCTGCTTAATATTTTTGATGAATTTCTTTTTTAAAAATCATATTTTGTTAACTTTTTTAAACAAAAATTTTCATTTATATAAAATTGATACTTTTAATAAATAAAAAAAATAATTTAAACTTAATAAATTTTAAAAAATTATTTAACAAAATTTTATTTAATAAAGTTTTTCCCTAAAAATTTCAACAATTGTATTATTTTTATTTTTTATTTTTATTATTATTATTATTATTATTATTATTATTATTATTATTATTATTTTGTGTAACACTTAATATTATTTTTTAGAATATTCTTATGACAAAAATAAAATTTTCTCAAAATCTTTATTGTAATACATGGCCTTTTACTTTGCCTTTTACTTGATTTTTATCATTATGTAAATACACATGTATACACACATGGATCAATTTTAGGTGGCTGAATTATTTTATTTATAATAATTTAATTTCACACACTACCCATAATTATACATTTTTACATCTTGCCGCCTTTTGATCTTGTGTTAAAGCGTGTTCTTAGAAACTGGGAGTAAATTCATTTGCTCCTGAAATATAAATGGTGTTTACATAAAGTGTCATAAGGAGCTATTTGAAGCTATTTGGTTCATTGCAGCTGGAAACACAGACTGAGGCTGCACTAAAACTATAATCTGCACCATGAAATTTCCTCCTCTAGCGTAGAGAGAAAGGCAGACGAGCTCATGCTGCATATAAATCCTGCATGATGCAGTTTGGCAACAATTTAAGCTGGAGGGCTATAGCTAAACAGCTCAGTATCTCAATCCATCCAGGCTGCCAGATACAATCAATGTGTTTCACTAATCACAGCAGACTCCAGCCTGTGTGTGTGTAGGCTAGATGATACAGTATATTTAGCATTGGCTGAGAGAGAGCAGTTAAACACACACGCCGCAGGGATCGTGATCATTTGATCATGATTGTTGTATACTAGAGCCAGAGACAGACAGATAATAATCATACTCTCCAGGTCCAGGATGGTCTGGTTGGTGTGCAGTCTAACGGCCCGTTGCTGCTCCACCTGGTCCTCCAACTCAAAGATGGTCTCTTTCATGTCCTTGATTTGGTTCTCAGCATCTCTGGCCTTTTCCTCGAGAGAATTTGTGTCGGCTTTATGATCTTGTTCCTGTTTCTCCACCTTCTCCAGAAGCTGCTGTCTGTCTGCCTCCACCTGCAGACACAGTCAGTTGATTAGCCCTCTTGTGATTTATTTTTTTCTTTTCAAATATTTCCCAAATGATGTTTAACAGAGCAAGGAATTTTTAACAGTATTTCCTATTATATTTTTTCTTCTGGAGAAGGTCTTATTTGCTTTATTCTAGCTAGAATAAAAGCAGTTTTTCATTTTAATTAAATGAAAAATTAAAACATTTAAAACACAGTTAAACATTTTCAAGGTCAATATTATTAGCCCCACTAAAGCAATATTTTTTTTCTGATTGTCCAAAGAACAAACCACTGTTTGTATAATAACTTACCTAATTACCTAACTTGTTTAATTAACCTATTTAAGCCTTTAAATGTCACTTTAAGCTGAATACTAGCATCCTGAAAATATCTAGTAAAATATTATGTACTGTCATCATTGCAAAGATCAAGGAAATCACTTAGAAATTAAAACTATTATGTTTAGAAATGTGTTGAAACAACCAGCCTTGAACACTGACTGCCAATAATGACTTCTGACTAATCAAATATATAAAATTACACATATAGAATTCACCTGAAAATACTAATGAAGAAACCAAAATAAAGGAAAAAACTTGATAAAGATTTGAGAAACTAATAAACAAGTTCATTAGTTCAAAGTTTGCATTACTAATGCTCATCCCAGACCAACACAATTACAGAGTTCTTAGACCTTTCCCAAAATCTGATTTAAGCAATTTTCTAGCAATTTCCTGGTGCATTTTTTCAAACTTTTCCAACACTTTAAAAGTGTGACAAGTTTAAGCATGGGCCGGTATACGATTCTGATGTATGATAACCTTGGTTAAAATATCATGGTTTCACAGAATTCTGGTATTGTGATTACTGCTCTAAAAAATATTGTTTTTAAATGTCTGGGTAAAAAAACTACAACTTTTTCCCCTTTTGAGCACAATATATTTTATTTTAAGAAACATTTATAATATTTTGGAACAGTGAACATGTCAGGCTAAATGAATTACAAATGAAGTTTATTTATATAGCACATTTCATACACAGTGGCAATTCAAAGTGCTTTACATAAACAGGAATAAAAGAAACAAGTATACGAGAAATAAAAACAAATAATAAAAATGGTAAAAATAAAAATAAAATAAAAGCTGATAAAATGTGTTATAAAAGAATTAAGAAGAAGAGAAAAACAGTAGTTTGATCTGTCGGACGTAGCACAGTGCTCATTCAGTAAAGGCACAGCTAAACAGATGTGTTTTCAGTCTTGATTTGAATGTGCCTAATGTTGGAGCACATCTGATCATTTCTGCAAGCTGATTCCAGCAGCGAGGGGCGTAGTAGCTGAAAGCCGATTCACCCTGCTTTGACTGAACTCTTGGGATTTCTAATCTATTTGATCCTAAAGATCTGAGTGATCTGTTAGGTTTGTATTCAGTGAGCATATCTATAATGTATTGAGGTCCTAGGCCATTTAGTGATTTATAGACCAGTAATAATACTTTAAAATCTATTCTGAATGTAACTGGGAGCCAGTGTAAAGACCCGAGGACAGGTGTGATGTGCTCTGATTTGCTGGTTCTGGTCAGAATTCTGGCCGCAGCGTTCTGGATGACATTTTTTACAAAAGCAACACAATTTGATTTTCAAGCACTTTATCTAAGCACATTTTAAATCTTGAAAACACTAGATTAAAATTCAAGCATTTTCCTGAATTACCATTTTCCATTTGGCTTTGACTAAACAATCCCTTGATTTGCAGAAATGTTTCTAAGATGCTACTGGAAAAAAAGGCTGTTTTCAACACTGATGATAATTAGAAAAATGTTTCTGCACTAAATTAGCATATTAGACTGATTTCATATGGATTTGTGTCACAGCCATATCACATTGCAGCCCAAGACTCACTGAAGCTAAGCAGGGCTGAGCCTGGCCAGTACCTGGATGGGAGACCACATGGAAAAACCAGGTTGCTGTTGGAAGTGTTGTCAGTGGGGCCAGCACAGGGCACTCTACCTGCAGACTGTGTTGGTCCTAATGCCCCAGTAAAGTGAAGGAGACACTACACTGTCAGTGAGCGCCATCTTTTGGATGAGATGTTAAACCGAGGTCCCTAAAAATCCCATGGCACTTCTCATAGAGTAGGGGTGTAACCCCAGTGTCCTGGCCAAATTCCCTCCATCGGCCTTTACTGATCAAGGCCTCTATACACCTATAGCTGCTGTGTGGGGAGTGCACTCACATCATTGTGGATGCTGCACACTGGTGGTGGTGTGGAGAGACCCCTCCCCCTCGTGATTGGGAAGCACTTTGGGTGTATGGCCATACAGAATAAATGCGCTATATAAATACACATTACATTACACTGAAGACTACAGTAATGCAGTGGAAAATTCACACAGGAAATCATATTGCTCCAGTATTGCATAATAATTAATTGAGAATTAGATCACTTTTGTAGTGATATAGGCCAGCCCATAACTGTCAGCTGGATCAGCCTATATAGAACAGAACATTGTTTTATTCAGAGCCTTATGTTAAGTGTGCTCTGAAAGCAGTGTGGCATCTCAGTCTAATGGCAACTCCCCGGATGACATCTGGACTGAGGGTGTATACTGAAGCCAAAGGGGCTTGGCTCGCTCACAAAAGTTAAGTCAGAGAGAAAAATAAAGTCCGTTTTGGGTTTGGAAGTGCACTGGGTTCATGTGAAAGCAATGAGGTGCCAGTGATGTCCATGTTCTTGTGGGTTTATAATGGCCCTTTCTGTGTATAATTGTATTTTAAAAGATGAGGTATGCCTGTTAACTAAATGACTACAACATTTACAAGTGCAAACTAGGCAGCTACAAAAGTTGGCTTCCAATATTTATGTAGGGTCCTCTCTCATTTTCTGGTGCTCTGTGCAGAACATGAAAACATTGAATATGCCATGTGGTTTGATTTAATGCAACTTCTGCTTATGTGGTGACATTTTATTAGGTTACTTTTAGAAAAACAAAACAAAGGGGCAATCTTAGAGCCTAGAGATGGTACTAGTCGACAGTAGTTTACCCATGTTGTCCATTTTAAATTGTACCACATAAATGGTCCAAAAGGGTACATAATACAGTGTCTGGAATGAACAAGTTCTGCAGTGCACTCTTTATGTCTCTGAACTGACCTCCTTAAGTTTATCATCACAAAAATGCACTCAAGACGTTTATAAAACGAGTATGTCAGAAATAAGTCATGATTGATTTGGCACCAAAAAGGTGATGATGGTCATAATACAAGCCAGATGGTCCAAAGAATTCATCCAACAATTTCCAACACCAATATTTTTGCTTAAAAGTTAAAAGTGCTTTAAAGTGATACCAAACATTTAGCATCTCCAAGAAAATAAGGACTGTGTGCTTTTTTTTCACAAAGTAATGTTTTTAGGAAACATTCTTGAGCATGTATGACAGGGATGTCCACACTCGGTCCTGGAGGGCCGGTGTCCTGCAAAGTTTAGTTCCAACCCCAATCAGACACAGCTGGCCTAGCTAATCAAGCTCTTACTAGGCTTTCTGGAAACATTCTTGCAGGTGTGTTGAAGCAAGTTGGAGCTAAAACGTGCAGGACACCAGCCCTCCAGGACCAAGTTTGGACACCCCTGATGTATGAGATAGGGTTACTGTGGAGTCTACATTATTGTTATTTGCCTGTTAGGAAAAGGCTACACAAAACATTCAAATTGCGTTGGGACAATGCCATGGCGGAAGGCCAAGGTGTTCCCAGAAAATCCTACTGGCATATGAACACTTCTTGATGTAGATAAAACACCACAGCGTTTTCAGCACACTCAATATGCACCCTCATTTTCATTCACTAATTCAGGATTATAATTCTGTATTGCATTGGAGTTGTATAGTAGTTGTATTTTATTGGCATAGAAGCATTACCAAAAAAAAAAAAAGCCTGCCCATTATTTGGGGTATTTTAGGATAATCAGATTGGGTAGCTTCTTCTTTATGTTAGAAATTACCAGTCTGGTTCTATACCAGGCATTTGCAAACTTGATCCTGGAGAACCGGTGTCCTGCATAGTTTTGGTCCAACCCTAATCAAGACACTAATTATTTTGACTAGGTCTGTCTGATTAGCGTTGGAGCAAAACTATGAAGGGACACTGGCCCTCAAGGGTCAAGTTTGCCTATCCCTGTTCTATACCTTGTCAACACTCTACTTCACTGCGTACCTGCTGCAGCTCTTGTCGTAGCTCTGTGCAGGTCATCTCCAGCTTGTCTCGATCTTCATGCGCCACTTTGAGCAGACTTTGCAGCTCAGTGTTGTCACTAGCGCTCTGCACTGCCTTCAGCTCAGCTACCTTCTGCCGCTCCACCTCCACCTGCGCCTTCAGACTCGCATTGTCCACCCTCAGAGCCTCCGTGGCTAGCCTCTGTTCTTCCGTTTTCCTCACTGCCTCTTCTCTAGCAAGTTTCTCACTCTCCAGATGCCCTTGCAGAAGCCCTTCTTCTTCCCTTAAGCTCTTCACAGCAGTTTGCGCCTCCTGATTCTCCTTCTCCAAGGCTCTGAGACTCCCTGTCAGCTGCTGCTGGATGTCAACCAGCTTTTCTCTTTCGAAGCGCGAGCTCTCTACTTGCTCAGCCAAACGCTGTTCGAGCTCTGCGACCCGAGAGACACGTGAAGCTTCAGCTTCTTGACTTTGAGCTTGTTCTCTGAGCCTCTGGAGAAGAGTCTCATTTTGTTGTGCCAAGAGTTCTACGCGTTCCCTTTGCTGCTGTAGGGAAGTCTGCAAGAGGCCTTTCTCCTCCGCCAAACGCTCATTTTCAGCTGTCAGCTCCTGGACGACCTGTTGCTGGTCGGCCAACTCTTGTAGAGTGGCCTGAAGCTCTTCGGCTGTACTGTGGTGACTCTCTTCCATCTTCTGGATGCGGTCTGTCAGAGACTCAACAGAGAGATCTTTCACCACACCACTGGGCACCACACTCTTAACGCTGCTACTGATTGAGTCTGAGCGTGAGGGGATCTTCTCAAACTCAGAGGAGTCTAAAGAGGGTAAAGGGGAGACTTTAATGTCACATCCAGATGACACTAAAGTTTTAAGACCGCTTCCATTGATGTTATCTGGGACAACCCCATTAACAGAATGCTTGCTGGAGCTGGTGCTCTCCAATGTAATGAGCTTTTGCTTCAAAGACTGATTTTCTTCCCGCAAGGTGGCCAACTCACGTTGAAAACGTCCGTTCTTCTCCCTCAGTTCACCTACAAGCACCTGGACGTCTCCAGTCTGAGCCGGTGCCCTTTCCATCTCTGAATTCCCTTCTGGTGTCCCAGCCTCTGATGGTGAATCTTTCCCTTTATGCCGTTGAAGCTCCGTTCGTAGCTTACTGATCTCAAACTCTTTGGTTTTGGCCTCAGCCAGAAGCTCCCTCACCTGGCTCTCCAGCAACGTCTTGTCCAAGATGGCAGACTCTGCTTTGGTCTTGACAGAGCCACGTGAGTGCTTGGTCAGTGCAGAGATGCTTGAGGCGCTGGAACTGGTGACCATCTTTTTGGCTGTAGAGCTTTTCTGTTGATCACGCAATGAGAGACGTTCTCTGGAGATGCTTTGGGGGATCTCACGAGGAGCTGGGATTCCTGACTTTTTGGTTGACTGGACACCTGGGTAGAAAGACATAATGATTTTTGTTAGTATCGGTAGTCTTTGTCTCAGTGTAGGCTGTTTTTAGCTTTAGAAATACAACCAGCCAAAACCCTTCCCTCTGGGCAGCTATATCTTTTTTTTAGCCCAGTAAATGATGTAATAAAAATGTTATGATGTTTTCATATAACTAAGCCATAATAATTAAATAGCAATATGTTGAAACCACTAAAGCAACAACATTGTTAACCAACCCCCATCCGTTAGACCGTGTATATGTGACAATAATCACCATTTTTCTCATTCCATTCTACAAAGCCTGGCGTATCTGTGTGAGAGGTCATTCGTCTAGAGTGATGACAGGACAAAATGTGTTTTGTCCCGTCACATTCAAATGACCACCAGGCACTGCCACGCTACACTGTAGCCATAGCAGCCAGTCAGAAACACTGGCATCTGAGTGGCATCAGAGGGGGTGTGGGTGATGTATATCCCTCCTTTATGCTCTTTGCAAAATAGAGGTTAATTATTCTTTGGCGGTGTAGGCTGGTGAAAGGACTTTGTGGGTTTTGGAATAATCAGCAAATACCAACACAAAAATCTGCTGGACTGGGACTTGTTAAAGCTGATGCCTTACTCTAATACAGAGATTACTTCCGAGCAACAGGGCTTTCAAAGAGATCACTGTTTCTCAGGCTAAAATAAAGTCAACCCAGGGGGTGTTGAGTTGGCATACTCGAATGCTAATTTTAAGTGCAAAATAAACAGTTACACACAAAAGGTTTTCAACTTACAGAGACATGCAATTGAATTAAACAGAGACATGCAAATAAACACATGTACAGAGAGATTAGTGCTAAAAAAACAAGTCCAAACATTGACTAATTGTGCATTGTGAATGTGTCAAATCTTTTGTTGATTAGTGTATTTGTGCCATTAGCTTTATCATCGCCACTGTTACTTTTAAGCTGAGCATATAATAATGAAGGCGGATGAAAAATGAGTGGAGAAAGCTATTTGACTGTATCTCAGTAAAGTTAGTGTCTGTAAAACTGATGCATTTTACATGTTTCATAGAAAGAACAAGCACCATGCAAAATCAGTCACTGTAGTAAAATGTTATAGATTAAACATAATATTTAAAAATCCTACCCTAAACGCATGGATAGAAATTACAATGGAAATTTATCAAATGGAGCAAATTACAGCATTTGTAAATCAGAAAATGGAACAACTTATTCCATTCTGGGAAAAATGGACCAACTATGCAACATCCCATAGACCTGAACTGTACTTTTAACCTAAAATCAGAAGGATCACTTCCTACATGTACATAGTTTTGTTGCTGATGTTTATGTATATCTTATTTTACTTGTTTATTTATTTATTTTTACTTATTTTCCACCCCCCCCCCCCTTTTTTTCTTCTTATTTTTATTTTATTTACATAATTTTTTTTTAATTTTTTGTTTTGTAGAACATTAGTGTACACAAAAAGGAAAGCATATATTGCTGAAAGAAAAAGTGGATGTACAGAATTTGCGCTTATATTTGTGAGTGTATTCAGATGTGTGGTCTCTGAAAAAAGATCATTAAAATAACATAATATTTAAGAACTTTAATGGGTGTATTTCAACCTGACAGGTATTACAGATATATTTATGTTATACATAAGTAGTTACTTTGATTAGTTAGGGGGGGGATATTGTAAAGTTAAATGGTAGAAAAAATATAATCTTTGCAGGTATGATGTTTTTGCCCAGGTGGCTGGAAAATTCCGGTAAAGTTTAACTCTTAAGGAACCAAAATTACAGGAAAGGCAAGGCAAGTTTATTTATTAAGCACATTTAATACACAATGGTAATTCAAGGTGCTTTACATAAACAGGAATAAAGAAGACAAGTATAAAAAAATAAAAACAAAGAATAAAAATGATAAAAAAACAGATTAAAATGTGTTAAAACAGGTTTTAAAAGAATGAAAAAGAAAGACATAGTAGTGTGATCTGTCAAACGTAGCACAGTGCTCATTCAGTAAAGGCACAGCTAAACAGATGAACTTTCAGTCTTGATTTGAATGTGTGATTCCAAGTAGTATTGCAATACTGTAATTCATAACTTAAATTATAAAGAAAATTGTCAAAATACTGTATTTTATGTTATAATAGGCCTACTTGAATTTAATTAATCAGGCCAAAAAGTATTATTTGCACCTCACTTCACATAAAATGTATTAATTATTTCTGTTTATTTTGTAGATAACTGACCAACAAAAATATATTAAATAAAGATACAAACTATACCGAATGAAATTTTTATAAAAGAGCATTTTAAAAATTAGCCTATATGAAGTGGTCAGAAATTGTTTTAAAATTTCCTGTTGCTATTTTGGGTATTTCAACAATTCTTTTTTTAGTTTTGTCAGGTAACAATCCAAAGGAATTCAAAATTTACTTTGTGAGTTATTCTTTTAAAGAGATTGACGCGGTTGTTGTAGCTACTAAATCATATTAACAGGAACAGAAATGAATCGATTCAGATGTGCGTTCAACTGAAGCATTAGAAAACATACAATAGGCTATCATAAAAGGTGCGAATTCTACACAGTTTTGCAACTTTAAGTGCTCCACAGACTATTCAAATAAAATGGTATATTGTTGCACAAACGAGTGAGCATTTTAGTGACTTTTCCCACATGCAACATTATTTATTGTAGATAAACCATTAATGACGATTTACAAACTACAGTGGCACCGCCAGTATTTTTGAGCCGTAGTATCGCGATACTACCATAGTACTGTTAAACCATGCAACCCTACTACACTGTAAAAAAAAAATGCAGGTTTACACACAACTCATTCATGTTGTCCCAACATAAATCGATTAAGTTAACGAATTTAGGTGGATTGAACATAAAAAAGTTACGTTTTCCCAATAAAATCTTAAGAATTGTGTTGTTTCAGCTTATTTTAAATTAGTTTTGAACAAGCAGCAAAAATATTACCTTTGGAGAATAACTGAACAGATTCTTTTAAAAAAAGCTACATATTTGTATTTACATTCAATAGGCTATTGTTTGTGGTCTTAAATAATATGAAGAATACCTCAAATTAGCGCTAAGAAATCTATGTCTTAAGGTGCAAAATATCACAGAGACTTAAAGCGAGAAATACTCTGGCAACCACCCAGTGAACCCCAACAGAGGGTTGGCAAGTTATACATTTTTCTGCACTCATTTTTCTTCAGAAAATTTAATAATCTAGTTTACGAAGCCATGACCTCATCTCCACTTAGCCACAGTGGTTGTTTAGCAGCTGTCTTGTGTTTTATGAAAACAAATATATAACAATTTATAATACAATAACATAAACTATGAAACTGTGGTAAAGTGAAGCATTGCATGGGAAAGGCGATGGTACGATTTAGGATGGCTTTAAGCATTTCAAATAAAGAATGAACATGTTGTTTTCTAACTCTCTCTAACTCATAATGGATTGTTGCCTGGACAGAGTTAATCAGATGCAGAATAATGTATTTCAGTTTTTCTTCTTCATGTTAGAAAAGATACTGAATGACCACTCCACTAAGAGAGATGTGCTATAAATCTATAATCTACCACTCATACACAGATGCATCAAAGACAGAACCAGGACACACACTCCTGCATTATACATTAAAATATTCATCTTCGTCTACATAACATCTCAATACTTCATTTAGAGTCATAATGCTAAAGAATTGCTTACTGCATACTGAAATAATGGTTTAGCGCCACAGGTTTTACCACACCACCTTAACATTTTAAATGTGTAACCTGCATACATGCCAACAAAAAGTCATTCATTGCTAATGAAAGTAATTTGGTTCTAAGCTGTTCACTGGGCAACCTGATATAAAGTTTGCTGCATAACATGTAAAGGATGAGATTGGAGATTCTTTTTTTCCATGAGTGTGACTAATGCTTGGGCAGTGCCATTTCTCCACAATCTCATCTGACTTCACTGCATGAATCACCCTTTACTGAACTATTCCATCACTGCTGAACTCCTCCATGTCAAGGAACATGCTGTGAATGCACAGAATAAGCATGTTGTTATAGTGTTTGATTTGTGGTTTTATTATTATTAGGGATACTCCGATCAGAATTTTTGCAGGTGATAACGATCACCGATTTCTTGTCCTTGTTATCAGCTGATTTAGAGTACTGATTCTGATGCTTCAAGCTTTGTAATGCATTAAGCACATTTTCCCTCCAAGTTCTTATAACCATTTAGTAATGGTCAGAAGGAGCTTTACAGAAAATAATAGATAAAACTGATTTTAAAAAATGGTAAGAAATGATTAACACTGCAATTTAGAAACATTGTAAATGATGGAATTCAACATGTCTCAATCAAGAAAAAGTTTGGAGGGCATATTTGATGCACAAGAGGTTAAAATGCACACCTATAAATCCATTACTTATTTAATAAAATGAAATAGGCCCATAAACTAGAGTTTGATGCTGTTTGACAGGCGTCTTCCTCTGCTAGTAAAGTCATAAACATTTGTGATTGGTTCATGAGATCGGCCAAATTGGCGTGTACCGATCGAGTCATGAAATGTGCATCCCTAATTATTATTATTATTATTATTGTTATAAATTACTACTAATAGGCATGAAGATTAATTTGACAAGCTACCTAGTGTGTCCAGTGTACATGCATTCAGCTTGAGTGGGCCTGTCACACTAGAAAAATTGGGTGGTGAATATATAGTATTGTGCCAAATTTATTTGCAATTAACAATACTATTGTCATTTTAAAAATAATAATTTTTAGCTAATTTCACAGAACAGACATTAAAAAATAATCTCACAAAGTTTCGTAGTCCAGATCATTGATTAGAGGTATTTAAATGACTATGAAAATTGATAAAGTTTTACTTAAATTTGCTTGAAAAAAACATTGCATTTCTCAACTCCTTTTGTCACTTTCTCTATAATCCGGGTATCCCATGAAACGTCGATATCTCTGCCTTCCAAATATGATGTTAAATGTTGTATAAAACCAATCAAAAAGCTTAAAAATGTACACAAGCTGTGACAAAGCTAATCATTTATCAAAAGAAAGCTCTGTTTCATACTGACAGGCAAGCGATTGGCCATCCTCTTGTCAGAAAAAACACGTGCCGTTTGTGGTTAAGGTTGTAAATTAACGATGGAGAGCTGTGTTTTCTGTCATTTGATGAAGACTGTTTACAAGATACGTCTGTCTATGGCCTCTCTCACCCAATACGATTTATTTTAACTCAATATTTAACTGTTAGTGTCTCCGTTCAACATTTCTGATTTTAGTAAATCTTTGTAAAAGTGCCTTTTAAAAATAAAACAAATACTTAAAAATTATTTCAGCTTCAGCCTGGTTATAAGCATTTGTATATATGTACAAATTAAGCTGTAAAATAACTAGTTGTTCCCTTTAAATGCAATGGATTTTGAAGGATATCAGCAAAAAAAATGTTTAATCAATTTTTTTGTGTCACGAGTTTTTAATGGGAAAAAGATGGCAGACAACCATATTTAAATGGCCATTTCTTCAAAACCATTCAAGATATGAATTTGAGCATAAAGTCTTTCTTTTCTTTGATACCAAAATCTCAATATTGAAATTTGGATCACTGTAGCTATGTTTCCATCCAAAAGTGCGAATTAACTTTATGCACAAAACTGGAATATTGCATAAAAGGCGTGTGAATAAAGCAGCGATTCCATCCAATGACTCAATGTGAACAAAATCGTCACTTCCTGATGAACTGGCGCGAAATATCAACAGTAAAAATGGAATTTGCTGTGGTAAGAGAAGCTGCGGTAATCTTTTCTTCATTTAATAAATGACTGGAGCCTCAGAAGGCAATCCTGACATGCAGTGAACGGGTGGTGGTGTTTGAAGGCGTGAGACGCGGGGTACAGACACTCTTGATTCTGGAGGTAATTAATAATATAATAACACTAATAATGAAATGGTTACGGCATTTTAGAATGACCAAAACAACATTTCAGATGTTTTACAATGCGCTCAGCCGGCTGGTTTATCCATTCGCACACATTTTTATCATCACATGATCTCTTATAACAAAATTATTTTTTTAATGCGCATACTGGAATTTGTTCGGTAAAAGTGTTTCCATCCTAATTTATGCGCATATTTACTTATCGAATAAAATGTTTATACTGTGCATATGTTTTAATGCTCATTTTCAAAATTGATGCTCATCTTGGCGTTTCCATCAACTGGTTTTTTATGCGCATATTCAAAATGCGCATTAAAAATAGGTGAATGGAAACGTAGCTTGTGACTTATTTTGCTGGATCAGATCACATATATAAATATGGCAAATGAGTGATCCCTGCAGCTATTTGGTCTTTTATGTAAAAGCTCATTTTATTTTAATCTGAAATGTTTGTTTTTACAACATGTTCGAAATATTTATTCTGGCAATATAGAGCATTACATACTCCCTCTCCCAACAAACCATCTGTAGGAAACACATTCCTCTCTATATGCACCAGACAAGGACTCAATAATAAAAAATGACAAGCATGGCATCTATACATTGCTGTTCTCTGGTGATTTGAAATGCTTCTTTTTTACTCATTTATAAGTTCATTCATTCATTCATTCATTCATTCATTTTCTGCCACTTTTCTGGGGCTGGGTCACAAGGGCAGCAGTCTTTCAGCAGCCATACTTCCCTCTCCCCTGACACTTCCTCTAGCTCCTCCGGGGGGATCCCGAGGCGTTCCCAGGCCAGCCGAGAGACATAGTCCCTCAAGCGTGTCCAGGGTCTTCCCTGAGGCCTCCTCCCGGTCAGACATGCCTGGAACACCTCCCTAGGTAGGCATCCAGGAGGCATCCGAAACAGATGCCCGAGCCACCTCAGCTGACTTCTCTCAATGTGGAGGAGCAGCGGCTCTACTCCGAGCTTCTCCCAAGTGTCAGAGCTCCTCACCCTATCTATAAGGGTGCGCCCTGCCACCCTTCAAAGGAAACTCATTTCGGTCGCTTGTATCCGAGATCTTGTTCTTTCAGTCATGACCCAAAGCTCATGACCATAGGTGAGAGTTGGAACTTCATTTGTAAGTTGCTTTGGATAAAGGTGTCTGCATTAAATGCAATATTATGCTTACTGTGAGCACTATTTTTGATGGCTGCTTCAAAATCCAGTAGTTGTCATGAAAACATTGAAAGTAATGTATTTTTTTCACCTGCTGCTTTCGCTCTGTTTGTGTGGAGGAACCGCCTGACCTCTGACACAAAGAGCAGACGAGATGACAAGGGCAACATTATGAACAAAAAAATACTGGTGACAAGCATTTTTTTATGTAAACACAATGGGTATTATACTGTCACCCAAAATTGATATATAAAAATATTGATCAAGTTAATACAGCAAATATTGTGACAGATTTAAATGAACGCAATGCGATCTCAGTTAAGGGTCTGAAGTATAACTGATAAACAATATCATATCGAATTGCAGTAAAATTTATGTCGATAACAATGATAAGCTCTGGACAGTTTTACTCTATATTGATCCTATCCTACAACAGGATTGATAATTGTGTTGATCACGCTGCGTCACCCAGCATTGTTTAGCACACTCGTCAACTTGTTTAATATTCCCGCCAGCAGTTTACTTTCCCGCCAGCACTTTCTTCCTTCAGTCGTGATTGGGAAACTCTTTTAAAAGTGGAAGCATTAACAAAATCCGATTGAAATATATATGGTTTTTATTAAATATAGGAAATAATTATCGAGACTGCATTAGTCTGCCCTAGTCTGAAGCTGGTTAATACAAATGGTGAATTTACAAGTCTATGCTGTGGGTTCACTCGCGCAGATAACTGGAACTAAGAAAATTATAATTCATATATATTGTACAAGTTAATATAGCAAATATTGTGACAGACTTAACTAAATGCGATCTCAGTAAGGGTCTGAAGTAGGACTGGGCCGATAAACAATATCATTTCGAATCGCAATGAAATATCAATAACGATGATAAGCTATGGACATTTTTATTCGATATAGATCCTAAGATTCAATCACACAGCAGAATTATTTTGTAATTTGTAATTTATTAATTTAACAGGGACAATGCTCATGAATAAACAGTGAGACTGTAAATAATTTTCATCTGTTGCCCCCTGCCAAATTTTAAAAGGCAACCTAAAATCAAAAAACACATCATCACACATACAGAAACAGTAAAGTTACAAATGACAACAGGATAAAACATGTAATAGGAATTTCTTAAAATGTTAGACAGAAGAATTATGCAACAACAGAATCTATAATTGTGTTGATATTAGACATTCATCGAATTTTTGGTCGCCAAAATCTGCCAAAAAAGGTCATGCATTGCTTAGCACACTCGTTTCACTTTCCCGCCAGCAGTTGGAAGTTAATAGTGGAAGCATTAACAACTTGTATCGAAATATATATCGTTATCATTCAATATAGAAAATAATTATCGAGATTGCTTTTTTGCCATATTGCCCAGCCTTAAGCCTGGTTTATACTTCTGCGTCAAGTGATCGGCGTGATCCACGGCGCATGCAACGTGCGTAGTTGTGCATTCATACTTCTGCACGCTGTTTCTGTTGCACTGCAACAACACTTCCGAAACGCTAGTTGGCAGTGAGGTGTTTATGTTCCTCTGTGTCAAGTTTCTTCGCTGATGTTTTGTTTTTTCTGAACGCTTCCTTAATGTACAAGTGGTTTAAACTTACTCATTTTAAGGCAGGAACCGGCGGACGTGCAACAACTTTAATCATAAGGTAAACACAAAACAAAACTTTCCATCCGGAGCTCCTTCACGGGACTCACACTTGTAAACAATCGCTCCATCGGGCTCGCGCGGCTCTCGGACCCACGCACACTCGTCAGCGCTACCAAGCTGACCAATCACAGAGCTTGCACTACGCATCGTTGCGAAGTGTAGTTACATTTTTTTGAGAGGTGCACAACAGCAACGCCGACTGCCACATAGCATACGCGTGCGCTTGACGCAGAAGTATAAATCAGCCTTTAGTCTGAAGCTAGTAAATTTACAAGTCTATGCTGTGGGTCTCGCGCAGTTAACTGAAACTAAGAAATTTATAATTAATATATATTGATCAAGTTGATATAGTGACAGATAAATATTGCAACAGACTTAACTAAACCCAATGCAATCTCAGTTAAGGGTCTGAAGTAGGGCTGGCCCGATAAACATATTTGATCATATCAAATCGCAATAAAATGTATGTCGATAACGATGATAAGCTATGGCCATTTTTACTCGATATTGATCCTAAGAGCCAATCACACAGCAGAAATATGCAACAACAGGATCGATAATTATGTTGATATTAGAAATTCATCGAATTTTTGGTCGCCAAAAAAGGTCACGCTGCGTCACCCAGCATTGCTCAGCACACTCGTTTCACTTTCCGCTAGCAATTTCTGCCTTCAGTCAAGGTTGGAACACTGTTTTAAAAGTGGAAGCATTAACAACTTGTGTTGAAATATATATTGTTATCATTCAATATAGAAAATAATTATCGAGGTTTTGCCATATTGCCCAGCCCTAGTCTGAAGCTGGTTAATACAAAGGCTGAATTTACAAGTCTATGCTGTGGGTTCACTCGAGCAGTTAACAGGAACTAAAAAAGCAGGATTGTGCCAGCGATTGATTAATGACCACACAAAAAAAACTTAATTCTTGTGCAAGACAAGCTCTTCCTGACACTAAATTTATCTGTGCTTGGCTGCCCTCTTGCTTGAATGACTACGAAAACGTCCTATTTTTAGACTTTGCAAAAGGAGAGGGAAAACATAGAGAAAGAAAGAGTGAGATAGACATGGTGTGAAATCGAGAAGGTAAACATTGACCTAATTATGCATAGAAAAAAGCTAATTGTGTAAAGAAACAACAATGAAGGCATGCGAGGCATAGTGAGTGTGTGTGAGAGAGAGTCCTTAATAAACCAATACGGCTTTGTTTACATAGAAGATCACTGTGGGAGAGATATAGACAGGTCATCTGTCCATCCTTAATCTTAACCAAAAGACAAAGCTTATACTGTATCGTTCTACTATCACTAATGCTCTTATCGCTATATAGAGTAAATAAAACAGGGCACTTTATTCCAAGACAAATATATTCATCTGCACAGTGAATGGAGATTTGGTTTCTATAGAGCCAGTAATGAATTCACTCAAATGTGAGCTGCTTTAGTGCATAAACATGACTCAAATAAAGAGCTCACTGTTGGCAGCGACGTGAGGGAAGCTAATAGAATCTTCGAAGAATTATGTTGTTTTGTTAGACATGACAGCATGGGGTGAGTCCAAAAAGAAAAGCCATTGAACGCCAGAATCAACAGTTCAGACTGCAATAATGTGGCCATTAACAGCAATTGTTATGCAAAAGCCAAATGTGTCCTCTAAGCATGAAGCAGCATTAGCATTTTAAAAACATTAGGCTTGATGTAGTCGTTTAGCCAAAGGTCCGTGGGCTTGTCTAAGGCTGAGACTATATCAAGCATAATGTCAAATACATATGCCACACTTTCCTGGAAACATTTTGGCAGATCCTCAGTTGTCCTCTGATTGGTTTAAATATACAGGATTTCTGTGAGTCAAGTGTGCATCAATCTTAAAACATGATTGGTTGGTTCTGTCTGTCATATAACATAGTGGGAACTCCTTGACCATTTAAGCTCCAAGACTTTCAGGCGTCAGTATGATCTCTGGCTATGCTTGATAAAAATTTAGGTCCAAAATAACTTGTTTGATTGCATTACATGGACAGCACATTCAAACATCAGCTTACCAGGATTTGTGGATCATGTTTGGAATTACAGCAATAATAACAAGACTTGACAGCTTCCAATGTGAGCACATCATGAAATAACCTCAGAGTAATTAACTGCAAAGCATTATCAGATAAGTGAGCAAATTCTTGGCATTATCTGGAAAGCAGATGTTCAATTCACAGAAATAAATAGGCTGCATTTACACTGCAGATCTTGATGCTCAATTACGATTTTGTGACTGTATCTGATTTTTTTGGTGACCAGCTTACATCATCTTTTAAAGGTGACCTGTATCTGATTGTCTGCATTTACACAGCACACGGCAAAGGTGCAATGCATGGGCACTGACTGACACCTGATAATACATGAGCGCTCTTTTCTCCATTCCTGTATTTAATTGGTTCGCAGGGTTTATTTATTTTTGATTTTTTTATTTTATTATCTTCTTTCTTCTATTTTGGACTAGTTGTTTTACAATAGTTTATGGCAGAAAAGTTCTCATTTGGTCGTCTTCTTTTAATCTAGGCCTTTTTAATCTAGGCAACAGTTTTATATTAGTTTATATTGGTTACATGGTGGGTGTTGCGCTCTGTCTCTCGTACATGCTTAAATACTTGTGCTACATTACAATATAAAAGCTTTTTTAGTCCCTGTGTATGAGATTTAATGTTTGAAGTCTGTTCTGAAATGAAAGCGTCAGAGTTGACGTCATTCGCTATGGTTTTTAATGATGCACGACTTGCATTGACAGGTAAAAATCCGATCTACCTGGTTGCACTGCAGATATGAGGGCACAGATCCGATTCAGGCCTTAGAGACATCAGAAAAATCTACATAACCCATGTTAAATGCCTAAAATCCAAGGAAATTCCTAAAATCCAAACTCCTTTGAGCTACAATATTTACTTAAAAGAAAGAGTTTACCCAAGTTTACACCTATAAAGTATAGATAAAAATACCTTTTTAAGTCAATTGGGACCAGCAACAGCTGATTGGATACCTGCATCCTTCAAAATATATTTTTGTTGTCGCCAAAAGAAAAAAATGTATGTAGGCTTGGAACAAATGAAGGTTTATTAACTACATTTACATTCAATCATTTAGCAGACGCTTTTATCCAAAGCGACTTACAAATGTGGACAAACTAAATGATTATTAATTAACACTTTAATTACACATAAGATTTATATTTCAATAATTTAACAATACTTTTTTAGGGCCATTTCAGTTAATTATCATATGCAGAAAAACAAATGCCATTATAATTCCAAAAACAACTGCCAATATAACTGTGGCTCAGTGATTAGCACTGTTGCCTCTCAGTCCCAGCAGGTATTTCTGTTTGGAGTTTGCATGTTTTCCCTGTGTTTGTGAGGGTTTGCTCTGGTTTCCCCCACAGTCCAAAGATGTGATATAGTTAAAACGGATCAACTAAATTGGCCATAGCTTGTGGGTATTTCCAAGCACTTTGGGTTGTACTCTCAGCACTGAATTGTAAACATACTCAATGAGTGCCAGCTAGCAACCCTTCTAAACTATTATCTTTTGTGTTCAACAGAAGAAAGAAACTGAAATGGGCTTTAAACAAGTGAAGGGTGAGTAAATGAATGATGGCAGAATTTAGATTCTTGGTTGAACTATCTCTTTAAAGAGCGCTCCCTCCACCCATTCCAGAGGAAGTTCCAGTAAGGCAGGATTAATGTTTTCCAGTCAAGTGTACTGAATGAAGGAGTAACGGCTTTAAAACAATTCCTGGTTCTCTGCCACCTCTTTCTGTTGTCCAGCTAGTGAATTAGACGGGCACATCGTAGCTAGTTGTAAACATGTCAATGTAGCCAAAAAACCCTGCTGATGTTCCACTCCACATCCTGCATGCAAGGGAAAATGGAATCTATGACTTTCTATGTACGTCACAACACTGAGACACTTTGGATATCCTGAATGGTGACAGCCATCAAGCGAAGCCAAGACAGTTTTTTTTATGATCCTCTATCACTCTGCTAATCAGAAAGACACAATATTACTCAGATTGCCTGAAAAAGAACTTAAAGGTCCAGTATGTAAGTTTGACACCCAGTGGTTGAACTAGATATTCCACACCTGCTCCAAGACACATGCAAGCGCATGTTGCCAGGTTGACATCAATAGGAACACCTTATATTTATCATGTGCTTCAGTGTTAAATGCTAATAATGTGAGCTTGAATGCCATTTTACTTGACATGTTATGCCATCCTACTGAAAGAAGCAGGAGATAGTTCACCTCAGATCTTGAAAATAAAATAAACCATTTGAAATTGAACTCCAGAACTGTGACTCAGTGCAAGCCAACACATATCGGTGATTCAGCATCTACATTTAATTATATTAAACATATTTATTATGTATTTATTAGATCATAAACCTTACCATTTCATTGGAGTGCAGTAAGTGCACAATTCTGTGCTTCAGAATGGCTGTATTTAAAATTCTGTCTTGTGCAAACAGCCAAATTGCTTACCACTGCAAATCTAGTCACGTAACGTGTTGTTAGGACACAGGGTTACAATGTAACCTGCTCACCTAATGTTTCCGTTCATAATATTTATATTTTTTGCTAATTAATAATCACCTCATGTGGAACTCTGAATCTGTATCTCATTTCAGAGGTTGTTAATGTTCACCGGAGGTCGCATTTAGGTCGCAGAAGCATGCTTTGAGAGCCTTCCTGACTGAATTAATGAAATAACCCTAACCCTTTTCCACCAAAACAAACAGACAGACATTCCGGAACGCAGAAAACTTTTCAAAGCAGAATATCTGACTACCGCATTTTTTTTCAGATAAACAAGAATGTTTCTTAGCATGTTTCCTAAATATCTGGAAACATATTATGGTATTTTTATGCTTTAGAAGAGTCAAAACTTACATACAGCACCTTTAAAATTCAGACCAACCAAGTTCTCAAAGAATGTGTTTGTAGGGATTTGTCTGAGCGACGCAACAAAGTTGAGAATCCTTCAACTTTATGCAAATAAAGAGGGTCTTTTGCGATCGACAGCCAGTACGAGAATTAGTTACCCAAGCAAATTCAACATTTTTATAATGATACAAGCTTTTAATGCTTTACTTGCTAAACAAAAAATTGTAAACATATACAAATCTACATAAATATGGTATAAGATTGTATTAGTTCAAAGCAGTTCAGGGAGCGTCATTTGGCTCAAAGGGAAAAATGAAGCGTATGTATTGTATGCCGAACTAAGGATTGCTGTGGTTGCTTAATAGGCATTCATCAAAACACTATGTGGTTTGTGGTTGTTTTTCTCTATGATTAAAATGTAATTATGCAAATATTTTAACCACACTGGTTGACCATATCAAAATTGCATCAAGGAAGAGTATTTAAACTTCTTAAAATGGCCTTTTATACTTGCACCTAATGCCCTCCCTTTAACATAGACTTGCCATCCTTCTTTCTGTCCTTGTTTGGTAAACTTCCTACTTTCTGGTCTGACGTATTGCATACCAATCGTCTGTGCAATCAACTGATGGACTTTTTAGTGCTTTTCAGTCATGAACCAATCACATTTCAAGCCGTCAACTCAGATACTGAGTCATTTGATTGTGTTTGGATAACTGCCGCAGTCTTGCTATTTGACAGTATGCTACATAAAGTACTGAACTGTATGACCTCCCATTTGGTCTTAAGGTAAAAAATTAGCATAAGTTCTCAAAACAGAATCAGTATCAAATTAAACGCGCAAAGATAAGTGAGTAGGCAGTACAAAGACAGTCATGTAGTTCAGCATGCCGCTCAAGACCAGAAACCCACTGACCAATTGCTCACTTTTTTTTCTATTATATGAAGTGGTGTAAAATGATATATGGACACAGAGCAGAGCTGCCTAGATAAGCATATTTTAGCACTTGGTTCAAGCATACAGTATTTGTTCTTGATTCAAACCCAATAAAAACTCACCAACTTATTCTGGAAGAGACCAAAACAAGCCAGAAATATTTCTGGATTAAGGTGTCCTTTTACAAAACTCTGCTATAAATAAAATAAAAATTTGGCTTAACAAAGACATTTTGACCGAAAAATATTAATACAGTAGCTATAGTAGAATACACTTCTCAACATATTTAAATATTTCTGAAGCAGATATTAAACCTGTATTGTCTGAAGAATCATGTGTGAAAGAGGTCTGCGCGAGACTAATAATTTAGTCCTGCTCCTAAAAAGTATTATTTCGCACCTGACTGCTACCGCCGTATATTCTGCCTTTGTTCACCCACTGCTCGCTTAGAATAATTTTCTACCTGACCCGACCGTTCCCGCTTAATTTAGATTTGGTTTTCAAAATCTCATGTTTAAATTGGGTACTACCAAAATAGAGCGATAGCAGATAAAAGTGTAGGTTGTGCAAGGATTGTAGGCTAAATGTCAGTTTTGTTTGCCCCTTTGTGATGAGACATGTGTGCCACCTTAAACCTGAGAATCCAGTCTTGTGACTGCTAAAGGGTAAAACTATGAGGTATTATCACTTTGTGCAAAGGGTAATTTTTTGTCCATTTGCATCTGTGATGCATGAAAAAATTCCCATACATCAGACTTGCCTGATGTGGGTTTTCTAACATTAAACCGGCTGTTTTCTAATGCAATCTGAAGGACAGCGCATCTTCACTTTGCTGCCCCATGTTGCTAAAGCTTGCTCTGAGGACCATTATGTAGATGATGCACACACAGACTGTGCGAACAAAAAGCATGTGCAGAAAGCACTGGTCATGCCTTTAGCATGTGTAACAGTCAGGAGCACTGGTGCTCAATAAGAATGAGGAAATCACAGATATACTGTTCCGAAATAATGTTGGGACTCAGGAGCGCTATATTGTTAGCCCGCCTGCTCCCTTTCAAACTACAATAGAGTTAACAACCGCTACCACCTTTTATTCAGAAATGTATTCCTGTGGGCGGGTCCGACAGATTGATGTTGATTTTATATATATATATATATATGTATATGTATGTATATATATATATAGACGGGCACATCGTAGCTAGTTGTAAACATGTAAATGTAGCCATAAATGTTCCACTCCACATCCTGCATGCAAGGGAAAATGGAATCTATGACTTTCCATGTACGTCACAACACTGAGACACTTTGGATATCCTGAATGGTGAGAGCCATCAAGCGAAGCCAACACAGTTTTTTTATGATCCTCTATCACTCTGCTAATCAGAAAGACACAATATTACTCAGATTGCCTGAAAAAAAACTTAAAGGTCCAGTATGTAAGTTTGACACCCAGTGGTTGAACTAGATATTCCACACCTGCTCCAAAACACATGCAAGCGCATGTTGCCAGGTTGACATCAATAGGAACACCTTAAATTTATCATGTGCTTCAGTGTTAAATGCTAATAATGTGAGCTTGATTGCCATTTCACTTGACATGTTATGCCATCCTATTGAAAGCAGCAACAGATCTTGAAAATAAAATAAACCATTTGAAATTGAACTTCAGAACTGCGACTTATATTTATATTAAAATATAACATTTTAAATCACAAATATCTTGTAATAACCCACAGTAACACTTCAGGCTCGTTGTAAATACTGACATTTTTGCAAGCCATAATACATTTCTCTAGGTACATTTCATTGCACGTTTCAAATGGCAAATGCACAAGGCAAGAGTATGCTGTCAACATTTTTGCAAATCTGAAATAAGTTACAACATTTTGACAAAAGTTGTTTTGTGCCATTTATTGTTACGTTATAAACTGCAAGAAAATAATCCTTTATTCTTCTATAATAATATGTCCCTGTAACTATCATTAGTGTGAAAAAAAACCCCCAAAAATTGTGGACATCATACTGCCCAGTAGTGTTCATTTTACATTGAATCTCCAGCCAAACATATGTTGAAGTACGCTTTTGTGGTTTAACAAACATGTAGCTCGTATTTCCAATCAGCTTGTGTTGTTATTTGAATGAGTTTCTATTAGTGGTGTTAAAAAAAGACCTTCAAGAGACAAATCTGACCATGAACCTGACATATATACAACTTTAACCTTATTTTCTTGCTCATCTTTCAGCTGACAGCAAAAGTGAGGGAAGTCCTGAGAGCCTTGCCCAGACAATGAGAGGAAAACACCAGCTAAGCAGCTTCATTGGGTGCGTCAGGCTGTCTTTTGTCTGTTGACTGTGAAAGCTTTTTAACACTGCCACTTTAACATTTCATGACAGGAGACAAATGCTTTCTGTAATGGACAAATAATGACAAAAGTATGTTCATCTATCTATGGATCTGCAAAGTTTTAAATGATTGTTTGCTCATGTCATAGTGATTACATTTTGCAAACATGACTGATACAGAATCTCTTTATATGATCAAGCAGCACAAACACATTTAACTTTAGCAAGTGTTGAGATACAACACCCATAGACTAACAGGATAGAGAAGTAATTCAAATATGACACACCTCAGCTGACAAACATACAGTGTGTACTAGTGTGCAATACAGCGAGAGTGTGTATATTAGAGTGAATAAAACTCATATCAACAGCAGAAAGAGAAATGTCAATGGGTTAAACGCATTCAGGTGTCCCGGTATGTCCATGCTGAACAGGCAGTTGTTTTGTTTGCGAGTCCTTTGTTCAGGTTGAATGATGAACTCTCAAAATGATTTTCCTCTTTTACATCTGGTACATAAAAAACAGCTAAAAATGTTTTTTTTTTTTTAAGGAACCTAAAGGAACACACACAGGCTTAATTTAAACCCAAGTTGATCTCTGGGTCTGGCGGGGGCACTTTTAGCTTAGCTTAGCATAGATCATTGAATCGGATTAGACCATTAGCATCTTGCTCAAACATTTCAAAAGAGTTTTGATAATTTATCTATTTAAAGCTTGACTTTTCTGTAGTTACATTGTGTACAGAAGAGTTAAGCTTTACATAGTAAAATGCTCATTTTGAACAAGATGCTAATAGTCTATGCTAAGCTAAGGTCCCACTTACACTAATACGTTTTAGTTTTAAAACAGCATTTCAGAATGAAAACAATCCACGTCCACACTGGCGTTTCACCCAGCATTTCTGAAATGATCTCAGTCCACACTGAAAACGCACATCACATGACCACACACACACATACACACAGTCATTCACTGCAGCGTATGCGCACGTCTGAGCTCCAGGCGGTCAGCAAGCTTGTTTTACATACGTTGCTCAGCAACATGGACACCTCCAAATGGTGTTGAAAGAATCACATACTGTATTTATATGGTATAATTTACCCTAAAATGTCATATTTGTCTTCGCGACCGCAACATCACACGTGACATGAGCTGCTGACTGTAAGCTGTTACCACAGGGAGGGCCGGGCATGCGCCTACTTTAGTGAACAGAACCTGCATAGGCTGTGAATAACAGGTAATAAAGTTGTATAACACTCAGTTTGTGGCACAGAGTGATCTTTTGGGAGCCGCTCGGGAAGTATGAACAGCACAGTGAAAATGAAACCGAAAGCACGCACATCATTTAAATAATCATATCGCTTTTTAGAGTTATGATTGCGACAAGCATTTTATATGTTTTTCTTTTATAGCGAACACAAAATGTGCATGAAAATAAATGTTTAACAGTGTCACTGTAACTACTCTAGCCTATATAATGTTGAATATAATGCAAGAGGGAATCTGATAACGACAAATGTCTGATTTTACCAGTAGAAAAAAAAAGATCTAATAATGTCATCAATGACAGATTGCAAGCACATGTCTCAAACATGATAATTCAACTTTAGGATTATGAATAGTTGTATTCTGATGTCATCACTTTACAGTGCATTAATGACCAGGACAAATTTAAAGTCTAGTCAAGTCCACCATTCAAAATTCAGCATTTTAACCAACAGCAGACATACACACAATATTATTACAGCTGTTTTACCATATGTTTGAGAAATAACAATAGCCTGCTCATACTAACATTAGTTTTACATCTATAGAATCATAAGAAAATATGATCTTTATTTTAAGCAAAAAAAATCACGATTCTCTGAATGGACTCAGAAATGGTCTGACTGTTTAGCTCTAGGGGTGTTGTAAAATGAGCACTATACTACAATACACAATTTTTTTCCTCAAATGCTCCAAAAAGGCACATACAGTTTTGATTATATCTAACCTCTTCCAATGAGTGCAAAAGTCTGTTCTTGGACCAATACTGATCTGGGACTACAGTAGTCAACCAGAGTAAATACAGGAATTAGAGAGTGAAATTCAATACCTTTTAAGATGTTTATTAAGACTCTTTCCATACATCTTAAGAACTTATAACCACTTTAAATTTCAACCGGACACACTGGCAAGATTTTAACTTACAGCATATTTATTAAAAAATAATGTAAGAAACAAATCCAAAACTAAAACATTATTCATATACTGAATAATAATCTATTAAATCTAGCTAATCCAGCAGGTTGGCACCGATAAAACTGCAGAAATATTGGTGTTGCCTGGGTTACTGCATTAAACAAAGCAGAATGATGACAAATCTAGTAGGATGTCATTGATTTCATAAACTACACAGCATCCTGATATTCAGATTTAATTCAGGCAAACTTTAGCATAGAGCCATACACTGCTAAATCAAAATGATATCAAATTTAACACCTTGCAAAATAGCATTTAAGACTTTTTAATACTTTTTAAGGGCCTTACATTTCTCTACATTGATTTATCAACTTTTAATAGTTTTTAAGACCCCGCCAAACACCCTGTCAACACTTGAAGTGAATCAAAAAAATTGCCTGAAGACAAGCATGGGTGTTGTTCAATAGCTTTAGGAGAATTTTGATCAGGTTTTGATCCACTTCAGTTGTTGACTACTGTAGCTCGGTCATCACGTTACTGAAGTTTGCATTGTGACTCCACATGTTAATTTTGTGCGATTAACTATTTAAATAAAAAGGTTCCTTTAATCCTGCCTCTTTGCTTCAAATTATCTCTGAGATTTGATTACAATTTGCAATTGACTGACAGCCAAGTCTGCATCCATTTGGCTGCAGTCACCTTTTAATCGTGAGAAAGAAAAACTTGCTGATGGGAGCGAGGGCAGAGCTGTGCCCTTGAGCACAACAGCAGGTCACCACCCTTTTACAGGTGAAGCACTTTGCATAATCTCCCCATTAATCACACCTCTCTGCACACAGAGGCTCATGTGCTGAATGCAATATCACACTGGAACTAGTTAACCTCAAACACTGCAAGAATTTAAAATGAAAAAACCCAAATCAATTAACCATTAGGTGTGTAACGGTACACTCAAGTTACAATTTGATGCAATTAACAATAATACTATAGCTATAATTTAAGCAAACATAAAGATATGGTGATTATTACTACTACTTTGAAGACATCAAAATCTGTTTATTTCTAATTATAAATATGGCATGGGATAGATTTGAATTTGGACCTGTGCCCCAATCCACAAGGCAATGTAGGAAATATTATAATAAATGGTTATACAGTATTTTGTTTAATGCAGTCCTCTCATTGAAAGTACATTCACGCTTTAAATACAGGCTATTGTTGGATCTTATTGCACACAAGCCACGCACACACAGACTCTTGAATTAATGCACTTACATAATGAGATTAAAGCACATGAAATGCTTTGAATAATCATACTACTAAAACTAATTGTGATATGGTGATTTAAATGTTTGACTTCTGATAATTAATTCCATAAGACACAGTTCTAATGACAAAGTGGTTGAAATGATTAGCCCCAAACCCTAAAGCAGGGGTCACCAAACTTGTTCCTGGAGGGCCGGTGTCCTGCAGATTTTAGCTCCAACCCTAATCAAACACACCTGAACAAGCTAATCAAGGTCTTACTAGGTATACTTAAAACAATCAGGCAGGTGTGTTGAGGCAAGTTGGAGCTAAACCCTGCAGGGACACCGGCCCTCCAGGAAAAAAAACGCAAACCTTAAAATTGTGTGATTTTTTTTATTATTATTAATGAATACATACCTGCTTGCTTTAAATAAATTATATATAAAATAGAAGTAATTTTTGAAAGTGAAATCTCCTTTAATTAATATACTTAAATCATCTAATATATTCAAATTAGGGGTGGGCAATAAGGACAGATTTATAGTTCACAAATATTTACAAAATTGTTTTCTTTTTGGCTAAATAGAACGGACTTTAAATGGAGGGACAGAAATCTTACAGGTTAAAGCTTAATAAATTAGTGTTTGTAACTTGAATAAATGTCTCATGTACACCTTAAGGTTGACAATATTGTAAAAGAATTCACACATAAATGTAAATTCTATCTTATAAACACAGTACGCCGAGTCTTCGATAAAACTATTATCGCAATATAGAGAACTCTACATCACCATACATAATATTTGCATTTATATAGTGCAATATGTCAATATAACGTGTATTTTTACACCTCTACTGTCCATAGAGAGAGAGAGAGAAGATTATTTAAACAGATAAATTATGTTTCCCTAATAAATTATATATTTTTAAAATAGTTAAATTTAGCTTTTGTAAAATTTCTTGCTCTATACAATGAGATCAAAAACTATTATTTCGTTGACATGGTTTCCTTATAGGAAAAAAAAGAACTAACAAAACAAGTAATTTTACAGTAACATACTGCAATTGTACTCATTTTATTTGCAGTGACAATTTGTAAACTGACATTGTTTTTGTTTTCAGTCATGTGCATTTGGGTTTTGTTACTACATCTAGTGCTTATTTATTCCGTTACTTAAGTCATTCATTCATTCATTCATTTTCATCCGCTTTTCCGGGGTCGGGTTGCAGGGGCAGCAGTCTTAGAAGAGAACCCCAGACGTTCCCAGGCCAGCCGAGAGACATAGTCCCTCCAGCATGTCCTGGGTCTTCCCGGAGGCCTCCCCCCGGTGGGATATACAGTTTAAGTCAGAATTATTAGCCCCCCTTTGAATTTTTTTTTTTAACTATTTCCCAAATTATGTTTAACAGAGCATGTTTGTTTAAAGGAAATTTTCATAGTATGTCTGATAATATTTTTTCTTCCGAAGAAAATCTTATTTGATTTATTTTGGCTTGAATAAAAACAGTTTTTCATTTTTTAAAAGCTATTTTAAGGTCAAAATTATTAACCCCTTTAAGCTATATATTTTTTCGACTGTCTACAGAATAAACCATCGTATTACAATAACTTGCCTAATTACCCTAACCTGCCTAGTTAACCTAATTAACCTAGTTAAGCTTTTAAATTGCCCTTTTACCTGAATACTTGTGTCTTGAAAAATATCTAGTCAAATATTATGTACTGTCATCATGGCAAAGATAACATAAATCAGTTATTAGAGATGAGTTATTAAAACTATTATGTTTAGAAATGTGTTGAAAAAAATCTTCCCGTTAAACAGAAATTGGGGAGAAAACTAAACAGGGAGTAATAATTGATAAATGATAATAATTCAGGGTGGCTAATATTTCTGACCTCAACTGTATCTGGAACATCTCGCTAGGTCTGTATCCAGGAGGCATCCGAAACAGATGCCCAAGGTACCTCAGCTGACTTCTCTCGATGTGGAGAAGCTGTGGCTCTACTCAGAGCTCCTTCTTGGTGATAGAGACCCTCACCCTATCTATAAGGGTGTGCCCTGCCACCCTGCAAAGGAAACTCATTTCGGCCGCTTGTATCCGAGATCTTGTCCTTTCAGTCATGACCAAAAGCTCATGACCATAGGTGAGGGTAGGAACGTAGATTGACCGGTAAATCGAGAGCCTTGCCTTTCGGCTCATCTCCTTTTTTACCACAACAGACCAATACATCGACCGCATTACTGCTGCACCAATCCGCCTGTCAATCTCAAGTTCCATCCTTCCCTCCCTCGTGAACAAAACCCTAAGATACTTGAACTCCTCCACCTGGGGTAAGGACTTTCCTCCAACCTGGAGATTATTTAAGTGTCATATAATATGTTTGTCCATGATAATGTTTCATGTGTTTGTTAATGAACTCAGTCCTATACCTTCTATATATAAAAACTACTTGTGATTAACGTTGTTCATATCTATTTTTACACACTCCTTTACCATCTGCATTATTGGTGTATTATAGTGGTGCTATTTTGTATTTTTGTATTTGTATTTTGTACAAATGTTGTAAAATGCGCAGCTCAGTGGTTAGCACATTCGCCTCACAGCAAGAAAGGCGCTGGTTCGAGTTCCGGCTGGGTCAGTTGGCATTTCTGAACAGTTGGCATGTTCTCCAAGTGTTCGCGTGGGTTTCCCTCACAGTCCAAAGACATGTGCTGCAGATGAAATGGACGAACTAAATTAGTTGTTAGCCGTAGTGTATGAATGAGAGAGTATATGAGTATTTTCCAGTACTGGATTGTGGCTGGAAGGGCATTCGCTGCGTAAAACGTATGCTAGAATAGTTGGTGGATCATTCTGCTGTGGTGACTCCTGATATATAAGGGACTTAGCCAAAGAAAAATGCATGAATGAATGCTACTCTGTATTAAATTGCATTTTTTCTACACCCATTTTATTTCAGTATTGATATTCTTTTATGCTCCAGAAAAAGAAAATGAAAATCGACCACTAACTCAAGCAAAAGCATCTTTTTGAACAGAAAATAATGGTTTAGGGAGAAATGTGTTAACAAGATGCATCTGATGCAAGTACTGTGTTTACTCTCCCACACAGATCAGCTATAAATACTGTAGCTGTTCTCTTTGAGACATTTCTAAAGTCCAGAAATCAGAACCAAAATACCGTTTTTCTGTTGAAAAAACTAACACTGCAGGCCACACATTTAATTAAGAAAACAAACAGAGCTGTTGTTCCAATGAACACAACTGTTATTACTGTGTTCCTATCACCAAATGCTCACACAAGACAATCAAAACTCTCTCTCTATCATTTCCCCTCAACAAAACACTTGGCATCTAAGTTCAGTATTACACAGACTCTAAAACATGTGGACGATGTGAACCTAGTGACCATGCGGTGTTGGATCTCTCTTCAGTCCTTTTTTAGAGCATGCGATTGCTTTCTTTTTAGGCTATTTTTCTAACCCATCCTGATGGACGAACAGCACACAAGGTACATTGTGGTGCTTTTCAGTTTCTGAAAATAGCCTCACTGTTGAGCCATATCTAAATGAGAGGGTCATCTGAATAGCTGCTAGTTCATTCTCCACTCACGAAAAGTGCAAACAACACCATTATGCTTGACTAGAACGTACAACATTGTTGTCATTGAACGTTCCATTCAATAAACACAAATGAAAAAAGCCACGTCTGATTTCAGTTCAAAAATACTCATTTCGAGGATTTTTGGGATTGTAGCTTTTGACTTCCTTCCTTCGTATATCTCATCTGTGGCAGAAGGGAATGTGTGGAAAGATAAAATGAGATTCCTTCCAATACACCACCTCATTCTCACAACATGAAGCCAAAGAGCGTCTCTGACACAGAGACTTTAACCTAAGCTAACCCTAAAAGAGCATTTCTGCTGTGGTGAGGACTACTAGGTTTGGAGTCTCTTCTGTCTCACTGAATCCAGGGGTATGTCATAGCAAATCTGAAAACTATCTACATTTGTATTTATAGCAAATAACTGTGCACATAATTATGCAATTCATTTTGTAATTACTACACAGAATGAACCAACTTTACATTAATTGTCTTTACAACATTATTTATTAATCTTACGTTATAGTACACTTGGTGCATCTTTTCACATTGCATTTTAGTCAAAAATTATAGTTCTAATTTATACACTTCTTTGGTTCCAATTTATTTGAACCCTTGTGTGCTGTTGGAAATGTTTTCATCCACTCTGAGAGGATTTTGAGTATTAATTTGGCCACAAGATTCTCTGTTTTAGCAATTGGAATTATTTTTGTGAAAATACTTTGAAATTTAACTAAACAACACACTATGGGCAGATTTACTACCCTTTCGCCATGTTAGTGGCTATTTTTGTCCCATTGACTTACATTATAATGATTTTTTTGATTGCAAAGCCATGCCACCATATAATGATGCAATCTTTATTTTTGGTGATTTTCCATTTTGAAAAAAGGTACAATTTGTTCTTTTTACTGTTGATCATCAATAAATGCTGTCAAAAATGTCATTAAGTAATTAAACAGCCACTAGGATAACGAAAGGACAGTAAATATAAAGAAAACACAAGGGTTAAGATACAATTCTGATTATTTATAAACCATTAAACTCCTAATTTGCTGCTTATTAAAAGTTAGTAGTTAGGTTTAGGAATTAGGTACAACTTGCGAGGTAGAATAAAATTATACAGAATATGTACTTTATTAGTACTAATAATCAGCCAATATCTTAATAATAGGCAGGAAGCAAACCACTATTTAATAGTGAGAATTGGCACAAACCAAAGTGTTGCACAACACTTTCAACCCCAGACAAAGACACTTGCTATGTTGTGATGTTAATTGGAACAATGCGATACCCCTTTTTGATGAAAAATGCAACAGTTGAAGTGAAAAATATTGTTTTATTCTTACCTTTAGTGTGTATTGTTCATTTGAAAAGAAAAAATATATACAGCAATCGGCAATATACTGTATTACATGAGGATGTGCATTGCTAGAACTTTTACGTAAACAGGTCACATGGATGTTCATTCAAACAATGCCACAGCAAACACTATGCAAATAAGGACATAAAGGTTTAAGAATGTACAGTCTAAAATGTCATCTTACGAATGCCCAGGATTAACTCTTGAGCATGGATAAATTATGAGCAATAAGAAACGTGAAGTAATAGATTTCAAAACACGTGGTAACATTACATATTTAAAAAGGAGTGTAACTAATCCAGGTTTTAAAGTGTTTAAGAGTTCAGCAAACAAAACAGGCTGAAATCAACTATAATGTGATTAAACTTGATATATGGAAAATGCTTTTAAGGTTTATCAAAGGCCATCTAATTATGCAACCACAAACATATTTTATTAATCTGGGCAAGTGGTCAAAACTTTGAGCTCTGAATTAATCATTTTACACAGATCTGTAGTTCAGCCAAAATATGACTGCTTGTGTTTTTGTGACTTGTTGCAACAAACTGCATTTGCTTAACTAGTAGTATTTAACATTGCGGTTATTATTCATTACTGTTCACAGACGTAAAGCCTAAACTCACAACTGTAGCAATATTAAATGTACACTACCTGTGAAAAGTCTTGTCGCCTATCCAAGTTTTAGGAATAACAAATAATAACTTGACTTCTAGATCATTTGGTATCAGAAGTGTCTTAAATGAAAGGCAAAGGCCTCTAGATTATGCTTATTTTACCAGAATAAATTATGATCATGCTTTGATTTAATTAGGACAGTAAGGTTTGACTTTGCTTAGACAAATGTCTTGTCACTTAACAGAAATAATGTACAGTATAGAATAAAAAGTCATGGTGCAGTGAAAAAAGAATTAATATTGTGTATGATTCCCATGAGCTTGGAGGACTGCATCCATCTGTGCAATGACTCAAATAACTTATTAATAAAGTCATCTGGAATGGCAAAGAAAGCATTCTTGCAGGACTCCCAGAGTTCATCAAGATCCTTTGGATTCATCTTCAATGCCTTCTCCATCTTACCCCAGACATGCTCAATAATGTTCAAGCCTGGTGACTGGGCTGGCCAATCCTAAACCTCAACCTTGACCCTCTTTGCTTTCAGGAACTTGGATGTGGAGGCTGAAGTATGAGAAGGAGTGCTATCCTGCTGAAGAATTTGCCCTCTCCTGTGGTTTTTAATGTAATGGGCAGCACAAATGTCTTGATACCTCAGGCTGTTGATGTTGACATCCACTCTGCAGATCTCTTGCACACCCACATACTGAATGTAACCCCAAACCATAATTTTTCCTTCACCAAACTTGACTGATTTCTGTGAGAATCTTGGGTCCATGCGGGTTCCAATAGATCTTCTTCTGCAGTATTTGTGATGATGAACTGATGATTCATCTGAAAAATCTGCCTCCTGCCACTTTTCCAAATGATCAACTAAAAGTCAAGTTATTATTTGTTGCTCTTAAAACTGGGATCAACGACAAGACTTTTGTCAGGTAGTGTAGATTCGAAGTTCAGCTCCTTCAAAATGTTCTAATTCCTTCATTTTTAAATGAGAAATAAAGTTTTTAAAGACTCAAGATTACATAAGTACACTAGACCAAAACGTCTACATCATAAATAAATCACTTTCTTTTCCACCAGTGATGATCAGTATCTTAATAGTGTAGGGAAATATCATCAACATGAGCATACATGACATTGCTACTGATACTTCTTAAAACAATCTTCACTATTGCCAAATGCTCAAGCTGTAGCGGTAGATAAAGTCTGACCTCAGCTCAGGAGTGTTTTGAGTGTTCAGAATAACAACCTACTGTTTCATCTCAAGCACACACACACACATAAACACCTACAGACACACAGCGTTTGGCGGTGTTTTCCATCATAGATAAGGCTCCTGCAGTGGTAATCTGGCTGTCAGCAGCAATCTTTTTGCCAGACAACACACACACACACACACACACACACACACACCACACACACACACACACACACACACACACACACACACACACACACACACACACACACACACACACACACACACACACACACACACACACACACACACACACACACACACACACACACACACACACCACACACACACACACACACACACACACACACACACACACACACACACACACACACACACACACACACACACACACACACACACACACACACACACACACACACACACACACACACACACACACACACACACACACACACACACACACACACACACACACACACACACACACACACACACACACACACACACACACACACACACACACACACACACACACACACACACACACACACACACACACACACACACACACACACACACACACACACACACACACACCACACACACACACACACACACACACACACACACACACACACACACACACACACACACACACACACACACACACACACACACACACACACACACACACACACACACACACACACACACCACACACACACACACACACACACACACACACACACACACACACACACACACACACACACACACACACACACACACACACACACACACACACACACACACACACACACACACACACACACACACACACACACACACACACACACACACACACACACACACACACACACACACACACACACACACACACACACACACACACACACACACACACACACACACACACACACACACACACACACACACACACACACACACACACACACACACACACACACACACACACACACACACACACACACACACCAGATCTTCAAATTCCAGCATGTCTTACAAAGAAACCGATTAGTGGCCTTACTAAGAAGACCAACAGCAGAGAACTCGATTTTAAATGCAAGATCCAATCCAAGACAGGAGAGGATTATAACGACAAAGTTCTGAATGTCAACTTTCATGAGCTGTCGTAAATAAGTCAAGAAGACAGACAGCGCAAACATATGATCTGGAGAAAGAGACAACCAGGACAGAGGATGGCGAGATAAAGCAGACTGTTGCGTTAAATCTCTGCAGTTATAGCTGGATGAAATGATGCAAACTATGAAATGGAAATACAAAGCTTATCCCCTGGGGTGAAATATGGATGATAACACTCATACACACAGTATTTCAGTTTCTTCCCCTGTGAGACTTATCTCATTCTGCTGCACTCAGCACATTTCTAGCACACGTATGAACAAATAAATAACTACACTTTTATATATTCAGAAAAAAATGTCAGTGGTGCTTACAATTTTCACCACTGCTCTAGGATGTTAAGGGTGGATGTCAGGGTTTTGCTGTGCTGTTGCTAAGATGCTGCCTGCTGATTCCTTAGAAGCTTAAACCTCAAAAAAGCTTAAATGTTGGCTCAAAGTTGGCATGAAATTGAGACCTTTTCTTCCTATTGTGATGTAATTATTCATATTGAATTTATTTTAGAAATTTGAACTTTATTTTATATTTTATAGTGTATTTATGATAATCAAATGACTTGTTGTTAACCTTAACCACTTAACCACTGCCAGGGATACATTACATTTTACCTTGAAACCTTACTCTGCAGTGTTGATTTCCACTGGAAACATGTTCTTCAGCCTACATTTCTATATTTTTTGAAAAGCGTATTTTAACATACATTTGTATGTTAAAATACGCTTTTCAAAAAATATAGAAATGTAGGCTGAAGAACATGTTTCCAGTGGAAATAGTCAGTTTGACTGCAGTTTCAACCCTGTAAAAAAATTATTGCTGCCTTAATTTTTTTGTTAAATCGAATGAACTTTTCTAGTCATCTCAACTTGCATTAATCAAACTGACTAGAAACGTTAAGTCAAACTTTGTATAACTTAAATTTAGCTGAAACCTCATAAAAGTTTAAAAAGTTAATATTAAAATAAAATAAAGCAACATAAAAATGTTGGTTGTCTTGACTTTTTGGTCATACATTTCTTTTACAGTTTAGGTAAAATGAACACCACAGACCAAAATGACACCAACAACTTATGTTCCTTTTCACTCTATTGAAAGTTACAGGGACATATAATCCAGGAATAAAAGATTATTTTCATGCAGTTCTTTGCACAACACCAAATAAATACTACAAAAAAACGTAAATGTGTATGATTCGTAATCAATACTTTTGTTTAACCTATCTGTCTCAATATGACAACTTTACAGCATGATCAGTTTGCTCAGTAGCTCACTTTGTACAGTGTTTGATGCAGAACACTTGGCTTTGATTCCAATGAAACATGTTTCCACAACACAGGTAAAAGCAATGAAAATCAAGGTAAAACTTGACGCACTTCTCTCTTACATTTGCTTCTGAAAAAACTATTGGTTGGGTTTAGGTCAGGGGTTTGCTAGGTGATCTGTACAACAAGCCCTGCATTCTCTTATACAAGAAGGATGTGTACCCTATCAGATCTAATGAGAACTCAGACCCAATGTGATCCATTACTTCTTATTCTGCTTTATCTATCAACCAATAAAGGATTCCGTCTGTTGTTCTGACTACTGCGAAAAACAATCCTGAAACTACGGATGGATCCATCTACGCTCAATAAATGAATTTTGCTGTTTGTTCAATCTACTTATTTAGAGTAAGTTGAGCTAACACAATTCCAAAGGTTTTTTTGTTGGGGGGGAGGGGGGTCAACTTAGTTATTCTATGTTAAATCAACTTAAATTTGTAAAAAGAAAAAAAAAACTATTAATCTAATTGAATTTGTGTCGGGACAACATTAGGGAATTGTGAGCAACCCAGCATTTTTTACAGTGTACTCCAGGTGATCTTTCTTGGAAACTCTACCAACTGGACATTATTAGTTTGAAATATAGCACAGCCAAGATAAATGACGCCAGCAAGAAAACTGTACAATTTTGGTCAAATATAAGAGAGAATGTATATCACATATGTTTCAACCCTGATTTTATATTTATTGCACCATTACTGCTTTTATTATATTTTACCTTTCTGTTGGGGGGATCTTGGGGATTGTTGTATATAGTTTAAAATCTAAAATGTTCAATAAAAAAAGGATAAAAAGAAGGATGTGTATCTGACACACACCCAAAGTGAGGCACTTCAGACTATCAAGAAACAAAAAAAAAAAAGACAGCGACCTCACGTTGACTAAATCTGAAATGTACAACAAAGCATACCCAAAGCAATGCATTTTACAAAAAGTTCAGTGTTTAAGTAAACATTTTGTTTCAGCAGGATATAATAATACATGCTTTCATAACCAGAGGGCTTGACTATTGTACTGCCCTCCTTTCTGTTCCACCAAAGACTACAATAAATCAGCTACAATTAACCCTCCTTGAAAGTAAATTTCTGATAAATGTATGGCCCGGCTGGATGAAAAATTGCAAGTCTCATTAATGTTTGCAACACAAGCATGTGGCGGGACAGAATGATTACTTAGTGTTGGGTGCTTGTTTAAATCCCCTATATAAGCAACATGATCCTTGCTTTGCTGCATGAACACTACTGAGATGCTCCGAATTAGGGTGAAATACACACACAGCGGCGATGAAGAGCAATAAGATCCAGACATATACAGTAAGAATCAGCTCAGTTTCTCTTTCCAGCTTTGTGTTCACCCCCTACAGCTACACATTGATACGGAGTGAAAATGCAAACCAGAACCAATGACAGAGAGAAACAGTGGAGACAAAATGTAGAAAATAATCAGAGTAGGCTTATGATATATTAACATTTTGTTGTTGCGATTAATTGCTGTATTATTGTGGTATTATCATGATATCTCATTATCATTATCAAAAATCTACACTCACCGGACACTTTATTTGGTACACCTTACTAGTACCGGGTTGGACCCCCTTTGGCCTTAAGAACTGCCCTAATCCTTCCTGGCATAGATTCAACAAGATACTGGAAATATTCCTCTGAGATTTGGTCCATACTGACATGATAGCATTACACAGTTGCTGCAGATTTGTTGGCTGCACATCCATGATGCCAATCTCCCATTCCTCCACATCCCAAAGGTGCTCTATTGGATTGAGATATGGTGACTGTGGAGGCCATTTGAGTACTGTGATCTCATTGTCATGTTCAAGAAACCAGTCTGAAATGTTTCGTGCTATATGACATGGCGCATTATCCTGCTGGAAGATGGGTACACTGTGGTCATAAAGGGATGAACATGGTCAGCAACAATACTCAGGTAGGCTGTTTCGTTGACACAATGCTCAATTGGTACTAATGGACCCAAAGTGTGCCAAGAAAATATCCCCCACACCATTATACCACCACCACCAGGCTCGCATCAGTAATCGAGACTTTTTTCCAATCTTCTATTGTCCAATTTAGGTGAGCCTGTATGAATTGTAGCCTCAGTTTCCTGTTCTTAGCAGACAGGAGTGACACCCAGTGTGGTCTTTTGCTGCTGTAGCCCATCCGCCTCAAGGTTGGATGTGTTGTGCGTTCAGAGATGCTCTTCTGCATACCTTGGTTGTAACGAATGGTTATTTAAGTTACAAGAAACCAGTTGGGCCTTCAGCTCAAACCAGTCTGGCCATTCTTCTCTGACATCAACAAGGCATTTGTGCCCACGGAACTGCCGCTCATTGGTATTTTTCTCCTTTTTGGACCATTCTCTGTAATCCCTAGAGATGGTTGTGTGTGTAAATCCCAGTACATCAGCAGTTTCTAAAATACTCAGACCAGCCCGTCTGGAACCAACAATCATGCCACGTTAAAGGTACTTAAATCACCTTTCTTCCCCATTCTGATGCTCGGTTTGAACTGAAGCAGATCATCTTGACCAATCCATAAATGCACTGAGATGCTGCCATTTGATTGACTGATTAGAAATTAGCATTAATGAGCAGTTGGACAGGTGTACCTAATAAAGTGGCCGGTAAGTGTATATTAACAGGTATAATAACAAAAAATGCTTAATATATTATCAATTCAAGTAACTGCATTTAATCAATCATCATGTTTGGGTAATTATGCATTAACTAAGACACTATCCTAAGATACAAAAAAAAATTAATCACAAGTTTAGTTAAAAGAACTGATGTTAACTATTGGAGCCTTAATGCACAGTCTTAACATTGTTAGTTTATTACTCTCAGTGTATTAACTAATGTTAACAAGCATGCATTTGGATTTTAATTATGCATTAGTAAATGCTGAACCGTCATTAATAAATGCTGTGCAAGCATTGTTTATTATTAGTTCATGTCAGTAAATAAATTAATTAACATTTACTAATGAAACCTTATTGTAAAGTGTGACCGCACCACTGCAAATACGGTGTGAATATTCTTAAAAAGCACTTTAAGAGTTTAAATAATAATTATCTGTATTTTATAGTGCCTACAATATTAATATAGTGCATGTTCATTATCAAATACTGAATTCTTAAATACCTGCATACGTCTATGGAGCAATGAATAACAGGACTAAACAAAAAGAGTCAATCGCTCTAACAAGCATACAATCCCCATCCAAAATGAATGGACAAGCATCAGATCCACAGCATGGTGATATGTTATTCAGACCTGTGTCCGGATCTTCAACCCGGGTTTCCTGGTTCCCCATGGCTGCTCCACGCTGCTCCACAGAAGACACTAATCCATCAGAGAAGGGCTCAGACGCACCTGACAGAGGACGTTTGCTCAGCCAGTCCCAGTTTACTGCCACCGGTGCGTACGAGACAAAGACAATGAGACAGAGGTGTTTGTCCTTTTCCTCTCGCCCTGCTGGCAGTGAATCAGCAGCTAGACAACATTCCTGCTCGCTGTCAGTCTGTCCCGGTGCAACTCTCTCTTCTTCTCAATCACTTCTTCTGTCTCTCCTTTTCCCTCAGTGTCAGGCAGCAGGAGTCTGTTCAGTGTGTTTCAGACAGATCGTGTCTATGTTTTGGGGGGGGGGTGGCTTCACTCCATCACATTTCTGCTCCTCCTCCTCAAGCCGAGGCATGAAAATTACAGCAAACAACTCCCTCTTCACTCTTCTCTTCACTCCAGTATGCAGGAATGATAAAAATCTGATTATAAAGAAGAGGGGGATCTGTTTGTCATGAACTTTTCCAAACTCATTGATCAGCTCTGAGGATTACACACATTAACTAAGTCAGGTTTTTGTCATAAATTGCTGCTTTTTCACACAACAGGAGAGTTTAGACTGATCTGTTTTTTTCTGTTCTCAGTAGGAGGCATTGAAAGATAGATGTGTTGTTTTCTTTAGCTCCCTCCCTCTCTCCCCCTTATTCTCTATTCATGTGCATATGATAAATATTCATGCTAGGGAGAAAAAAAAATCTTAGGCAGGGTCTGTCCTTGGCTTGACAATATAAAATGCACAACTTTGTTTCTCTTTGACCTTCTTCATTTTTGTTTAGCAATGTGTAATATCTATATAGTAACAATTTGTAATTGTTCTACAGTTTTGCACATTTGTGGCCAATACTAAATGAATTCATACAGCCTAATTAGCATGAAAATATAAGACTTCTTTAAAAAAAAACTTGCCTAAACATAATCATCCCTGCCACTTGAGCAGATTGAAACAAAATATAAAAATAAAATCATACAAATTAAAACCCCTACACTCTAAATAATGGAAGGATGTTTTAAAGGGGACCTATTATGCCCGTTTTTACAAGATGTAAAATAAGTCTCTGACGCCTCTAGAGTATATTTGTGAAGTTTCAGCACAAAATACCTCACAAGTAATGTTTTATAACTCTTAAAAACTGCACCTTTTGGTCAGCGTCAATAGCCTAGTGGTTAGTGCGTCGACATATAGCACCTAGGTGTTCACAGCGACCAGAGTTAGACTTTGGTCCAAACTGTGTCATTTTGGTGACTGTCGCTTTAAATTCAATTGAGATTGTGCCCTTTTCAAAAGAGGGTGGGGCTACAAATGCCTATGTGTCAGCATAGTGGCAGATTCAAAAACAAAACTAACATCCTATGCTAATGAGGGATAGATCGTCACTAATGGGTGGGACTTTCTCCCTCATAACACGTACAAAGGGAGAATTTCAAGCAAAGAGTTTCTGCAGACTGTTTTTGTCAATTGTGATTAGGAGGCATTGAAAGATAGATGTGTTAATAAAAATTTATATATTAATATATTAATTCATAAATAGAATTAATATATTTTCACTAGGGATGCTCAGATCAGGATTTTTTGCAGCTGATACCAAGTACCGATTTTTTTTGTCATGGTGATCGGCCGATCACCGATTCTAATGCTTCAAGCCCTATAATGTATATATTCCCTCCAAGTATGATACCTAAGTGGAGATCTCTTCTTACCTAAGAGAATAATTAAGGATGCTAGATATAATCCCTTAAACACATCTCTTATAACCATTTAGAAGAGAACATGTCATGGCCAGAGCAGCTTTGTAGAAAATAATAGATAGCACAGATAAAAAAAAAAATTGTAAGAAAAAGTACAAGCAATGCAATTTGGAAACATTGCAAATGATGAAAAGATTTCAGCATGTCTCACTAAACAAAAAGATTTTGGAGCGCATATTTGATGCATAAGTAGTTAAAATGAACACCTATAAATCCATTAACACTTTACTAAAAGGAAACAGGGATATAAACTCATATTTATTGCAATAAAAATATATTACAAGAAATTATATTATTAATTATTCATGTCAAAAGTAATAATTTTTAAGTTTTATTTTTATGAGATCAGTCAGTTTAGCAAGTACCATTCGAGTCGATAAATGTGATTATCGGCCAAAACCGATCCGTGTCTGATCGGAGCATCGGAGCATCCCAAAAATTGAATTTGTATTTAACCCAAATGTGAGACGAAACAGCCAGTTATTGTTATTACCAAGATCTAACGTGTCTCTGCTGAACAAATGTGATTGAATAAGTAACAAAATACAGCATATTAATACCAGATGGAAACAAGGCCAGGGTCACATGATCCACATGACCTACAGTAGTAATATTAAACATATTATATAATATTGATTACTCATTTAAAATGTTTTTAAAACCCATTTTGTACATTTAAAACCAAATAAACAGCTGTTTTCAGTTTTAAAAACCCTTTTAAATGTGGTTTTTGATGTAGTTTTTAATGCAGTGAAATAAACATATAACACATATTTTACAGTATTATTTAAACATCATATATTAAACATTTTTACTCATTTAAAATGTTTTTAAAAACCCATTTTGTACAATTAAAATGAATAAACAGCTGTTTTCAGCTTACAAACCCTTTTAAATGTGTTTTTAAATGTAGCTTTCGATGCAATAAAATAAACATATAATAAATATTTTTACTCATTTAAACTCATTTAAATTTTAAAAACCCATTTTGTACATTTAAAACAAATAAACAGCTGTTTTCAGTTTAAATGTGTTTTTTTATGTAGCTTTTAATGCAATGAAATAAACATTATACAGGGTGATTTAAAAAGAATTCCACAACTTTGAAAATCTGTAATTAATCAAATAAACATCAACCTACTGTAATTAATCAATGCAAAGCGTACTTAACAAATATCAGAGCTTTGACGACAGAAAGAGCTTCCTCTTTGCAGAGTTCAGGATTTCCAAAGTTGTGGTATTCTTTCTGAATCATCCTGTATATTAAATATTTTTACTGTATTATGTCATTAATATATAATAAATATTATCACTCATTTAAAATGTTTTTAAAAACCCATTTTGTACATTTAAAACAAATAAACAGCTGTTTTCAGTTTTATAAACCCTTTTAAAATATGAGTTTTTTTAGCTGACATTAATGCAAAAATATATGACCATTAGATTATGCAACCGACCAATAGGAATCAAACATGTAATGAACTATTTCTGTTTTTATTTTCCCATTTATTAAGAGTGCCTCTCCTTCTTTCATTTATTCAAGTACAGAAGTCTCCCCTTCTTTTAACTTCATTCTTATGAGGGAGTGTGAATTATTAAAGTTATTAAAGGGAGTGTGAATTATTATCGTATTGTTCTTTTTGTGTTTTTTCTTCTTTCTCTAATTCCTGAATTTACTAAGGTTATATAAAGGCTCTCCACCCTTGGTAAATAAGCCCGGCTCTAATCTGCACTCCTGTAGCTCACTCAGTCACAAACAGAGGCAGAACAAAGCCTCTGTAAACCAAACTGATCTGTGCCCACCCAGACCTCTCACTGACCAAACACAAGCGCAGGGTTACGCTGTTCGAATGTTCCAGCTTCAATACAAGCTGAGCTCAACATTTTCAATTACTTCTAAAAATAAATGTTGGGTTCATCTTTCCGTGTAGAAAAAAAGGGCATGGAATTTAATAGGGCAAGGCATTCCAGGGGGTTTCAAACACAAAACAGCAGATACACTGTTTGAAGCAATCATTTTCATTTTTTCATACAAAGAAATGAAGTTTTTTTGTGCATATCCTTAAGTTGATTAAAGGGTCAAATGGCTTTTTCTGTATTGAGATTGACGTGCTTCTCTAATAATAGTTCAATTTATTTATTGTCACTTTCTATTAGCTCACTTGTGTAGGTTAAAACCTATATCATAAAGGAACATCAGCAATGAATAATCATTCTTTGTCCAGAAATGCCAATTTTTAAAGGACATGACTAGATTATTTTTTTTAAGGCAAACCAAATAGTTAGCAATCTAGGGAAACTTGAGAGTGATAGTTCTGATCAAATCTGGTCTAAATAGACAAATGACTAAACATTAGCTGGAGTATTGACCTTATTCTTTAATGCGGAAGTGTGCTCGTTTTTTGCGATCGTTTGAGAACTTCCGATTCAGCTATGGGAGAAATGACTCGGAATATTAATCCGCAGAATACGGTCAAACTACTTGCTCTACAAACAAGTGCTTGCATAATTATACAGACAAAGCAGAATCATATAATAAGAAAATATCAGTTTGCCACATCAAGCAGCCGAACGAGCTGTTTTTAATGTCTAAAAATGAATGGAAGTGAATGAGACAGGAAGTCCCGAGCCAAAAAGATTCAAATAGCTGCGCCCGCTCGTACGTGGAGAATAAGGTGAATAAAACTGCTAGGAGTGTAAAATGAATTGCAAATATCTATGGTGTCGATCAAGTGTTAATGCTATGAATTTAAATGACACTTTGCTTCCTAGGGCAGCACTGTGGTGCAGCGGGTAGCATAATCGCCTCACAGCAAGAAGGTCGCTGATTCGAGCACCGGCTGGGTCAGTTGCCATTTCTGTGTGGAGTTTGCATGTTCTCTCTAAGTTCGCATGGGTTGAATATGAATTACTTTTTGTGATTTTTTTTTCAGATTTTGTCTGAACATGTACACCTGTACACACATCTTTATGATCCGTCCATGCATGATCATAGTAATTAACCAGATGACCAAACATTTTTGGCTAGACATTGCGAGAGCCATAGGAAAGACGTTTTTGGAAAAAAAGTTTGGAAAGACTTAAGGGATAAGTTTGTTAAAGCCGAAAAGAAGGCTATGGAAAAATTGACCCTAAAATATCTTTTTTTTTTAACCATTCATAGGTTTTACACTAATGTATACATTAAAATTTTGAATGTTAAACAATGTAATAATTACATTAAGGAACAAATTATTTCTTTGATAACTGAAAAGGAAGATCTGAACCGATTTGATCGGTTTACAATATACTGATGCCCTGTTTTTCTGGGCTTTATTTGTGATAATGGTCAGAAATGTAGGACCATTATTGCCTTTTTAGCATACATGTAGAGGACACAAACTAGCCAGACAGTAATGTATGGGCTTGTAGAAAAAATAATAATACATTAACTAACATCAACTAATGGACCGTTATTTAAAAATGACCAGAGAAGAAATGGAATTTCAGTCACAAGTCCACAATTTTAAGTAATGCATTTTTTCCACACACTTTGCTATTCTTTTTGTATTTATATATTATGAAATCACTATTAAAAATATCAGATAATCAAGATATACATTTTGTCAAAGTCTGACACTTTTCTGTACTGAAGTATAAGGTTGGAAAAGTATTTTACATTTACAAGAATACTTCGATTTTTTCCTTTTTTGTTATTTTATGTGTATCTCAATGACAGCCCATTGCTTATTATAAAATGTACATTTCCAAAATTAAATGTAGTATTACACATTTACACAGATCTTATTAGTATTAACTCCCACTATTATAACATTCATTCATTTATTTTCCTTTGGCTTAGTCCCTAATTTATTAGGGGTCGCCACAGCAGAAGAAACCCCCAACTATTCTGGCTTATGTTTTACACAGCGGATGCTCTTCCAGCTGCAACCCAGTACTGGGAAAATAGTATTAAATTATTATTGATAAATTAGCTTTATGATTACTATTTTAAAATGTCATTTAAATTCTGTGACGACAAAGCTGAATTCACGTAACTGTTATGAAACTTCTATGCCACATGATGCGTCTGAATTTATTGGATATGTTGATTTTTAACATACCTACTGTATCTACCATCAAATGAAAACCTGCTGCTTTCTTATGAAAACAAGATCAATAAATTCAGAATAAACACAGCATAAAACCCACACTAACCCTTAAACTTTTGTCTCAACTGCTTCAAGTAACGTTTACATTTGCATGTCAGTGAAGTCACACATTGTTGGTGCATGTTATGCTGTTTAATGAACATGAAATGTCTCAATCAGATTTGAAAAACAGAAAATAACAATTTATGTATTTTACAAATAATCATATGTACTACTTTTAGTAATTTTCGACAATGCAATGGAGGTTCAAGGCTTTCTACTGTGTCCAAATAGTAATATTTAGTGATCTTTCTTCCAGTTGCGAACAAATTGTGTTAGAGGTTGCACTGATTAATGTTTTTCTTTGTATGGGCAACATAAAAAGGCAAACTTGAAAACTACTTTGAATTGTGTACAGCATGTTTAGACCAATAATAGACAGCGTATTGTGAGCTCAAAACAGGTTTACTCATGGACTGATCTCGATTTTATGACCCTAATTTAAAATAATGTTCCATTCGATAACTCTAGGTAATGTATTTACTAACATGTACAAACAATGAACAATATGTTGAGCTATTTTGTATTTGTTAATGTTAGTTAATGAAAATAAAGTTGTTAATTGTTAACTCACGGTGCTTGAACTAATATTAACAAGCTCAATATAGGTTTTATTAATGCATTAGTAAATGTTGAACTATGATTTGGAAATTCTGTAAAAGATTCCTCATACTTCGTTCAAGTAAATGAATACATTAACTAACATCAACTAATGGACCGTTATTTAAAACTGACCATAGAATTTATGGAATTTTTATCACAAGTCCACAATTTTTTACACACACTTTGCAATTGATCTTATATTTATATATTTTAAAATCACTATTAAAATATCAGATAATTAATTAGATAACATTTTTGTCAGTCTAGAAATATTATATTACATTAACAATATTATTATATTTATTACATTTTACATTTTATGTGCATCTTAACACAACCTCAGTGCTTATAGTAAAATGTAATTGTATTTGTAATGTATTCCCAAAATGAACATACGTAATATTATTAAAATTATATTACAATTATTAAATTGATATTATTGGTTTTACATTATTATTAATAAAATACCTTTACGATTACAATTCTAAAGTGTCATTTAAATCCTGTGATGACAAAGCTGAATTAATTGAACGATGATGACTTTTCAGTATCACTAACTTCAATGTCACATGTTCCATCTGAAATGGTTTTAATATTCTGATTTGGTAAAAATGTCTAATTACGATCAATTAAAAACCTGCTGCTTTCTTACTGAAACATGAACAACACGTTCAGAAGCACAGCATAAAAACACACTGACCCTAAAAGTAACATTTTACCCTGAACTCTGAACTCCTGTACGTTGACGTTGTGGAATAAGACGACAATTTAATATTGACACATATGCCAAATCCTCATCACTGAGTCATACATTTAACATGTCTGACAATGACATAAGCGCTATTACATCCAGCCCAACTCCCCATCTAAGCATTCGGTTTCTAACTGATCTCAGAGCTTTATCAAGTGTTGTCCATTGGAAATGGGAGTGTTAATTAAAAGACAACAAGAGAGGAAAAACATGTGACCAGGTTGTCCACTAGCCCTGGCGCAGACATTATTTATAGAGAGGAGACCATGTGCCTCTCGCTTCACTTCACTTTTGAGACCTAACAGCAAAGGAAAACGTTCTTAAATTATTGATGAAGCCTTGCTATGGCTGGCTAAGGTGGCGTGAGCTTTAGTTATATACTATAGCTTTAGTTATATACTATAGCTGTGGTTGATAAGCTTTTATAACCAATTTTTATTTGTTTATACATATCATATATTTTTATAAATGCCATGTCAGCGACAAAGGCTATTTTCATGGCAAAAACATGTCATTAATAAATATACAATTAAAAATTACAAACAAATGAATACATGAATTAGATTTGGTTTTTAATGTAAATATATGATAAAAAAAATGTAATTCCTGCTGACATTTTGCTGAATATTTCAGTTCATTTTATTAAAAAACCCTTCAGCAGTCATTAAATGCAGGACAGTCCAATAAAATGTGTTTTACAGTTAATAGGAGTTGTGCAGAACAAACAATGACACACTCTTCACCTTTAAGCAACAAACCATGGTCCAAGATGACCTCTGGTAAAAATCCCTTGATCAAAGCTAGTCTTAAAATGTATTAAAGGTGCCCTATAATGAGAATCTGCATATATACCAAGGCATAGTAGAATAATAGAAGATCAGTATATGGAAACGGGCATCCTGTAAGCCGCAAACACCACAGTTTCCTCATTCTCATGTAAATTCCATGATAGGTAAAACCCCAGTGGACAACGAGCCAATCAGAGGACAAAACAAACTGTGACAAGACTCACAGACCATGCCCTCCTCATTTACATGTTTGCCTACTTTAGGTCATTCATCCGGACCTCATGAGCAGCCGTGTCATCAAGTGTGCACCAACTTAGAAGCAGCTCTGAGAGCATAAAAAACATCTGAAGACATCCATATGCAGGTCTAGGATTGTATTTGATAAGCCAAACGTTTTTTAGTGATACAACAGTGATCATTTTCCTCCCTCAGTTATTTTAAGCATATATTTTACTTACTATGTTAGACTTTTATTTCGAAAACGCGAGCCCCAAATTGTTTACTATGTATAACTGCAGCACAAGGCATGCTCAAAATTGCTTCAGAACACAAAATGCAAAATTTGTCAAGTTTAATTATGATTTAGCTTTATTCACAACAGCCCTGGTGAGCAAAATAGGTAAACATTACTCTGATTAAGTTTATATTTGTCTGTGCTTTCTGTGTGTGTGCCTGTAAGAGCGGAATGTCAAAGCGGAGCTCATTAACATTCACGACACGAACCATATATGGTCAATTATGGACCTTCTAATTCTAGGAGTACTGAACTTACCGAAGCCATAAACCTACTATGTAGATTTCAGAGAACAAGTTAACTTATTAAACCAATGCACTATATGGCACCTATATGGCAATTTCAGGTTACATTTCAAACAACTTATTAATCTTCTATTTGTTTTAATCAGATCATTTTACATCACCTACATTAAGTCAATTTCATATAATTTACGTGAAAAGTGGAATTTGCTTTAAATGTAAAATCTGAGTTAAGCATTAGACAGACCACAAATCTTCTGACAAGATGGTCTGATTGATCACATTATTTAAAAATTATAACAATGAGAGAAACACGACAATGAAACAAAAGAAAAGGACACCAGATTTTCAGCAAAAAGTCTAATACTAACACAATACAGCCTGCAGACAGATACTTTATGATTCATTTTCTTGACTCATATTTAACTCGCATACTAAATTATTACATAACTACACAGTGAAGTGTCAAATCTGCTCTCCTCTTTTGATGCTTTGAGTGGTTTCATTAGTATTACAAGAAAAAAAAAATCCTCACAACACATTTCCTGTCTACTGGTTGTCAAGTGGTGAATGATAAATATTATGCATCGTTAAAACATCAGACCACATTTCCTGTCCACTGCATGACATATTTCCATTTGTAATTAAGCAACAAGGAAATTAAGACTAATAATGAACCAGATGTTTTGCAAAATGGACATAAAATTTTCACTTTTTTAAAGATATCATTACTTTTCACATATTTGCATAATAGTTACTAATATTTAACTATTATCTTTACATTCCAATAGCACTGCTTAAAGTAAATGATCTAAATGCATATATATGTATTTTTATATTCTGGGTAAGGCATAAAACAAAAAAATGTTCATCCAATTAAATATTGTCGGGCTGATAATTCCCATAATTCTGATAAGTAGCTTAAACTGTCTGTAGATTAGTACAACAGCGCATCTCTGTTCACGCAGATCCGCCATTTGCACGTGCATGCATGCTGCACACGAGACAATCACAGCGGTAAATTCAAATGCTGAATCAAAGCTTTTTAAAATCCTGAATCAATATTGCAGTTACTTTTGCACGCTGAAGGAAGGATGACATCATGGCTGAAGTATTTCTTTTAGACAGGTAATGTTACGTTTTAAAACTATTTTAGTCACGCAAAGCTGATGTAGATTGTGTTGTGTTGCGAATGGGCTATATGCACAGAAGTGTTGTTCAACCACTGAAATCTTCTGGTGAAAGATAGATGTGACTATTTTCAGTATCATAAGGGACCTTTTACAACATCGATAATGAAGATTTTTATTCAGTTTAACAACAAAACATCAGTAAATAGCGCTATTCCGCCTAGCCTGCTTTACTGAGCTGAAGTTGGTTTATATTCACATTGGTTCATTTTTAAACAGTGACAACCTGTGACACGCTCCCTATATTGTTTACCGTGCTACTATGAATATTCGATCTGAAATAGCATGCAAGTATGGCTTAGTAAGTAGTGTAATTCCTGCATGCTGCCGGCCAACCACTAAGCAGTCAGATTAGGACTCAGCGTGAGAGAGTATGACCAGCGATCCTTGCATGCATGAAATATTGCACATTGAGAAGTTTTGCTTGCTACACAACTAAAAACGTGCTAGATATAATACAGTTTTTCATTTAGATTTGTAGTACTATAAGGTACTATAAAGTTTTATAACTGGCGAATGACATGATCTAGTGGGTGTCTGTCATCTTTAATGTGCGCTTTCGTGTTTCAGGAGGCGTGGCTTCGGATGGCATGGGAGGGACTGCGTTTCAAAGATATTATGCTAACCGGTTAGCATTTTGGCAAATCTCCTACTGCACCTTTAAGCCTTTAAATTGCACTTTAAGCAAAAAAAAATCTTTCAAAATAGCTACAAAAATATTAGGTACTGTCATAATTATGATCACAAAATAAATGAGTGATCAGTAATTAGTTATAAAAACTATTATGTTTACAAACGTGTTGAAAAAACCTACTTTTAAAGAGCACTTGGGGAATATTTGAAAAAGAACTGAACTTCACAGAAGGGCAAATAATTCTGACTTTCTATTAAAATGCACAACAAACATTTAATCTAGTAATAATTCACAATATTACAGTTTTTATTAGGGGTGTAATGTGTTCGGAGTTCGGAGTGCATGTGACCCGCGGATTAATAACTTTTTTGAACTTGTAGGTTAATTCAACATTTATAACAATTGCCTCCCGTGTCATTCAAATTATGTATATGAAAGCATTTTGGCTTCCCTGTAAAATTTAATGATGACGGAAAAAGTTGTGTTGGTACCTAAATGCTTTCTCAAGCTATTAATTAAAGGTGTTTTCTGTCACTGTTTGTTTAGCCTGCATTAATGCATTCAGTGTAAAGCTGCATGATTAAACATTAAAAGATTGTGATCTCAATTCAAACCCGCGTAACATGAACGATGAATGATAATAATGACTTGCATATTAATTCTTCTAAGCGCTGCATTCATACAAACAACCATCAAAATTCTGTCACTGAATAGGTTTTCAGAAATGATACACCGACAGTCTAATGAAACATGAAGTTTTATGCGTAAATTGTTGAATCATTAATTGACAATAAATATGACATGTTGTACAAGATGTTAGATTTTTATATTTAGCATTATCAGCAACAGTAGCTAAGATTATTTTTCGTATTGAATACTTTTTTTTCTGCTGGTTCTTTCTTGATTTGTATTTTTATTAAAAATACAGGTTCTAAGTTCTGATTGTTAAAATCAATAGTTTTTGCAGTAATATTTTTGTATAAATGGAAAGCAAATGACATTTGTCTCCTCCCTTATTTGCTGATCCGAAAAATGGTCCGATCCGTAACTTAAAAAAACGTATTGTGATCCGAACTATGAGCTTTGTGATCAGTTACACCACCAGTTTTTACTATTTTAGATCAAATAAATGCAGCCTTGTTGAGCCCTAAATATTTCAAAAACAAACTCTTACCAACTAGTGAATTGCATTTATGTCTTTTATTCTCTTTGTCATTTTCTCACCAACCTCACAAATTGAGCACGTTAGCACCTCTTTTGCCTGCAATTAAAACAACCAGCCGAGCATCACATGAAGTACAAAGAATTCTGCTACGCCCTGATGCTGGTATTTTACCACTGAGCCAATCCCACAGAGGTCATGCCACCAGGCAGCATTCCTATTCATCATGTCTATTCAGCTCGTATCCTTCTTCTGGACAACTGAATTGAGATCAATGCAACTGACATTCAAGTGCAACGACATAGACATTCTTCCATTAGCCAATGAATTAAATATGGCACCGATCTTGACACATGCATTCTCCAGAGACAATCCGTCAAATCTCATATTTTCTCATGTCATGATTTTTCAAGCACATAAAAGCCTTTATTGACGGTAGCATTTTTTTCCTATCATCCAACACTCAAAGTTAAATCTTTTTTTTCATATATCAGATTTGGATTCTGTTCTTTTCTGATGCAAGAGTCATCTCTCATTGTTGAAGTCCAACTGAACTGTCATTCTCGTTTTTTTTTTTTATAAGTGTAGCAGCATAACCAATACAATATTTCAGCTTAAATATGTATACATTTTTCACTGCCAATCATTTCACTTTTTTGTACAATATAGACAGTAGCAGTACACTATGTAAAAAAATAAATAAACAACGTTAATAATAACAATAACAATAAAATAACAATGTAAACCATATCAATAACAAAATGTACACAATTCGGTCAAATATTCACCTAATATTCAAACTCAATAATAAATAATATTAAATCTTTGTTCTTAGTCTGAAGAGGAGACTGTGAGAGAAAGCTCACTGGTTATTAAATAAAAAAAAAATGGGTACCTTGCAGATTAAAACCAAGTAGCAATTATTTTATGCGTGTACAAAATCTGGATAGAGTAACCTTAGATATTCAGTCCAACTGTCATTCTCTTTATACTTTATACGTAAAATGAACACAAACTCAACTGAGTCAGAATTGATGCAATGTAGGGCAGCAAATGAATCATAGGGTTCTTCAGGATTACAGAATGGTCTCCTGATGCCCTCTAGAGGTGATCAGCTGCACTCACTATGGCCCATTCAGTGATTTAATAATTCCTTTATTAAAGGGATAGTTATTTTCCACCCAAAATAATATTTGAAACTATATAATATTTATTCCTTCTGTAAAACATAACATTTTAAATGTAAGCATGTCTCTTTTAACTGTTATCTGAAGACTATTCTCAATGAAACAATTTGGTTAAAAACATTGTTTATAAATACATTAATTTTGTGTTTCCACATAGAAAAAGGGAGCTATACAGGTTTGGGAGAGTTAACTATTCATTTAACATCATGTATTATCAAGTGACAGTATATTTATGTTCACATTAATATCTGATGTCATAAAATCTAATGACATTAGCAAGGCTTATTGTTTTTCTTTATCAAGCGATTTAACTATTTGTTTAACATCATGTATTATTAAGTGACTATATATTTACATTATTTTCTGATCTTATAATATCAAACTCAAATGACATTACCAAGGCTCATTTTTTTCCTTTATCAAACGATTTAACTATTCGTTTAACATCATGTGTTATCAAGTGACAGTATATTTACAGTATGTTTACATATTTATCTGATCTCATAAAATCTCAATCTGAATAAACTTACATGACATTAGCAAGGCTTTATTCTATTTTTCCCTTTATTAAATCATGTTACTTGTGTCATGGTATTTTGTATGTACTGTGTAAAAATATCCTTGTCATGAAAAGTGGCCATTTTAACTCTAAAGTATTAAGTCTGAAACTGGAAAATGTTTCTATGTTTAATGATTCATTCAAATGCAATGGTATGCCATGAATTCTTTTAAATGAAGGAATTGCTGTTTTTAATAAATAAAAAAAAGATATAACAGAGCAAAGAAATTTTCACAGTATGTCTGATAATATTATTTCTTCTGGAGAAACTCTTATTTGTTTTATTTTGGCTAAAATAAAAGCAGTTTTTAATTAAAAAAAAACATTTTAAGGTCAAAATTATTAGCCCCTTTAAGCTAAATATTTGTTCGATTGTCTAGAGAGCAAATCATCATTATACAATAACTTGCCTAATTACCCTAACCTGCCTAGTTAACCTAATTAACCTAGTTAAGCCTTTAAATGTCACTTTAAGCTGTATAGAAGTGTCTTGAAAAATATCTAGTCAAATATTATTTACTGTCATCATGGCAAAGATAAAATAAATTAGTTATTAGAAATGAGTTATTAAAACTATTATATTTAGAAATGTGTTGAAAAAAAATCTTCTTTCCGTTAAACAGAAACTAGGGGAAAAAATAAACAGGGGGGCTAACAGTTCTGACTTCAACTGTATATATATATATATATATATATATATATATATATATATATAAATACACATATATATTAGCCAATGTTATAGAAATTGACAATTCACCAATGATGGCAGAAGAGAAAAAAAAATTATCTGAGCACATGACTGCACACATGATATCACGCTCCATGTGATACTCCACAAAGGATCATAATGCAGAACATGTTGCTTGTGCTGAAGGCCAGTTCACACATTCTTGTAAATAAAAAAAGTGAGATGTGGGCAGTGGGAAGGGGAAAAAAGCATGTGAGACAATGGTTAAAATGAGTGTGTTTTTAGAATGCAGTTGAGGCGTTACAAAAGATGCTAGAAAAAAAGCGTAGCGGTCAAAAGAATAAGAGAAAAAAAAATGGAAAAACAGTGCAAGAAATGGTAAAGAAGTACTATATATTTAAAATGACAGTTCTTTTCTTTGACAGTTCTTTTCTTTGTTAATTATATCACCCACACCGTGAAAAAGATCCGTAAATTAGCAATATTTCATGTTTTGCGATTCATGTTTTTTTCACTTATTTATTCTTTTGAATAGCATTACGGGATCTTGATCTTTCCTCCAAAAACTTCTGATGTTGAAAAGTTTGAAAAGTGACTTTAGTTGACATTTCTAATAGTTTAAAGTCATATATTGTCTTAGTTTGTGTTGTAAATTATGGTATGGCTATAAACTGCCAGTACTTTTCCTGTTATTTTACAGACTTAATTCTCTCTTTACCATTTCTTAAACAATATCTTGTCTCAAATGACTAAAATATCCATAAAAGTCCTTTTGATAATCTGCAGGGTTGAATTTTTAACGTCAAAAGTGATCAAAACAAAGATAAAACTCCCATAATGCAATTCACAACCGTAAATAAACAGAAAACACCAAGTGAATCACAAAATACGGAACCTGTATAATAGTTATTTTCAGGCCACTACTGAAGATATGCTTAGTTTTTTCCAAATTGTCTCCACTTTGAGTTGATCAGTAAAACTGTCCACGGTTTGCAAAGAAATATATTTTGTTTCTCTTAATAATTTTCATCTATATCAAGATATTTGAACTACATCATGTGTGCTGCGTTAATAGAGTAAAAAATAAGATAATATTTTACTTCAATTGTATATTACTGGAAGCATATTGTAATTAAGCTTAAAGATGCTTTCTATGATTATTTAGAAGACGTAAATTCCTACTTGATGCGCTGCGTGGCCGGTTGTCTGTAAGCTCAGCGATGGCTCCTGTGGTGATGGTCTTCTTGATGCGGGACACTGAACCCAAGACAGGTTTAGCCAGAGCATCATCACTGCTTGCCCTCTTTATCTACACACAAGAACATAAACACCATCAGTGAAACAGCTGTGATTCATTTTGTGAACTGCATTACATGAAAATGAGTTTTGTGACTTTTACACCCCATTCACACGGGGCGTCAGCTTCAACGCTTCCTATTCACTTTGAATGGGTGACGTCAGGCGTTGACGAACTGCATTGTGGATACGTCGGCGCCGCTTCAGAGGCGTTGCTCGCTGCAGAAGTTGGGACTTTCTCAACTTTTCAAGCGCAGACAGAAGCGTCAGCCAATCAGATTGCTTTATGCAAATACACCAGCTCAGACAGTAGCAGATTGCGGACTAATTTCACTGGCTGACGCTCCTATGACGATCGCATCAGCCCCGACTTCAGACACTCCCTCTTTCAAGCGTTGACACTGAAGCCCCGTGTGAATTGGCCGTTATTTTTTAGTTAGTTTTGTTTTCATGTCTGTTCCCATAAAGGACATCTAAAGACAAAATTTTGCTTTTTTCTCAAGGAATATTAAAGAATATACTACTCCCTTCTCACAAAAAATAGAAATGATGACAGCTTTTTATCATATGAACAACATAAATGTTATTATTTTGATTTAAAAACAGTGAATTTATCCGAAAATGATTCAAATTTTATGTAAAGCTTATAAATGAGCATATTAATGAGCTTATTAATGAGTATAAAGCCAGGCATTAGGACTGCAACGATTAGCCAGTTTCCCTATTAACCGTGCTTTAATTCAACGATGTTAATTAAACGTAAAGGTTTCTCAACACCACGTTTATGCACAAAAAAATACTGCTGCAACTAAAAGTTACGCCAACTGTGCGCTAGTTTAAAGTTCCGAGCTTGTACACCGAGGCGAATGCCCACTGGATTAAAGGCTGATTTTAACTGTGGCTGAAGCTATTAACTAAAAGCCGTTCACTTATCCCATCTTTTGTGCGCTCAAGTTACGTATTTCCAATGGAGATGCACAGCTTGCATGCGCATATTGGCAGCAACACGCATGCGGCGTGACGCGCTCAAGCTTTCCAGGCACACCAAGTGCGCTCCACGAGTCACATGACAAGAACTGATCGTTCAGCTTACAGTAGTTTGTATGGAATATACACATTTTCACTCCAAAGAGAAAATAAATACAAAAGGATAACACCAAACAATTTTGTAACATAGTCAAAAGTGCCTTTCAGACAGAGGTCCAGCAGCCTTTGACTACATTTGCTTTCTTTAAAAGGGAAATACTTAACTAATATGTATATTGGTTAGTAATATTCTTATTATTTTATTTATTTATTTATTTATTTATTTATTTATTTATTTGTTTGTTTGTTTGTTTTTCATTTATTTGTTTATTCATTTATTTATTTATTTATTCATTTATTTATTTATTTATTTGTTAATTCATTCATTTATTTATTTATTTATTTGTTTGTTTGTTTATTCATTTATTTGTTTATTCGTTCGTTCGTTTATTTATTTATTTATTTATTTATTTATTTATTTATTTATTTATTTGTTTGTTCTGTCATTTATGTTCAGTGAAAAATTATTTATGTTTAAATGCCAAAACTTTTTTTCACTTATTTTCAAGTCTAATAATGGACTACTGTTTATTTTTGTATTATTATTTTGTGTTAGGCTGTATTAATTCTTTACTGAGCAGCAATGACTTAATGATTTTCTAAACTAGTAGTGTTTTGAAGTTAATAAATGCATAATAATCGTGATAACTGTGAAACCGTGAAATAGCTTGCAGGCTATTTGTTGTCTGCCTCACTTTTGTTCAGCATTCTGTAGTTTTCCATCTACATGTGCTGATAACATGCTGTGTCAGTGATTCATTACTTCTCATCCATTCTACTGTCATATTAAATGAGCATCACCTTGCTGAGTCGCAGGTCAGAGGCGATGGTGCTGGACGATCTGGAGGTCTTCATCCCGATGTTGCCGGAGTATGTGCTTTGGGAACTGATGGTGGACAGCTTTGCACGCTCCGGGGCTCCCATCCTGGGCAGTGCCGCCTTGGCGGTGCCCCCTTTCAACATGGTCCTCTCAGTCCTTCAATTCTAGGTACTTGTTCTGTGGACAAAGCAACAAGAGGAAGCAGAGGGTCAGATGGTTTAGTTTAGATCATACCTCAGTAGATTTAATCCCTTAATTGCAAAACTCAAATTCAATATGTTCTCTAACCTGTGTATTTAATAAATGTGTTTCCTAATTTGATCATTAATTAGCCATTTCTATTTATTAAATAAGATATAATTAATATCAAAAAAGCAATTTGAGTGCAGATTTACTAAATATTATCAGACAAGTGCAATCACAAATGTCAATAAATTTACACCACAGTTCAACAAACAAGAAGGAAATATTAAGCCAGTAATGTATTTGATTTAGCTAATCCCTCATTAACACAGGGAATTGCAGTATCAAACACCCCAGTTTTTCTTATTTCATAGATGTAATTAATTTGTAGTTCAAAACACCCATCAGATTATTTATTATAGCTTTCAGTAGTTTGTATTTTATAGCTCTAAACAGCTATAACTGTTTTTATGTACAGGGCCTTTAAGGCTAGTCCTCCCCGCTTATCGTTCCCACGTTCCTCGGCTGCGTCAGACAACAGACAGACATAAAGGAAGCAGATCTCACGTAGCGTTTGTGAGAAATACTACAGTAAGAACTTTACCAATGAGTATCTGATACATTTGTTGTGGAGTTGCAATGATGAACACGGGGAGAACATGCAAACTCCACACAGAAATGCCAACTGACCCAGCCGAGGCTCGAACCAGTGACCTTCTTGCTGTAAGGTGAAAGCACTACCTACTGCACCCCATTTTTATAAGTGTAAAAGGATGATAATAATAGTAAAAAAATATATCACTAAAAATACTGGGGCGGATGTCAATATACCTGGGCGGCCCACCCAAGTAAAGTCTATATGTGGGAAGCACTAAAACTGATGAGGTCAGATCAAGGGGCTTCATTTGCTTTCAGGCCTTCGGCATAGTCTTCATTTAGAATTCAGCAGAATTGCAATGCAGAAAAAAACAGAATAAAAATAGGAGCAGCAAAGCAATCTGCTTTCAGGAGCATGCAGGAATCATTCATGAGATATAATCTTAATGCAAGTGAAAGTGGGCCAATTCAGAAGTGGAGAGATGGGAAAGTGAGAAAGTGAGAGAGACAACCCAGAGGAACATCAAAAAAAGATTGCGATGACTAAGCATGAGCTTTTTTTAAAGTGATCTAGTAATTGAAAGCCCCTTATCAGAGAGCTTAATTTGCAGTGTAGGTCTCGCCCAACTAGATCTCTATTAATGTAGAGAAATTGAGTGACTCAGAGAGCAGGACACGCATTAGTGAACGAAGCAGAGGTAATGTGAGAGGAGTGGACAGGTGGCCATTGACTAAAAGAGGCATAAGTGCTCGACAAAATAGAAAAGGGGTGAGTTTGAGTGAGCTAATGTGTTACCCTTGTGGGTTGCTCTTATTGATTTGAATGGTGGGGTGCAAATACACGCAGACACTCAACCATTAACAACATCCCAAGAGATGCTGGAATGACAACTATAAGAGCACCAGAACACTATCAGTGAGAAAGACTTGCTTGCTAGCTTGCTAGCTCATCATAAAACAAAAACAAAACTTCCTTTAGTGCATAGTGTATTACTACAGTGATTAATAGAGCATTTTGAGGGATGTAAACAAAAACAATGGTCCCAACGTATTTCCTGTTTTAGATTTTTAATTTTTATAGCTTCCGAGAATCCAAAAAGAGCTACATATTATCAAATAATGTTATGGTAGCTGTTTTAACATCGAATTATGATTGAATTGCTTCTTGTTACAGTTATGAAATAGTTTGCAGGAAATGTTCATGGACCAATGACATGACCACATTGAAATGGCCTATAGTGAAACATGATTTAGAAAGCAAGAGACTCTTGCAAGATACATTTACATTATATTTAGTCATTTAGCAGACGCTTTTATCCAAAGCGACTTAGAGTACAGTTAATGGTATAGCCAGAGAGGCAATTGCAGATTAGGAAGGAAAGTGGAGACTAAATAGTTGAGTTTTTAGTCGTTTCTTGAAGACAGCAAGTGACTCTGCTGTTCTGATGTAGTTAGGGAGTTCATTCCACCAACTGGGCAGATTGAATGCGAGAGTTCGGGAAAGTGATTTCTTCCCTCTTAGGGATGGAACCACGAGGTGATGTTCATTCACAGAACGCAAGTTTCTGGAGGGCACATAAATCTGCAAAAGTGAGAGCAGATAAGAAGGAGCAAAGCCAGAGGTCGCTTTGTAAGCAAAAATCAGAGCTTTGAATTTGATGCGAGCAGCAACTGGCAGCCAGTGCAAACGGGTGAGTAGCGGAGTGACATGTGCTTATTTGGGTTCAAAGACCACTCGTGCTGCTGCGTTCTGAAGCAGCTGAAGAGGTTTGATAGAGTTAGCTGAAAGCCCGGCTAGTAGAGAGTTGCAATAATCCAGTTTGGAGAGAACAAGAGCTTGAACAATGAGTTGAGCTGCATGTTCAGATAGGAAGGGTCAGACCTTTCTGATGTTATAGAGTGCGAATCTGCAAGATCGAGCAGTTCTAGAAATGTGGTCAGAGAAGTTTAGTTGGTCATCAATCGTTACTCCAAGGCTTTTTACCATTTTGGATGCAGTAATGGTTGCCCCATCCATCTGGATTGAAAAGTTATGGTGTAGAGTCAGGTTGGCAGAAACTTCAGATAAAGTGTCTTTATGGAAAACTATATGCATATGGATCAATTCATAATATATCACTGAATGCTAATCACATGCCAATCATAACCAAACGCAACACACAGTTTGAATGGAGAACGACTGAAAGGTGTAAGAGAGGGAAGCGTTGACATTAGGGATGCTAATGATTACTCTGTGATTGATTAATTATTAATAACATCTTTAGTCAAAAGGGCGGCGCAGTGGGTAGTGATGTCGCCTCTCAGCAAGAAGGTCGCTGGTTTGAGCCTCGGATGGGTCAGTTGGCATTTCTATGTGTTTGCACGTTGTCCCCGTGGGTTTCCTCCTGGTGCTCCGGTTTCCCCCACAAGTCAAAAGACGTGCGCTATAGGTAAATTGAATAACCTACATTGGCTATAGAGTGTCTGTGTGAATGAGTGTGTATGGAAGTTTCCTAGTGATAGGTTGGGTTGCAGCTGGAAGGGCATCCGCAGCATAAAACATATGCTGGATAAGTTAGCAGTTCATTCCGCTGTGGCAACCCATGATTAATAAAGGGACTAAGCGGAAAATAAATGAATGAATCTTTAAATCAGGGACATCATTAAAGCATAAATTATGCTGTGCGCTGTGATGTCCATGACTTCAAGCATCACATAGTCAAGTCAAGTGTGTGCAGTTCATGTTTCCTTATCCCTGCGTATCTCTACTGTGTGCACAAAAACACACTGGTTCCAGTTTGAACAGAAGCAGTAGCCATGAGCAAGTGAAACAGCAAATTTGGACCTTTAACCCTTCATCTGTTTCCTCTCACTGACACACATATGCACCAGTTGTGTGTACATCTGAGATGGAACTGTTGTATATTAGTCATTACATTTAATCGTTAAATAATCAATCAAAAAAGCTGCTTTTTACCATCTTTTTAGCTTTTTATAAAACCATTTTTGGTGAGGATGCTTGCATTTAAATGAACACATCCTGACATGTCACTTAAGTAGAAATCCTGACTAAGCAATTCATTAACGATTGATTGATTGATTGATTGGTAATTTAGATTATGGAAATTTGTGTAAATTGACATCCCTAGTTGACAAATTTAACAGCAAAAAACCAATAGCTCACACTATACTAGGGCTAAACAATACTGGAAAAATCTAACATTGTGATTTATATATATATATATATATATATATATATATATATATATATATATATATATATATATATATATATGTTCGAAATGTATGAAATGTATGAAATGGTTGAAATTAGGGCTGCATGATTCTGGCTAAAATGAGAATCACATTTTTTTTGCTTAAAATCAAGATCTCGATTTTCTCACGATTCTGTAGATGTAAAATAAAGGTTAACATGAGTAGCCTATTATTATTGTTAATTCTCAAACATTTGATAAAACAACAATAATAACATTCGGTCTATGTGTAGGTCTACTGTTGGTTAAAATGCTTAAATTTGTATAGAATTGGAATGGTGGACTTGACTAGACTTTAAATTTGTCCTGGTTGTAACTTCACAGTAAAGTGATGACATCAGAGTACAACTACTAATAATTCTAAAGTTGAATTATTATGTTCGAGATCAACATTATTAGACCATATTTTCCATTGGTAAAATAGAACATTTGCCATTATCAGATTCCCTCTTACATTATATTTAACATTATATAGGTACTACTAGAGTAATTACAGTGACAGTGTTCAACATTTATTCTCAAACACAACACTTTGTGTTCGCTATGAAAGAAAAAAAAAACAGCAAATGCTTGTCGTAATCATAACTTTACAACGCGATATGATAATGTAAATGATGTGCGCGCCTTTGGTTTCACTGTGTCTCATGAGTGTGGCTCATGTCATGACTCATGTCTTTATTACCTGTTATTCACAGCCTATGCAGGTTTTGTACACTGCATCATTTGTGGGCATGCATGCGTCTTCTTAGTAGTAAACAAACAGTGCGTCAGATCATGTGTGATTTCGCAGCCGCGAATACATCATTAAATTAAAGACAGAAATAACATTTTGGGTGAATTAAACCTTAAAAATACAGGATGTGACACTTTTAAAACCATTTGGAGGTGTCCATGTTGCTGAGCAACGTATAAAACAACATGGAGACTTGTGCAACCGCCTTTATGCTTCTCCCGAACTTGAAAATATAATTAGCTGAATCGTACAGATGCTACATTAAAATCGGGGGGTCGAATTGAGATTGTGATCTTTTTTTCGATTAATTGTGCAGCTCTAGTTGAAATTGTAAAAACATCTTAATAATACCAAGTGTAAATAGGGCCTTAAATCCATTGGATCACATGACAGAGAAGTTTTGATAGTACATTTTGTACATTGTTCAAACTACAAGTAACTTTGCAATCCTATGTCAATTAGCTCTTATTAGGCTGTTAAATTAGGAATAGGTTTAGGGATAGTAGAAAAAGCTGCCGGGTAGTTGGAAAGAGTAGTTGGAACTTATAGTCAGTTGAATGTATTTTGGAGGTCCATTAAACTAAACAGCTAGCAGATATTAAGCAGACATTTGACTAATACTCCTTACTGGCATGTAGTTGCAAAGTTACTAAACTTTTATCAAAATTAAGTGTTAGCAAGTTATAGCCCCTCCAATTCACCCAGCTGTAAAACACAAGGACTGCTGTTGGTGAGAAGACAGTAAATGTATGGTGGGTGGGTGTAATTAGAGGAAGCCTGTGAATGCTTATCTGATTACAGCACACTATGCAGACTGTTTGAAGGAACGGTCATATGACGGAAGTCCTCTCTGAAGATCAAACGGCAAACAGAGAGCACAGAAGAATAAGGTGATATGGACTCTACAGCTGACTGACAAATGTGAAGTCCTTATTTGAAGTTTTTCAAAGACAAAATTTCAAGTGGCCATCAGAGTGAACGCACAGAAAGAAAGTGCATTGAATGACTGAAAGTAGAGCTGCACGATTCTGGCTAAAATGAGAATCGCAATTTTTTTTGCTTAAAATAAAGATCACGATTTTCTCACGATTCTGTATGGAAAATAAAGGTTAATATGAGTCGGCAATTATTATTGTTTTTTCTCAAACATATGGTAAAACAACAATAATAATATTGTGTGTACGTCTACTGGTTTCTATAAATAATTCTATTCTACTTATAATAATTCTGATGTTGAATTATGTTTGAGATATATGCTTGCAATCTGTCATGGACAACATTATTAGACCATTTCATTCACTGGTAAAATAAACATTATATAGGCTAGAGTAGTTATACTGACACTGTAAAACATTTATTCTGTGTGTTCGCTATGAAAGAAAAACCATATAAAATGCATGTCGCAATCATGACTCTAAAATGCGATATGATTATTTAAATGATGTGCACGCTTTCAGTTTTATTTTCACTGCTGTTCATACTTCGCACGCGGCTCTCAAACGATCACTCTGTGCCACAAACTGAATATTATTTACAACTTTATTACCTGTTATTCACAGCACATGCAGGTTCTGTTCACTAAAGTAGACGTGCATGCGTTTATTATTAGGTAGGACGCACGCCCGCCCCCTCTGTGGTAACAGCTCACGGTCAGCAGCTCACGTCACGTGAGCAAATACAGCATTATATGAAGACAGAAATTACATTTTTAGGTGAATTATACCTTATAAATACAGTATGTGACTCTTTCAACATCATTTGGAGGTTTCCATGTCGCTGAGCTATGTATGTGAAACAATGAAAAGACTCGTGCAGCCGTCTTTGCTTCTCTCCTGAACTTGAAAATATGATTGGCAGAATCTTAGTCGAATCGAGGTCGTGATCTTTTTTTAAGTAATTGTGCAGCTCTAACTGAAAGGTATACAGCCTTCTTTATCATGGGTCGCCGCTACATCCATATTTTTATACAGTCTATGGAATATATGGTTAATAAATCTAACATAGGTTTATAAATAGTTTTTATGATTTGATTTTATGATTTTATGAGTGTGTGATTTACAGCTAGCAAACGGTCTCTAGCATAAAGTCCCATTGAGCATATGTGAGGGAAAAAAAAATTCTGATTAAGAGTCAATGAAGAGAGAATCAGATCCAATATCTACTCCAGCATATTTGCATCTCTTTGTACTGCAGCCAATAATGTCAACCTTAGTGACCTGAGGGAATTTAACATTTCTCCTTGCTGTTAATAGCCAAGCAAACCTACATCAGCACTTTGCAGGACAGGAGAGATGAGTGCACGCTTCGCTCTAATAGCTTGCAAGCGGACCATGACACTGACACAGAACATGTACAGTTATCAGAAAATAACCTTCAGTTGTCGAAGAAAAACAGGTCGGTCACTCATGATGCTGCTGTCCTATATAAAGTGAACCAATTTGAAATCCACCCTCCCAAAAGCAAAGTGGTAAAAACTTCTACGAGCAGAATATATGATATTAATCTCTTCAAATGAAATTAGATTATTCCAAAAATAAAGAAAATAAAATAGAAAAAGACTATAGGTGGGCATAGATAAATGTTTTTTTAATCTATATTAATCTCACTGTAATCTTGCAATTAATCAAGATTAAAATGGCTCATTTGATTTCTGCTGAAGGCATTCAGAATATGTGTGCTACCCAAATCATGACTAAAAGTAAGTCTTTAAGAACGGGTTTCTCAAGCCAGGTGGCGCATTACACCAGGGGCTCATCTCCTGTTTCCAAAATGCATCACAAACTGCTTGAGAAACTGTTCTACAATGCGATTTTTGATTACATTAATCCGACTAAAGTTATAACTGAACTAAACAGAAACTAAACGCACACACACACACACACACACACACATCGCGAAATGCAGAAGTTTTTTCTTTCCATTTGGCGTACGTTATTAAATTCCATAACACTCTCAACAGTCCTTACTCCTTATTTGCCTCTAATACCACAGTTTGTCAGGGGGCATGAATGAAATGTTCATGAGTGAAAAGGAAAACTGCCGAACTGCAGTTCAAGTCACCCAAAACTACTG